>NC_084571.2:26513750-26847500 GCF_033978685.3 Nerophis lumbriciformis | reverse complement strand
ATCGATATTTATCGATATTTTCTATGACCTATCGAAAATAAGGACCAGGAGAAAAATATATTAAATGTAAACATTTTTATTTCCTCTGATTATAATCCCCTCAGCTATCAAGGCAGAAAGGAGAGGAAATGTCAACACGAGCATGGAAAACAATTAACGTCAACATAATTGTAAAATAACACCTAACAATAGTCTCTTAAAATGAAGGTGCAAAAATAAGGAATATGTTAGAGTTAAAGTTAAAGTACCAATGATTGTCACACACACTAGGTGTGGTGAAATGTGTCCTCTGCATTTGACCCATCTCCTTGCTCACCCCCTGGGAGGTGAGGGGAGCAGTGGGCAGCAGCAGCAGTGATTTAACCCCCAATTCCAACCCTTGATGCTGAGTGCCAAGCAGCGAGGTAATGGGTCCCATTTGTATAGTCTTAGGTATGACTCGGCCGGGGTTTGAACTCACAGCCTACTGATCTCAGGGCGGACACTCTAACCACTAGGCCACTGAGTAAGAAATGTTTAAAAGTGTAAAAAAATTGTGCAAAGTGTGAAAATGTAAACAAACATAGATAAACCTGAGAAAAACTATTTTCTGCAGGTTTAGTGCTAGGAAGTTACAGCTGTGTTCTAAAGGGTGAAGGGTAAAGGTAGTGTGGTATTACCGGTCGTGGTCGGTCATTTACAGACCACATTGGTTTAACTACGGCCCGTTTGAAAAAACAAAACAAAAACTGCCTTTTCCTGTTTTATGCACATTTTCTTCATTTTTACTTTCACTTCTCACTCCATGCAAAGAATCAACCATGAGATAGCGCAACCAAACCTGATAGTTGATACTGTAACCTGATTGTCTGTTACCGTGTCACTCCCACTGATCGGTGATCACTTCCTGTGTCGCTCGGTTACCAGAGAGTGACTGCCTATGTTCATGCAACCAACCTTGTTTCGCAAATGAGCATACAAGGAAAAAAAATTATCGAAGGTTTTATCAAACCCATTTTTAATTGATATCGATTATATGTCCATTGCGATATTTATTAAACGGTAAACGGGTTATACTTGTGTAGCGCTTTTCTACCTTCAAGGTACTGTTGCGTTTGGACCAGTTGTTCCTCCAAGGGAATTCAAGTTGCTGGCCACTCCCAAGCTCTTTTATGACACTGAAAGCTGAGTAGAAGAACCACCAGAGACAGAATAGGTATTTTGTAATTTATCTCCAAAGCTTTGGAAATAGAATGAGACCAGTCCAGCATAGAACATTCAATCGCGCAGCTAAGATGGTCTGATCTAAAATATGGATAACCTTCTCTTCTATAAAGTGTCTCTCCCTCCCACCCTCGTTGTCTTGTCTCTCTTTCCAGCCCAAACACATGCCCATTGTCCTCCTCAGCTGGGCACAGGAACCGATAAGGAAAAGGAGTATCTGTCCTCCTTACATTCCAAATTCAAGGTTAGCACACAGTACTTGCAGACAACCAAAAGACCACAATTGGAAGAAGAACACTAGCTGTTTTGTAATATGACTAGTTTAAAAAGAAGTAACACTTAAATACGGATATATCTAATTATCTGCCTCCGTCAGTACTTAAAGTGCTTTGACACTATTTCCACCATACAAGGCCTTAACCACGACCCATCAGGAGCAAGGGGTGACTGTCAGAAAAATTGCATGTAAATAATCAAAAAACTTTCCGTTCTCTGGGTTCCCAGTGAACAGACGAAAGCTCTCTTTGTTACACCAAGCCAAAGGCTTGGAAAATTCCGCTGTGTACGATGAGAGGAGACAGTAGGGGTTATTGTGGTATTGTCATCCAAGACCTGCCCAAGCTCAATCCAGGACCAGTCCAAACTCGAGACATCTTTTTCTTTTGTGTTAATGTGACCAAAAACAAGGGCTGTTTACATACCCCCCATTCCTTTAGAAACAGCTGTTGTTATGTAAACAGGGAATATCCAAATAAAGGAGGAGAAGTGAACCTTTTTCTGTCAGAGCGTACTCACACTGTACAAGGGTACAGATGTATACGTTTCTCCTCGCTGAACCACATTGAATTCTGTCTCTGTTTGATTCTGTGCTTCTTGACCTGTTTAATAGGTGTTATCAGTGTTTGAACCTGACAGTGATGTTTCTTGCTCATGGACGATCTACAAGTAACTGTCAATTCAGAGCTTGTGAAAGTGGATTCCTGGTTCAAATGCAATAAGCTCTCACTTAATGTAAATAAAACAAATTTTATTCTATTTCGTTCTAATAAAAACCGGACAAATACTGAGCACTGCCATATCAACATCAATGGGCAGGAAATACAGAGAGTGTACTCCACAAAATTCCTGGGGGTCATCATTGACGAATACCTCAATTTCAAATGTCACATTAGCCATCTGTTAAACAAATTATCCAAATATGTTGGCCTGTTCTTTCACCTTCGTCATTATCTTCCTCTTTATGCTCTACTTACCCTATATGAAACTCTCTTTGAACCACACCTAAACTACTGTAATGTCATCTAGTGTAACACCTTCCCTACCTACCTTCACAAATTAGAATCCATGCAAAAGAAAATCATACGGGCCCTGTCATGGTCCAAGTTTAATGCCCCCACTCGACATCTATTCCATAATTATCATCTCTTAAGACTGACAGAGTTCAATATTTATCAAAATGCTTGTTTAACCTATCAAGTCATTTACAGGCTGAATCTTAGGCTCTGTAGCTTGGTTCCTATCTACCATCCCCAGCATGCCCACAACACTCGTAACTTAGATCTGATATCAGGTAAACATCGTTTACTGGATTGTACCGCTCGAAGTGTTGTATGCAGGGGACCAAAGATTTGGAAGCGGCTTAATGAGAGCCTCAAGATGCTGTATCCCATACTTGCCAACCTTGAGACCTCCGATTTCGGGAGGTGGGGGGCGTGGTCGGGGTGGAGCGGGGGCGTGGTTGGGGGCGGGGCTAAGAGGGGAGGAGTATATTTACAGCTAGAATTCACCAAGTCAAGTATTTCATATATATATATATATATATATATATATATATATATATATATATATATATATATAAGAAATACTTGACTTTCAGTGAATTCTAGCTGTATATATATTTATTTTATTATATATATATATATATATATACATACACACAATATATATATATATATATATATATATATATATATATATATATATAAATAAAATAAATACTTGAATTTCAGTGTTCATTTATTTACACATATACACACATAACACTCATCTACTCATTGTTGAGTTGAGGGTTGAATTGCCCATCCTTGTTCTATTCTCTGTCACTATTTTTCTAACCATGCTGAACACCCTTTCGCAGGTACCCAGAAAGGTTTCGAGTACCACCAAAAAAACTGAATCTCTGAGACAGTATAAAAATCTGTGTTAAAGGTGTACAAATACTGTTTGTATAATAAGCATGTTATTCTTTTTTACAAATGAGGGTTAAGAGTTCAGTACTAAAATAAAAAATAAAAAAAGTGGCTTAAGTACAGTTTTTTAATTGAGCTGCTGCATTTTTTGGTTGGGTTGTTTATTTATTTTGAGTAACTTCTATACATTTCTAAAAGGGGAATAATGTAATAGAGTTATCTGTTTGTCTGTTGCCCTCTCCTGGTGAATGTTGGCTATAGCGTACTGGGGTTACTTTTTGGTTGGCCAACGATTTACGTGGTGTTGCACACCTGACGTCACTCAGGTCCGCATGGAGCTGGAGAGGGCGTGGCTTCCAGCTCCGCCTGCATTTCGGGAGATTTTCGGGAGAGGCGCTGAATTTCGGGAGTCTCCCGGAAATTCCGGGAGGGTTGGCAAGTATGCTGTATCCATTCTCCAACTTCAAAAAGAAACTGAAAACTTACCTATTAACCACCTATCTTTAATGCCTCATGTGGGGTAGACTACTGTTGGGTTTTGCATGGTTGAATGAATGTATGTATGTATGTGTATCCTTGCTTTAGTACTATTATCTTGTGTTAATAATATAGCGTTGTTTTTTTGTTGTTGTTGTTGTGCTTGCTACTATGTTTCATCATTCCATGTATATACTGTCCTCTGGACCCCCTGTCAAAAGCTTCTTCTAGCTTATTTGGGGGACCCTTTCACGTACCAACATCTTTAAATGATGATATTCACTACTATTGTAATTGTTATATGGTATTGTGAATAAACTTGAACTTGAACTTGAACTTAACGGACGTGACTAGGATTGCAGAAGCTGTGGATCGAACCAGGAACACTGAAGTTGCTGGTGGGCCCGCTCTACAGGCCAGGATATCGTTATTGATATCCTTTTATCGCCCAGCCCTATATATTGCCAATTAATTAATTAACTAATTCCCAACTCTTTCTTAGGGCATTTTGTACAATTGTAGCTGCAGACTCACATATCAATACTTTCACTTTCACTTTGTTTTTACTCTATTTATTCATGAAGTGTGTTTTGAGACTTTTATTAGTAGGTTGCACAGTGAAGTACATATTCCGTACAATTAACCACTAAATGGTAACACCCGAATACGTTTTTCAACTTGTTTAAGTCGGGGTCCACTTAAATTGATTCATGATACAGATATATACTATCATCATAATACAGTCATCACACAAGATAATCACATTGAATTATTTACATTATTTACAATCCGGGGTGTGGAGGGGGGCGGGGGGGATTGAGATATTAAACATGGGGTGTTCTAGAACAGGGTCTGTAGGTTTTGGGACTTTTAGGGAGAGCTCGAAAGCCAAGCGGCAGGCTGGCAGCTCTTATTTGCAGAGACGCCGGACCAAGAGGGAAGACGATAATGCTTGCACACCTCAAACCGACTCCCCAGGCAGCTTATTAAATCAATGGCTGTCACAAAGGGTGTGCGTGTGTGTGCACACACACAAATAGAAAAGAGCGGAGAGCAAATAGTTGCCAAAAGGAGTTTGCACTTGATCGCTATGGTTTGTGTGTGTGGTGGATTAGTCCATGCGACCTCTGTCTGTGTGTGTGGGTGTGTGTTTACTTCCTGTCCACAACAGGTCTTGCAGTCCTCAAGTCTTTACTACGCAAACACCCCCTTACGAACATCACGACATGCGAATTCAGCCCATGACTCACTGTGTATGGTTACACAACAACCCAGTGTCACAATGTGTGTGAGTGTGTGTGTGTGTATGTGTGTGTCTGGGTGCGAGTCAACCATAACTTTACCTTTATTTCCTATTAGGACAGAATAGCGGATTCCGACTCGTGATAGACATGATTAAACAGTTATCATGAAAGTAGAACATCATGTGGCATTTTGGTCGAAAAAACAAGCTACGGTTTTACATTTTTATTATTAATATTATTTTTTCTAATGATTATAAAAACCGGTTATTGATTGTTGATTTTCAGATGATTTGATGCATATCCAGGTAATTTTAAGTACCGTATTTTCCGGACTATAGGGCGCACCAGATTATAAGGCGCACTGCCAATTAATTGTCTATTTTAGATTTACAATTTAAAAGCATGTTATCCATCAATCTGTACAGAATGTAACAAAAATCAAAAACATTTGCCTTTGCAAATTGTGTAAGAAGGCTATTATACGTTTATACTCATATATATTGACTGTTACATGTGGCAGCCATAATTGCGATGTGGCCTTCAATAAAAATTATCTTGACAACCCCTGCTCTAGACTCTAATTTCCTGTTCGTAGTTGCCAATACCTTCTGCTGTAACAAGCTTCCATCTACACTTTTTAAACTTAACCATACACTTATTTCTTCTGTTATTTAAAGCGAGCTTAGCGGTTAGCATAGCTATTAGCATGCCTGCTCCTGGCTTGCTCTCGGTGTGTAATATGCTTAGCCTTGTCACCCAGCCATAATAATACTTGATAATGATACTTAACAGACTAGGAAAGGGACTTTATTTGGAGGTGATTATTATTAGCTCAGTAGAGCGGCTTAATTAGCTGCTGGCCACTTATCAGTCAGGGGACTAAGAATAAATATGTCGACCAGAGGGGTTCTAGCTGTATTTAGGATCGGCATTAAAAGGCACTAATTGGCAATTGTGATCACATACTTTTTCATGAAAACAGGTTAATACTGATTGATCATTTATTTTTTATAATACTTTTATTTGTGAAGTGAAGTGAATTACATTTATACAGCGCTTTTTCTCAAGTGACTCAAAGCGCTGTACATAGTGAAACCCAATATCTAAGTTACATTTAAACCAGTGTGGGTGGCACTGGGAGCAGGTGGGTAAAGTGTGTTGCCCAAGGACACAACGGCAGTGACTAGGATGGCGGAAGCGGGGATCGGACCTGCAACCCTCAAGTTGCTGGCACGGCCGCTCTACCAACCGAGCTATACCGCCCCGTTTTTATATATCTACAGTATGTATATTATTGATGGTTACTTTCTTGAGCATTTCTTGAACAGGACAACATAAATATTAAGAGTAGAGATGTCCGATAATATCGGACTGCCGATATTATCGGCCGATAAATGCTTTAAAATGTAATATCGGAAATGATCGGTATCGGTTTCAAAAAGTAAAATGTATGACTTTTTAAAATGCCACTGTACGGAGTGGGACACGGACGTGGGGAGAAGTACAGAGTGCCAATAAACTTTAAAGGCACTGCCTTTGCGTGCCGGCCCAATCACATAATATCTACAGCTTTTCACACACACAAGTGAATGCAAAACATACTTGGTCAACAGCCATACAGGTCACACTGAGGGTGGCCGTATAAACAACTTTAACACTGTTACAAATATGCGCCACACTGTGAACCCACACCAAACAAGAATGACAAACACATTTCGGGAGAACATCCGCACCGTAACACAACATAAACACAACAGAACAAATACCCAGAACCCCTTGCAGCACTAACCCTTCCAGGATGCTACACTATACACCCCCCGCTACCCCCTAACCCCCCCCCCCCCCAACCTCCTCATGGTCTCTCAGGGAGAGCATGTCCCAAATTCCAAGCTGCTGTTTTGAGGCATGTTAAAAAAAATAATGCACTTTGTGACTTCAATAATAAATATGGCAGTGCCATGTTGGCATTTTTTTTCCATAACTTGAGTTGATTTATTTTGGAAAACCTTGTTACATTGTTTAATGCATCCAGCGGGGCATCACAACAAAATTAGGCATAATAATGTGTTAATTCCACGACTGTATATATCAGTATCGGTTGATATCGGAATCGGTAATTAAGAGTTGGACAATATCGGAATATCGGATATCGGCAAAAAAGCCATTATCGGACATCTCTAATTAAGAGATATAAAGAAAGGATGAGAGCAGCAACAAATTACTGCCATAATGACCAGAAAAGTATAGTCTTCTATAAAAATAGAGGACTGGAGTAGAGTAGAGTAGGAGATGAATGCGTTGTTTAAAGTAGTTGTTATCAAATAAAGGATTTTAAGCGTGTCATCAAGCTGCTA
Organism: Nerophis lumbriciformis; assembly: GCF_033978685.3. Classification (NCBI taxonomy): domain Eukaryota; kingdom Metazoa; phylum Chordata; class Actinopteri; order Syngnathiformes; family Syngnathidae; genus Nerophis; species Nerophis lumbriciformis. Next base: position 26,840,033 of record NC_084571.2, on the reverse strand, counting down.
ATGTCGTCCCCCAGCTGTGGATAATGAACGTCTCCGCATCGCTGCATCCACGTTATGAAATGAAAGGATGGCGTCCGGCTTCCACAATAAACTGCCGGCATCATAGAAATATCAAAAGTGGCTTTGCGGAATGTGTGACTCTTAAGCACAAATTACAACCTCTCAGCTCGTGTCTTGTTAACAAATGAACAGCGAGACTCGTCCTCCTTCATCTGACAGGAGCATTTCTGACAAAAGCCACCAAGAAACTAGGAATGGTTGTTTGAATGTACTGAATGTGCTAAATGTTTTGATGTTGGAATGTTATGAATCGGTTGAGGAACGTTGAGGTACAAACATTCTCAAAGGGAATTTGTGTTATGGATAATGTGGAATTCTGGGAAAAGTAGGGCTTTTTTGGGATGTGGAAATTTGGTGGTCTGGATGTGTTGAATGTTGTCACACTGCAATGGTTTCAATCATTTGGAAAATGTGAAACAGTGGAAAATATTCTGGAAGAAAACAGGAGTTCTTGTAATGTAGGAAATGTATAGCCTGAATGCTGCTTTAAATGTGTTGACAAATGTGCAAGTAAGAATTGTTGAGAGGAATGAAAATAGTGTTGACGAACATGAGGGAAAGACGACTTACTATTTTCAAATATTCTGTCATATTACTCTAAAGCAGGGGTGTCCAAAGTGAGGCCCGTAGCTATTTTTTTATGGCCCGCGGTGCATTCTAAAAATACTATTAAAAAAGTGGAATAAAAGAGCAAACAGGTGAAATGTAATGATAAAAAGTTGCAACATTGACTCTAATAACACAAATCTGCCATGCAGGCTGTTTTTTTTCTTTAAAACTGTCATTGCTCAAAAATAACAATGAATCAAAATCAATGTTGTTCTGAATTATTGATCTTTTCAAAGCTCCAATTACTTCATATCAAATATTTCACTGAGAAACTTTTTTTTGGTGAAAATATTGCATATTTTGTGTTTGCCCTAAAAAAAAACAAGTTTTCTTTGACAAAAATGGCACATAAAATCATAAACAAATAAAACAAAACCTATTATCGACGGATACATCTGAAGTTGATCTAGAGACCTAAGTGTTGAAAGTAACATTTTTAAAAAAGTCGGACTTATTTTTAACACTTTTATGAGTGGGGCCCTTTCAGATCCCCAAGAATGTTATTAATCAATCATTTAAACTTTGTTTATAAAGCGCTTTCAAAGAAATGCAACACAATCAACAAAACTCGATGACCCCATCATCACACACACACACACACACACACACACACACCCACACACACACACACACACACACACACACACACACACGTGCACAAATAGATGGATGGCTGAGTACAGAGGATCTAGGTGAGTAAACACTATCACAGGAGCCATCTGCACCAGGAGGTCATTGAGGCAGATGGCTCCCTCTGAGGAACGATGGAAAGTAAAAATAATAAAAACCTTGAAAATAGTCAGAACCATAAGTAGGAATAAAAGATAAAATACAAGTCAAACATATAATGAAGATAATAAATATATATACAGTCAACATATAATAAATAAAACTAAATCAAAAAATATAGTATAACTAATAAGATCAAAAGTAAATACAATTAAAAGTGGGCTTTAAAAAAAAAGTGGGATTTAAAAAAACAAAAACTGTTATTGCTCCACTTTGAAAATGTTTTTTGGGAAAATATTGCCTATTTTGTGTTTTTGTTATAAAAAAACAGGGTGTTGACAAAAATGGCATGAAAATTTTTTTTTCTATCAACAGATAAATCGGAAGTTGATCTTGAGAAAAATTATATGACTTATTTTTTTTTACATTTTTATGAATGAGACAACAGGACCAAACTTGAAGAGAGCCTTAAAGGTAAAAAAAAATCCATAAATTGTATTGAGTTTGAAAATAAAAAATATCAAAAGGGCCCCCGCGTGCGTTAATTTTTCAGTGTGCCGCCCTCAGTGGTAAAAGTTTGGACACCCCTGCTCTAAAGTAACAGTAATCTTACTTAATTACAATTTGTGGCTACTCTACACCCCTCTGTCCACCAACTAGGAGTATACCCTAAAAAGTTCCCCAAAAATGACTTAGTCGTAAAGGTCCCGATGGCCCCAAAAAGTCACAAATGCACCCAAGATGTTGATTGAGTAAGGGTGAAAAATATAGCAGTAGTTGACTAAATTGGGTGCAATAAAATATATGAAATATATAATTTTTTTTTGCTCTTTCGCATTCACACATTTTACAATTCATCGGACAAAGAGGCAAAGTGACTTCCAGCTGCAAATTCCGGTTCACGTGGTCGGGAGGAGACATCCAGGTCATCCTGGGAGCAGTAAAGGACGCAGGACATTAGCCCGCAATCACTTTTAATTAAAGACAGACGCTTCTCACGTCCTCTATGATAATAACCTGCGGACCTCAAATGTGACGTGACTGGACTGATAACCACGGAGGAACCTCGATTAGCGCGCCATTAAGACGCTCTGATGAGCTCAGTTTGGTGTGTTTGTCATCATTGAAGGTGTTTATGTGAACAACCGCACATGCCAGCGCCCTTTGTGGAATGCAACTATCATTTGATCAAAAGCAGTCAATCGCTAATCAAGCTTCTTTTTTTTTATGGCCGCCATGTTTGTATGCTTTGTGTTTGTGTGCAATTATGTTTAAAAAAAAAGTCAATTTGCAAAACAATAACCTGCCAGTAATTTAGCATTGCTTTCAAAAATTCAAAGAAAACAACAACACATTTTCAATTGGCTTTTGTTTGTGTTTTTTGCAACGCCACCACAGAAAAGTGCGATGATAACTAGAGATGTCCGATAATGGCTTTTTTGCCGATATCCGATATTCCCATATTGTCCAACTCTTAATTACGATTCCGATATCAACCGATACCGATATATACAGTCGTGGAATTAACACATTATTATGCCTAATTTTGTTGTGATGCCCTGCTGGATGCATTAAACAATGTAACAAGGTTTTCCAAAATAAATCAACTCAAGTTATGTAAAAAAATGCCAACATGGCACTGCCATATTTATTATTGAAGTCACAAAGTGCATTATTTTTTTTAACATGCCTCAAAACAGCAGCTTGGAATTTGGGACATGAGAGCCTTAGGAGGTTGAGGTGGGCGGGGGGGGGGGGGGGGGGGGGGGGGGGGTGTTAGGGGTAGCGGGGGGTGTATATTGTAGCGCTGCAAGGGGTTCTGGGTATTTGTTCTGTTGTGTTACGGTGCGGATGTTCTCCCGAAATGTGTTTATCATTCTTGTTTGGTGTGGTTTCACAGTGTGGCGCTTATTTGTAACAGTGTTAAAGTTGTTTATACGGCCACCCTCAGTGTGACCTGTATGGCTGTTGACCAAGTATGCTTGCATTCACTTGTGTGTGTGAAAAGCCGTAGATATTATGTGATTGGACCGGCACGCAAAGGCAGTGCCTTTAAGGTTTATTGGCGCTCTGTACTTCTCCCTACGTCCGTGTACACAGCGGCGTTTTAAAAAGTCATAAATTTTACCTTTTGAAACCGATACCGATAATTTCCGATATTACATTTTAAAGCATTTATCGGCCGATAATATCGGACATCTCTAATGATAATCATAGAACTTGTCCAGGCTGCTCACTACAAAATGGCTAAGTTTGCGATAATAATAATAACATACAGTACAGGCCAAAGGTTTGGACACACCTTCTCATTCAATGCGTTTTCTTCATTTTCATGACTATTGTAGATTGTCACTGAAAGCATCAAAACTATGAATGAACACATGTGGAGTTATGTACTTAACAAAAAAGGTGAAATAACTGAAAAAATATGTTTTATATTCTAGTTTCTTCAAAATATTTCTTAAAAAAATATTAGCCAAAATTTAATAAAGGATATGAAATTAAAAAAAACTATTTGCAAATAAAAACAAGATTTGAAAAAAAAAAATGTGTGTACAGAATATAATGGGTTTAAAATAAAAACAAGAATAATTGATTAAAAAAAAACTTTTTGCAAACAAAAATGTTGTGCGTACACAAAAAATATTTGATTTTTCAAACAAAAATAATGGATATGAAAAAAATGGATACAAAATCCAAAAAACAATTTGCAAACAAAGAAATTCCCCAAAATAGTGTAAACAAAAATAATGGATTAGAAAATAAATAAAACTGATTTGCAAATAAAAACAAGTTTTGCGAAAAAAAAATATTCGTAAGCAAAAATAATGGATTTCAAATGTAAAAAAAAAAAAAAGATTTTCTGACAAAAATAATGGATATGAAATAAATAAAAAATGTCAAGAAAAAAAGATTTAGCAAAAAAAGGTGTAATAACTGAAAAAACATGTTTTATATTCTAGTTTCTTCAAAATAGCCACCCTTTGCTCTGATTACTGCTTTGCACACTCTTGGCATTCTCTCGATGAGCTTCAAGCACCCCTGTGTAGTGAAAACCATTTCAGGTGACTACCTTTTGGAGCTCATCGAGAGAACGCCAAGAGTGTGCAGAGCAGTAATCAATAATAATAACACACTTCTCACACAGCAGTTACAAATATCACACTTTTTAATTGTTTTAATTTTTTAAATCATAGCGACTTTGGAACAAATTAATTCCTATGAGGAAATATGTGATGATAACCATAGAAGTGGTACAATAGAAGTGAATGGAATGGTTGTCCAGGCTTCTCAGTACAATATGGCTCAGTTGGGCAATAATAATAATAACACACTTTTCACACTTATATGTGGCAGTTAAAAATATTAAACTTTTTATTTTTTATTTTTAAATCATAGCGACAGCTTGAATTTGGAACAAATTAATTCCTATGAGGAAATATGTGATGATAACCATAGAAGCAGTAGAATAGCAGTGAATGGAATGGTTGTCCAGGCTTCTCAGTACAATATGGCAGTGGTTGTCAACCTTTTTTCAGTGATGTACCCCCTGTGAACATTTTTTTAATTCAAGTACCCCCTAATCAGAGCAAAGCATTTTTGGTTGAAAAAAAGAGATAAAGAAGTAAAATACAGCACTATGTCATCAGTTTCTGATTTATTAAATTGTATAACAGTGCAAAATATTGCTCATTTGTAGTGGTCTTTCTTGAACTATTTGGAAAAAAATATATACAAATTACTAAAAACTTGTTGAAAAATAAACAAGTGATTAAATTATAAAAAAAAGATTTCTACACATAAGTAATCATCAACTTAAAGTGCCCTCTTTGGGGATTGTAATAGAGATCCATCTGGATTCATGAACTTAATTCTAAACATTTCTTCACAAAAAATATATTTTTTATTTTTAATAATTTTTTGTTATTTGTGTTTGTACTTTTTTTTCGCAAATGTTTTTAATTTCAAATCCATTATTGTTTGCAAACATTTTTTTTTATTTTTAATAATTTTTTGTTATTTGTGTTTATACTTTTTTCGGCAAATATTTTTAATTTCATATTATTTAGTTGCAATTTTATTTACTTATTTCAAATCAATTTTCTAGCAGTGGGATTATGATTTTTTTATGGGGACAGAAAAGCAAACCCAAATAAGCAACGTCACGTAAATATTTATGGAGCATGTCCACAAAAAATCTAGCTGTCAACAGTGAATATTGCATTGTTGCATTGTAATGAATGGAATAGCCTACTTGATTTGATGTTCAGTTTATGAACTTACATTCATATTTTGTTGAAGTATTATTCAATAAATATATTTATAAAGGATTTTTGAATTGTTGCTATTTTTAGAATATTTAAAAAAAATCTCACGTACCCCTTGGAATACCTTCAAGTACCCCCAGGGGTACGCGTACCCCCATTTGAGAACCACTGCAATATGGCTCAGTTGGAAATAATAATAATACACATCTTACACTTTTATATGACAGTTAAGAATGTTTTTTTTGTGATGGTGACAGTTTGACTCTGGAACAGCTTATTAAAAAAATAAATATAATGGATTCGATTTATATAGCGCTTTGCTACACACTAGACACTGAAAGCGCTAACAGAGCAGTGAGAAGCCATCATGCATTCACTCCACATTCACACATGGAGTCAAACCCACGCCAAAAGTCAACTCCCCTGCCAGAATCTATTTATACAATTTCCTACTGGATTCAACAATCAAAGATGGTATAAAAAGCGCCATAGAAGACAATGTTTGTTTTATTGTGTGAAAGGAGTCAGCGCGGCGCTAACGGGACCAGCAGGGGAAGACAGGAGCTTCTTCTCTGGCGCGGAGTCAATAATGAGTTTTGTCAGGCGAGCAGCGAGCGCAGCGCCGCCACTGAAGCCAACCTGAGCGCGAGGCCCATCTGTCAAGCTGAGACAATAAGCCCCAAGCCATCCGGAAACAAATTGCTGCGCTTCCACTCTGTGAAGCCCTGCCAGACGCCGCTAAACTCCCCGTGTTACACGGGAAAGAGGCGAGACGGGACGTTTGAAACACAACAACTATACTGCCTGTGATGGAGGGACACGACTTCTGCTTCGGAGCCCGCGGCTACGTCCACACACACAAAAAAAAAACATTCCGTCTCCCCTGGAGGGTCGAAGAAAACCAAGTGATAATGTCTGTGCACATGGAAACACCTGAGGACCAACAGTCGGCACTGTGGCCTCTCATATATATGTCTTTACAAAAAAAACCTCTAGTGCAGCGCCTTTTTTTTCAAATTTTGGGGTTGAATGTCTTATTTTTGTTATGCGCTAAGCAAAGCATAGCAGCGAACAGCATGCCATGCACTGTCTTTACTAAAAGAGATCCCATTGTAGCGCCCATTGGCGTTGTTAGGCATATATAGCACCCCTAAATAATTTGGTGTTTTTTTTTTTTTTTAGTCATTATAAAGTGGCCCGAATATGAGTTTAAATAAATAATCATATAACCTGTTATTATTCACTCAGTTTCCCCTCACTTTGTAGCGTAAGGTAGAGAGCCCCTTTAGTGCGTCGGTATCCAATCCATTCCACTTGTTCATATAGAAAATGCCCACATCACTCAAATACCAGTCCGCATTTTCTCTGCGACCTTGCTTGCGGTCCTGCAGGTGTACGAAGCACATTATCTTCCTTTACAATGAGTGAAGCTGCACGAAACCTTGTGTGTGCAATTGTAAATCATTTAGTTTTTAAGTTTTGTGTTTCTTGTAGAATCTATATAAAGTAATATACATTAGCCTATTGTTAAAATAATGAAAAAAAACATCATTAAATATATTTGTTTTATTGTATTGTTACATTAATAGCTGTTGTATTATTATAGGATGGCTTGTTAAACATTTCATAGGATTTTCAGAGGGAGGAAAAACCAAGACATTTAATATAAAATGTAAAATGAATAAATATATAAAAAGAAAAAGAAAAAAAATGGTTAAAAGCCATCGTCCCAGGGAGCATTTCATTTCGTCCCGTGCATTTAAAAAAAATAATAATAATAACAATGAATAATTTCTAAGTCTTTGTTTGCCATTTGTGAAGTTTTGTGCTTGCGCGTAACGTTCGCTCGCATCCTGTGCATCTCCTGGGGGCTAAGCCCCCCCTGTCCTTAAAAGCTAGTGACGCCCCTGGTAGCGCCTCTATTTGTCCGCAGATTTGTGCAAATATTTGGGTCAAGTTGTCAGGTTCAAACACTGATGACATCTATTAAACAAGACAAGAAGCAAGGAATCAAACAGAGACAGAATTAGATTTGGCTCAGTGAGGAGGAACGCATACACCTGTACCCTTGTACAGTGTCACCACGCTCTGACGAAAGATTGTACGCCTCCTCTTTTATTTGGACTGTCCCTGATTACATGGCAACAGCTGTTTCTAAAGGGACGGGGGTCGTAAACAGCCATCGCCTTTGATTACAAAAACAGTTCAAAGAAAAGGTCGGTTCAAAGAAAAGGTCGTAAAAAACAGCCGTTGCCCTCGGTCACAGAACAGTTCAAAGAAAAGGTCGGTTCAAAAGAAAAGGTCGTAAAAAACAGCCGTTGCCCTCGGTCACAGAACAGTTCAAAGCAAAGGGGCCTGGAGGGAGGTCAGGCCCTGCTTTCTCTCCGCTTTGTAGATCTCGGGTCAAGACAAAATCTTTCTGTGGATTACAATACATCAAAGAAACAGATCACCTTCATGTTGCTTCCCATCCTACACAGTGGAGTTTTACAAGCCTTCTTCTTGGTAGGATCAAAGACAGCTTTTGCCTTCTCGCCGGGAACTCATGGCAACACAAAGTTTTGTGATAACTTAGATACAATTATTCTGACACAAGTGTCTTCATTTTTTCTTCCTGAGTTCAGCAAAGCGTAGCGGCAAGCAGCATGTCATGCATCGTTTTTACTAAAACAGTCTGAATGTCCAGTTGCACCTCTTTTTGTCTGGAGATTTGTGCAAAATTTTGAGTCGAATGTCTTATCAAAGAGTTCATCAAAGCATAGCGGCAAGCAGCATGTCATGCACTGTCTTTACGAAAAAAGTCCAGTGCAGTGCCTCTTTTTTATCCGCAGATGTCTGTTAACGTTTGGAGTGAATGTCCTATTTTCTTTCTGTGTTAATCAAAGCATAGCGGCAAGCAGCATGTCATGCATGCACTGTCTTTACTAAAAAAAAAAAGGCTAGTGCACCACTTTTTTTTGTTCGCAGTTTTGTGCAAATTTTGGTGTTGAATGTCTTATTTACATTACACGTTAAGCAAAGCATAGCAGCGAACAGCATGCCATGCACGGTCTTTACTAAAGGAGCCCATTGTAGCGCCTCTATTTGTCTGCAGATATGTGCAATATTTGGGGCAAGTCTCTTCCTTTTTCTTCCAAGGTTCAGCAGGCCAAGGCAGCTAGCAGCATACCATGTACTGTCTTGATTAGTGAGGAGATATTCAGAGAATACAACATTTAAAGGCCTACTGAAATGCGATTTTCTTATTTAAACGGGGATAGCAGGTCCATTCTATGTGTAATACTTGATCATTTCGCGATATTGCCATATTTTTGCTGAAAGGATTTAGTAGAGAACATCGACGATAAAGTTCGCAACTTTTGGTCGCTGATAAAAAAGCCTTGCCTGTACCGGAAGTAGCAGACGATATGCGCGTGACGTCACAGGTTGTGGAGCTCCTCACATCTGCACAGTTTACAATCATGGCCACCAGCAGCGAGAGCCCTTCGGACCGAGAAAGCGACGATTTCCCCATTAATTTGAGCGAGGATGAAAGATTCGTGGATGAGGAAAGTGAGAGTGAAGGACTAGAGGGCAGTGGGAGCGATTCAGATAGGGAAGATGCTGTGAGAGGCGGGTGGGACCTGATATTCAGCTGGGAATGACTAAAACAGTAAATAAACACAAGACATATATATACTCTATTAGCCACAACACAACCAGGCTTATATTTAATATGCCACAAATTAATCCCGCATAACAAACACCTCCCCCCCTCCCGTCCATATAACCCGCCAATACAACTCAAACACCTGCACAACACACTCAATCCCACAGCCGAAAGTACCGTTCACCTCCCCAAAGTTCATACAGCACATATATTTCCCCAAAGTCCCCAAAGTTACGTACGTGACATGCACATAGCGGCACGCACGTACGGGCAAGCGATCAAATGTTTGGAAGCCGCAGCTGCATGCGTACTCACGGTACCGTGTCTGCGCATCCAACTCAAAGTCCTCCTGGTAAGAGTCTCTGTTGTCCCAGTTCTCCACAGGCCAATGGTAAAGCTTGACTGTCATCTTCCGGGAATGTAAACAATGAAACACCGGCTGTGTTTGTGTTGCTGCAGTCGGCCGCAATACACCGCTTCCCACCTACAGCTTTCTTCTTTACTGTCTCCATTGTTCATTGAACAAATTGCAAAAGATTCACCAACACAGATGTCCAGAATACTGTGGAATTTAGGGATGAAAACAGACGACTTAATAGCTGGCCACCATGCTGTCCCAAAATGTCCTCCACAATCCGTGACGTCACGCGCTGACGTCATCATACCGAGACGTTTTCAGCAGGATATTTCGCGCAAAATTTAAAATTGCACTTTAGTAAGCTAACGCGGCCGTATTTGCATGTGTTGCAATGTTAAGATTTCATCATTGATATATAAACTATCAGACTGCGTGGTCGGTAGTAGTGGGTTTCAGTAGGCCTTTAAGCCTGCTCAGTGGCCTTGTGGTTCAAGTGTCCGCCCTGAGAACGGTAGGTTGTGAGTTCAAACCCCGGCCGAGTCACATACCGAAGACTATAAAAATGGAACCCATTACCTCCCACTGCAAAAAGTCAGTGTTCAAAAACAAGAAAAAAAAGTACTAAAATGAGGGGTATTTTATTTGAACTAAGCAAAATTATTTGCCAATAGAACAAGAAAATTCAGCTTGTCAAGACTTTCCAAAACAAGTCAAATTAGCTAACCTCAATGAACCCAAAAATACCTTCAAATAAGTATATTCTCACTAATAACAAGTGCACTTTTCTTGGTAGAAAAAAAGAGACCTTTTTGCTTAATATGTTGAAAAATATTCTTAAATTAAGTAAATGCTAGTGCCATTATCTTGATATAATGATATGCACTCGGCATCATGATTTTTTTTTTCATGCTTGAAGTAAGAAACTATTACTTTAAAAAAATTAGTTTTATACTCGTGAGTGTTAATGACGCAGCTTTGAATCAGTTGATATTCTAGTTTCAAGCATGTTTTACTCAATATAGGTCATAAAATCTCAGTTACAAGCTGTAATATCTTACTGAGATCATTTAGGACCCAAAATCCTTAAAACAAGTAAAACACTCTAACATACAATCTGCTGAGTGAGAAGAATGATCTTATCAGACAGAAAATAAGCAAATATCACCCTTATTTGAGATATTTAATCTTACTTATATTTCAGTTTTTGCAGTGCCCTGCTTGGCACTCCGCATCAAGGGATGGAATTGGGGGTTAAATCACCAAAATGATTCCCGAGCGGGGCCACCGCTGCTGCTCACTGCTCCCCTCACCTCCCAGGAGGTGGAACAAGGGGATGGGTCAAATGCAGAGGGTAATTTCACCACACCTAGTGTGTTTGTGACAATCATTGGTACTTTAACTTTAATTTAAATTTTTTTTTAATCAGATGTTGTACTTTTTAGTCCCAATTTTGAAAATGTTATACTGGGTGCAGAAACAACACACTGCTTGCCAGTTCTAGTAACTTCTTATATGATTTATGAAAAAACATTTATTGAATTAGGTACACTATCAAGTGCTAGCGTTTGCATTGAAGTATTTGTGTGTTTTTCTATTCAGCTGCTGTGTGAATGAAGAGAAAGTCCTTTACTTACTGACTTCATTTCAATTGGTCACGGCCTCGTTAGTGGTGATTGCTCGAGGGCCGTCGCGTTTTCTCGTCATCTGCTGACCGCCTCTCCAATCAGTCCGCAAATGAGTGGAGAAAGTCGGTGTGACGATGGCGGCGTGTTCGTGTCAGAGAGCAGCGTCGCAGTCTCAGCCGCGAATTCGACATTTTGCAGAGGAAATGAGCCTCATCTGAACTCCTGTCAGAGTCTTTTGTGTCGCTCTTTGGATGGAGATGAACTAACTGCTGGTCATCATTTCCTTTCAAATTACTTCTTTTGTGCTGCTCGAGCTGGAGGCGCCGCCACCGGGTAGTTTAAAAAAAAACATGCAGAAAACTAATTTTTACAGAAACTCCCGCCAGCATTTTGCAAAACTCTGAGGAAAAAATGCACTTTTGTTAGGTCATTGAGACACAGTTTGTGTCTTATTGTTTTTGGAATGTATTATTTGCCAATGTTGATATTGCGCCTTTTCCAAAAAATACTTTCTGATTGGCTAAAATGTAGTAAAGGCTATGTTTATGTCACGGAGGCCATGTGTACGATACTAAATTTCACTATCGGGTTGATAGCACAGACTTTTAGCTCGGTAACTAGCATGCTCGTCTCTCATGCCGGCGACCCAGATTTGAATCCCGTCTGGAACAGAGAAGTAGGGACTAAAGCACGCGAGTTTCAGTTACATACTGTATATTTAAAATGATAGTTTTTATGACATGTTCCCCACTAATTCTGCCACTAAATATAACTTTGACTTGTTTCTCTGGCAGTCTGGGCTCTGGCATAGTTGCACATGTGTCGTTTGCGTGAGTGTGCTTGGAGGCGTGATGACCAGAAAACGTGTAGAAAAGGATAAATCCTTTTTTTTTTTCAAATAAATTGTTTTTGGTTCCAAATTTGTTTGTTTTTTTGCAAATCTTTTTGTGTTTGCATTTATTTTAAATTTCATATCCATGATCTTTGTTTGAAAATATATATTGTTTTACATTTGAAATTCATAATTTTTGCTTACAAATTGTTTTTTTTTTGTTTGCAAATCTGTTTTTTTTTTATTATTTCCAAATCCATTATTTTTATTTACACTATTTTTGCGAATTTCTTTGTTTGCAAAATTCATTATTTGTGTTTTCAAATGAATTTTTGGTATGCAACGCATTTGAGTTTTTTTTCAAACTCATTATTTTTGTTTGAAAAATCAAATAGTTTTGCATACACATAACATCTTTGTTTGCAAAATTTTTTTAAATAAATTATTTGTGTTTTTATTTCAAAACCCTTATTTTGGTACACATATATATTTTTTCAAATCTTGTTTTTATTTGCAAATATTTTTTTATTTCATATCCTTTATTAAATGTTTGCAAAAAAATTTATGTTTGCAAAATGTTTTTTTTTAAATTTCAAATCCATTATTGTTTGCAAACATTTTTTTATATTTTTAATACTTTTTTGTTATTTGTGTTTATACTTTTTTTCGCAAATGTTTTTAATTTCATAGTATTTAGTTGCAAATTTGCAATTTTTTTACTTATTTCAAATCAATCATCTAGCAGTGGGATTATGATTTTTTTTTATGGGGACAGAATAGCAAACCCAAATAAGCAACGTCACATAAAAAAAAAAAAAAAGCCCAAAAAAACCCACAACCCAGTGCCTCAAGAACTTTGCAAGCATCTTCAGAAAAGAAAATTGCTAAATAATGGACTGAGGTTCACACAGGATGAACGTTAATCGCACGATAAAATACATTGTGCTGTTAAAAGAAAACTTTAGTTCACTGGTTATTATTGCGTTAACTTTCACAGTCTTAGTTGTAATAAAAGTCCAATAAAAGTCCCTTTTAATAGCTAAGGGGGAGCTAACAGGCGAAACAGTCAACGAGTGTCATGGTTGCTGACTGAGTTGACTTGACTGAAAACACCACCCCTAGTGCTTTGCCAGAGAATTGCATGGCACACATTCCACTACAAATTAGTCATGACTCTGCAGAAACGTAAACAAGCCTTCAGAACAGAGGGGTCCAAACTTCTACCAGTAAAAATGAAAGGATTCTTGATGTTAGTCATTTTGTAAACAGTCTAAAAGCAGCCGATGTAGATATGCTATTTATGATAGGCTCTTCAGGTGTTTCCATGTGCACAGACATTACTAAATTATTAGACATAAAAACGTGCTACTGTACATTGAGACATTTATTTTTAGTAAAGACAGTACATGACATGCTGTTTGCCGCTATGCCTTGCTGAACCCAGGAAGCAAAAGGAAGGCGCTTGACCCAAATATTTGCACAAATCTGCAAACAAATAGAGGCCCTGCATTGGACTTTTTTTTTAGTATAGACAGTGCATGAAATGCTGCTTGCTGCTGTGCTTTGATGAGCTCCAGAAGAAAAGAAGACATTCAACTCAAAATTGTGCACAAATCCCTTGACATAAAGAGATGCTACTGTATATTGAGAATTAAAAAAAAAAAAGTAAAGACAGTGCATGGCATGCTGCTTACAGCTAAGCTTTGCTGAACCCAGGAAGCAAAAGGAAGACACTTGACCCAAATATTTGCACAAATCTGCAAACAAATAAAAGCACTACAATGGACTTTTTTTTTAATAGTAAAGACAGTGCATTAAATGCTGCTTGCTGCTGTGCTTTGATGAGCCCCAGAAGAAAAGAAGACATTCAACTCAAAATTGTACACAAATCTCTAGACAAAAAGAGGTGCTAGTGTACATTGAGACTTTTTATTTTATTTTAGTAAAGACAGTGCATGACATGCTGCTTGCCGCTATGCTTTGCTGAACCAAGGAAGCAAAAGGAAGACACTTGACCCAAATATTTGGGTCAAATCTGCAAACAAATAGAGGTGCGGGAGTGGACCTCTCCAATAAAGACAGTGCATGAAATGCTGCTGGCCGCTATACTTTGCTTAACACCAAAAGAAGATATGACATTCAACCCCAAATTTGCAGAAATCTGCGGACAAAAAGCGGCGCTGCACTGGACTTTTTTTAGTAAAGACAGTGCATAAAATGCTGCTTGCTGGGCGATATATCGATATACTCGATATATCGCGGGTTTGTCTCTGTGCGATATAGAAAATGACTATATCGTGATATTCGAGTATACGTTCTCACGCAGTTGCTTTTAGCTGCGGGCATTACACTACAGGCGTTCCTCACTCTTTCTTGTCTCTCCTTCTCACAGAGACATAAAACAAGCGCACCTTCTTACACATGTCACATACGTATACGCCCTCGCGGAGCAGAGAGGTAGCGGCATGGGTAACGTTAGCTGTGGTGCGAGTGGTAATATGAGAGAGAGAAGGTGCGAATCTGGTAACAAATGAAGGAAGAATTAATTCCCATGAAAAACAGCTGGGGGTCCATCGTCTGGCGGTGGTTTGGCTTCAAGTGGGAATATGTCAAACAGACAACCGTAATTTGTCAACTGTGGGGCAAAAGCGTTGCTACAAAAAGTAGCATTACTGCTAATATGTAGCATCATTTGAAAAGTCACCTGCTAGAGAATGAAGAGTGCTTACTCCGCATGTCAACATCTCCGTTCGGTGCCACACCAACAAAATGCCGAGGCAACCATTTCCAGATCAACACCGTATTAAAAAAATAGTCAACAACATAAGGAGATAACGCCCGCAGGAACCTACCACATAGAGAAGGACATACACTATTTGATTTCCTATTATGCAGCTCATTTTTATTTGACAGTTATTGAAATATCTTGTGTGACATCATGCACAAAAGTGCACTTTATTTGTTTTAAACTATTGTAGTGGCGTTCTGTACAAAAAGTGCACTTTAATTTAGTATTGTTTTGATATGTCATCTTAGTGACATCATGCACAAAAGTGCACTCATAGCTTGTTTTAAAATGTCTCTGACAATCTTGCACTTTGACATGAATGTTTGTGCCACTGCTTAATAACTGTTTAATAAATACAGTTTTGGTCAATTGACTTAGTTGTGAAGCATTTAAGTCCCATCTTAAAACTCATTTGTATACTCTAGCCTTTAAATAGCCCCCCTGTTAGACCAGTTGATCTGCTGTTTCTTTTCTTTTCTCCTCTGCTCCCCTTTTCCTTGAGGGGGGGGGGGCACAGGTCCGGTGGCCATGGATGAAGTGCTGGCTGTCCAGAGTCGGGACCCGGGGTGGACCGCTCGCCTGTGCATCGGCTGGGAACATCTCTGCGCTGCTGACCCGTCTCCGCTCGGGATGGTGTCCTGCTGGCCCCACTATGGACTGGACTCTTACTATTATGTTGGATCCACTATGGACTGGATTCTCACAATATTATGTCAGACCCACTCGACATCCATTGCTTTCGGTCTCCCCTAGAGGGGGGGGGGGTTACCCACATATGCGGTCCTCTCCAAGGTTTCTCATAGTCATTCACATCGACGTCCCACTGGGGTGAGTTTTTCCTTGCCCTTATGTGGGCTTTGTACCGAGGATGTCGTTGTGGCTTGTGCAGCCCTTTGAGACACTTGTGATTTAGGGCTATATAAATAAAGATTGATTGATTGATTGATTGATTGATTGATTTCCCTCTCTGCATGAAAGTTTAAAATGAGCATATATTAATGCAGTATGAACAAGAATGTTTTAATGTAGAGACATATAATCATCATACTGCTGTGATTATATGCATCAAGTGTTCATTCAAGGCTAAGGCAAAATATCGAGATATATATGGTGTATCGTGACATGGCCTAAAAATATCGAGATATTAAAAAAAGGCCATATCGCCCAGCCCTAGTGTACGGACTTCTTTAGTAAAGAAATAGCATAATAGGGTTATATTTTGCTGAATCCAGGAAGAAAAAAAAATGGAGTCAAAAATTGCATGAATCTGAGGACAAATAAAGGCGCTTTACTTTAGTAAGGACAGTGCAGTGGGTATAAAGACAAGACAGTGCATGACATGCTACTATGCTTTGTTTAACTCCGAATGTCATGATCTGTGGTCTGGATTATGTTTTTGTTATTTTTGGACTCTTTTAGTTCCTGTTTGCGCTCCCTTGTTTGTTTAGTTACCATGGCGACTTATTAGTTTCACCTGCCTCATGTGTTCGGGACACGCACCTGCTCTAATCAAGAGACTATTATTTAAGCCTGTCTTTAACAGTTAGTCATCCTGGTGGCATTGCTCTTTTCATGCCACAGTTTCATGCTTGTTTCATGCTTAATTCATGCTGCTCGTTCCATGTCCGATTCCAAGTTTTTGCTAGTTATTTGTTTCATGCCACAGTAAGTATTGTTTGTTCTATGTCCATAGTTTAGGCTAAGTGTTAACATATGTTTCATGCGTTAAGTTTTATGTTCCTTAGCCTCTCGTGCACTCGGCACGCTTTCCTTTTGTTTTAGTTCCTGTCTTTTGTCCTATGTAGGATTAATTAATTAAAAAATATGTTCCTACCTTCAAGTGCTGTCCGGAATAGTCCGTTTGCTTCCTGGGAGAACAAACCTCGCAGTAAGTTGTGACCCCCCCGTTATGACACCGAAAGAAAAGGAATAAATTCAGCCCGAAAATTACACAAATCTAAGGACAAATATGGCGCTACGATTGGCTTCTTAAGTCACGAAAGTACATTATATGTTACTTACTGCTATGCTTTGCTCAACTCGGGAAGAAAAAACGACACCAAAGATGACTAACATTTCCTTCTGAGCACATTGTAAGCGTGTTTACTCTGGTGTGGACTCATTAAAATAATGTGTCATGCACTGATACACAACACATGCTAAGATGGTGCAAGTGTATTTTTCTTGTGACGCCTTTAAAGGGGAACATTATCACCAGACCTATGTAAGCGTCAATATATACCTTGATGTTGCAGAAAAAAGACCATATATTTTTTTTACCGATTTCCGAACTCTAAATGGGTGAATTTTGGTGAAATAAACGCCTTTCTAATATTCGCTCTCGGAGCGATGACGTCACAACGTGACGTCGCATCGGGAAGCAATCCACCATTTTCTCAAACACTGAGTCAAATAAGCTCTGTTATTTTCCGTTTTTTCGACTGTTTTCCGTACCTTGGAGACATCATGCCTCGTCGATGTGTTGTCGGAGGGTGTAACAACACGAACAGGGACGGATTCAAGTTGCACCAGTGGCCCAAAGATGCGAAAGTGGCAAGAAATTGGACGTTTGTTCCGCACACTTTACCAACGAAAGCTATGCTACGACAGAGATGGCAAGAATGTGTGGATATCCTGCGACACTCAAAGCAGATGCATTTCCAACGATAAAGTCAAAGAAATCTGCCGCCAGACCCCCATTGAATCTGCCGGAGTGCGTGAGCAATTCAGGGACAAAGGACCTCGGTAGCACGGCAAGCAATGGCGGCAGTTTGTTCCCGCAGACGAGCGAGCTAAACCCCCTGGATGTCTTGGCTCACACCGTCCCAAGATGATCAAGAGAAGAATATCGACCCTAGCTTCCCTGGCCTGCTGACATGAGGGTATGTCTGTAGAATATATTAATTGATGAAAATTGGGCTGTCTGCACTCTCAAAGTGCATGTTGTTGCCAAATGTATTTCATATGCTGTAAACCTAGTTCATAATTGTTAGTTTCCTTTAATGCCAAACAAACACTTACCAATCGTTGGTTAGAAGGCGATCGCCGAATTCGTCCTCGCTTTCTCCCGTGTCGCTGGCTGTCGTGTCGTTTTCGTCGGTTTCGCTTGCATACGGTTCAAACCGATATGGCTCAATAGCTTCAGTTTCTTCTTCAATTTCGTTTTCCCTACCTGCCTCCACACTACAACCATCCGTTTCAATACATGCGTAATCTGTTGAATCGCTTAAGCTGCTGAAATCCGAGTCTGAATCCGAGCTAATGTCGCTATAGCTTGCTGTTCTTTCCGCCATGTTTGTTTGTGTTGGCATCACTATGTGACGTCACATGAAAATGGACGGGTGGTTAAAATCAGGCACTTTGAAGCTTTTTTCAGGGATATTGCGTGATGGGTAAAATTTTGAAAAAAACTTCGAAAAATGTAATAAGCCACTGGGAAATGATTTTTAATGGTTTTAACAATTCTGAAATTGTGATAATGTTCCCCTTTAAAATAATCTGTCATGCACTGATACACAACACATGCTAAGATGGTGCCAGTGTATTTTTCTTGTGACGCCTTTAAATGCAACAGTCAGGCACGACCAACGGTAAATTAAATGACTAATGGCGATAAAAAGCTTCTTACGGTCCATGGAAAGAGTGTTCCCCCCCGCCGCCCCCCCGCTTTTAACAAATGCACACAGCAACTGAGAGGTTTTTACTTTACAGTGAAAGGAAACGCACTTACATGAGAATTAAAGAAGTGGCAATAAAAGCCCTGCAGCTGTGCAAGCCTCGCACGTTGCTAATGCATAAATTAGCCTGGCTTCTAAGGGGGAAAGCATACATTTGAATAAAACACTTTGTTTTACCCACAAACACAACACATTTGTCGTCTGAACCATTTCAACATTGTCCACGCTTGGGTGCAAAGCTTCATTTTAAAACCCCCAAACAATTATCTCTCACTTTTCGTTTCTTTTTTCATTCCTGTAAACGTTTGTCAATCGGCAGCGACCGACGCCTTCATTGCTTCAAATCAGCGTCCTTGTCTCGCTTTGGAAGCGTCGCTCCTGAGCAGAGATAAAATCTAGAGAAGAACATCTGAACGCCTCGCAGCGTCACGCCTGGCCGATCCGTTTTCTTTTGTTTTCCACCGCCGTGTGACACGCGCTCCCCAACAAAGGTGAGGTAATGGCGGGTAAATGCCAGGAGACGTGCGCACACTCTGGAAATAATGGTTGTACACCTCCTACGTGCACTATGCCAACATATGGACCATTGCTGTTTTGTTTAAACGCCTGCTGTTGGAGGGATGATGAAATAAAAGGCAGTGTTATAAAAACACAATTTAACACACCTGGTCTGCCAGAGAATAAGAAGACTGAGCAGGAGGGCTGAGGGTGGCCAACTT
Source organism: Nerophis lumbriciformis (assembly GCF_033978685.3). NCBI lineage: Eukaryota > Metazoa > Chordata > Actinopteri > Syngnathiformes > Syngnathidae > Nerophis > Nerophis lumbriciformis. The sequence goes on along the minus strand of NC_084571.2, from coordinate 26,820,719 downwards.
AGCGACTTTCTTGCTATATTTAGCATCAATCAATCAATGTTTATTTATATAGCCCTAAATCACAAGTGTCTCAAAGGGCTGCACAAGCCACAACGACATCCTCGGTTCAGATCCCACATCAGGGCAAGGAAAAACTCAACCCAGTGGGATGACAATGAGAAACCTAGGAGAGGACTGCAGATGTGGGTGACCGCCCGCCCCCTCTAGGGGAGACCGGTGCAATGGACGTGGAGTGGGTCTAGCATAATATTGTGAAAGTCCAGTCCATAGTGGATCTAACATAATAGTGAGAGTCCAGCCCATAGTGGATCTAACATAATAGTGAGAGTCCAGTCCATAGTGGGGCCAGCAGGAGACCATCCCGAGCGGCGACAGGTCAGCAGCCCAGAGATGTCCCCAACCGATGCACAGGCGAGCGATCCACCCCGGGTCCCGACTGCATCTTTGTTGTAGTTTGCATTAACACATTAGGAGGTGTTGAAATTGCCATGCAAAATCGCTAATGCTAACGTGTAGCATGTCAATAGCAAAGCCAATGTATATTAGCATCAAGCTAGATAATTTTTGGAAACGTGGAACCTTACTTTACTTACATAGGAGCGTTTTAGAGTCAGTTTCTTTGTTGGCATTGAAAATTGTTAGAGATGTAAATGCTTTAAAATGTAATATCGGAAATTATCAGTATCGGTTTCAAAAAGTAAAATTTATGACTTTTTAAAACGCCGCTGTACGGAGTGGTACACGGACGTAGGGAGAAGTACAGAGCACTTGCGTCTCCCAGTCATACTTGCCAACCCTCCCGATTTTCCCGGAAGCCTCCCGAATTTCAGTGCCCCACCCGAAAATCTCCCGGGGCAACCATTCTCCCGAATTTCTCCCGATTTCCACCCAGACAACAATATTGGGGGCGTGCCTTAAAGGCAGCCACATAATATCTACGGCTTTTCACACACACAAGTGAATGCAAATCATACTTGGTCAACAGCCATACAGGTCACACTGAGGGTGGCCGTATAAACAACTTTAACACTGTTACAGATATGCGTCACACCGTGAACCCACACCAAACAAGAATGACAAACACATTTCGGGAGAACATCCGCACCGTAACACAACAGAACAAATACCCAGAACCCCTTGCAGCACTAACTCTTCCGGGACGCTACAATATACACCCCCCGCTACACCTAACCCCCCACACCTCAACCCCACCCACCTCAATTTCCTCATACTCTCTCAGGGAGAGCATGTCCCAAATTCCAAGCTGCTGTTTTGAGGCATGTTAAAAAAAAAAAAAAGCACTTTGTGACTTCAATAATAAATATGGCAGTGCCATGTTGGCATTTTTTTCCATAGCTTGAGTTGATTTATTTTGGAAAACCTTGTTACATTGTTTAATGCATCCAGCGGGGCATCACAACAAAATTAGGCATAATAATGTGTTAATTCCACGACTGTATATATTGGTATCGGTTGATATTGTCATGTCTGTGTGATCATGTTTTGTTTTAGTCATGTTCAGTTTTGTTTTTGGACTTTTTGTGTACTTTTGTTTGTTTTGTCACCATAGCAACCATTAGTTTTCACCTGTCACGTCACGCACCTGTTTCACGTTTTGAGTCACGCACCTGTTTTCACTAATCATGTCACTATTATTTAAGCTTCGAGTTGCCAGGCTGTCTTTCTGGCAACATCACACTCTCCACACACCCTTATAACCCTTGCTGCTCTTTTTAATGCCGTTTTCTCGTCCGAGTAAGTTTTCTTTATTCATGCCATAGTTTGCAAGTTTTGTTTCATTGTTCATAGTTTCTGCCTTTGTGCAAGTTTTGTGTTTATAGTCAAGTTTTGTACTTCCGCCCTTGTGCGCGCCTTTTGTTTATTCTTTTTTTGAGTGTTAAAATTAAATAAGTATTCACCTGCACGTCATGTCTGGTCCAAATCATTTGCACCTCGGGAGAACAAACCACGCCATAGTCCAAGTCTTGACAGATATCAGAATTGGTAATTAAAAGTTGGACAATATCGGAATATTGGATATCGGCAAAAAAGCCATTATCGGTCATCTCAAAAAATTGTAACATTACCCAGAGGTAGTTTGTCCAAGTCGGCTCTCAGTGCTGCTGGAGTGATCGGCAAGTGCCGAAGTGAGTCGGCAACCGGACGTGTCGTCACGTTGGATTTTACGTGAATAGGTCAGTACCTGTCCCTATTACTGTTCACTTAAAAGTGGGCGGAGCCAGACACAATGCAGTGAGCTAATTGGTGGCCAGAGCATGGCCACTTAAAGAATGGGAAGAAAACAAAAACAAGAAGAAAGATGTCCTCGATGACATCAGATTCTACTGTCCTGGATTTTGCACACATTCCTGCCTTTGATGCTATACCGAAAGCCCTCCAAGATGACACGGATGAAAAAAAAAAAGACCAAAGCAAGGTGACCAGGACCAGTCTCACGTGGCGTCTCTGCCTCTGAGGCTGAGCAGATAAGGACTCTTATCAGACGCCGTGCAGACGAAGCCATAACAGGATCTTTACAAGCCAGCGGGATTCCACCTGACGAGAGGAGCGCGGCGGGAAATGAGTCGCAAGGAGTATGGAGACGGGCAAGGATTGTTTGTGTGTGTGTGTGTGTGTGTGTGTTGCTATGTGGCGAGGGTGTAATCACTGTGAGAGGTACACCTGCTGGTGAGGCGATAAGAAGGCAAAGGCAATCAGTGGAGAAAGCCTGCAGCCTCCACTGGCGACTTCCTGCCTCTTCACCTGCAGACAGCATCACTTGTGTCCACGCATGTCGGGTAACGATGCAAATGGAAACCTCCTGTCCTGTTTTCTTAAGCCAACGCCCGGGCCCGGGAAGGTCAAGTGATGTTGTCTCGGCGGATGGCCTCTCATTAAAGTGACTTTTAGACGGGGAGATTAAGATGCGAATCCTCCAGGAGGAATCTTCGCTCGCCGCGGGAGACAACGTCAGATGTTGCCGTCGCCACAGAGCGTGAATTATTCATTTCCTGTTTACGGCAGGCGACAGGTGCGTGACCTCTGTGATGAGTGCTCATGAGTGGGGAGGAGAAGGGGGTAGACTGGGGGTGGGGGGTGCCAGGTGGAAGTCGAGCTCCACTGACGGTATTCATTTCACCTCCAGGCAACGAGAAGACACCAAAAATGTGCAAAAAGTTTTGGTTTCTTTTGTCAGAGTTACACATTTCTGAAAAAAAATAGCCCCGATAAATGGGAACTGCACTTTTTTTTGGCATTTGGTCTATCTTTCACAATTAGAGATATTATCGGCCGATAAATGCTTTAAAATGTAATATCGGTTTCAAAAAGTAAAATTGATGACTTTTTAAAATGCCGCTGTACGGAGTGGTACACGGACGTAGGGAGAAGTACAGAGCGCCAATAAACATTAAAGGCACTGCCTTTGCGTGCCGGCCCAATCACATAATATCTACAGCTTTTCACACACACAAGTGAATGCAAAGCAAACTTGGTCAATAGCCATACAGGTCACACTGAGGGCGGCCGTATAAACAACTTTAACACTGTTACAAATATGCGCCACACTGTGAACCCACACCAAACAAGAATGACAAACACATTTCGGGAGAACATCCGCACCGTAACACAACATAAACACAACAGAACAAATACCCAGAACCCCTTGCAGCACTAACTCTTCCGGGACGCTACAATATAAACCCATCCGCCACCCCCAACCCCTCAACCTCGCCCACCTCAACCTCCTCATGCTCCCAAATTCCAAGCTGCTGTTTTGAGGCATGTTAAACAAAATAATGCACTTTGTGACTTCAATAATAAATATGGCAGTGCCATGTTGGCATTTTTTTTCCATAACTTGAGTTGATTTATTTTGGAAAACCTTGTTACATTGTTTAATGCATCCAGCGGGGCATCACAACAAAATTAGGCATAATAATGTGTTAATTCCACGACTGTATATATCGGTATCGGTTGATATCGGAATCGATAATTAAGAGTTGGACATTATCGGAATATCGGATATCGGCAAAAAAGCCATTATTGGACATCTCTATTCACAATCCTTATGTAAGACACAAAACCATTTGTTTTTTTATGCATTCTAGATAGTAAATAAACACTAGGAAAAGTCAGCTAACAATTAAATTAATACAAGTCGATCTATTACGCCAATAAAGCGCTGTAAAAAACATCCAAAAACCTCCACCATCATTTTATACACACGTTGTAAGTATTTATGTAATGTAGTAACAGACACATTCATAATAACAAGTAATATTTCCGTATTTTGCTCATTTAAAGCATACAATGGCGTATTAATTTCAACAGACGCATCACAACCTTCGCTTTTCCCTTCAACAACAACACTACTTTTCATGGTAGACGACACGAGAGACAACAAAGACAACTTTAGGACAAATGACGATCCAGAACTTTACATTTTTGAGCCTGAATATAAAGAGGATGATAAGCATGTCCAGAGAGTAGCAAAATTGCTAAATGCTAAACAAGAAATACAAACTATGAACATAATAAAACCATGTCTGCTCCCACTGGGATGTCGACTGATGGGATGTTTACATCGTCCTGTTCGGACGAAGAATTAATCATAATCCTCACAAAAGTAAAAAAAACAAACAAAAAAAACCCAAGATGCTGCAAACGAGTATCTTTTCTGTGTCTTTCTTGTCATCTCTGTGTATAAGTTGCATGTGAAAGTTGACCAATTTCTCGGTTTATGGCCACAATTTTCTACTATCCAGGTGAGAGGCATGATTTATAATCTAGAATTAACTTTCACCAACTAAGAGACAATGCAGCAGCTCACCGGGCTCAAAATGTCAATATTGCAGCTTTAGCTATAAAGTGAAGTTAAAGTTAAAGTACCAATGATTGTCACACACACACTAGGTGTGGTGAAATTTGTCCTCTGAATTTGACCCATCCCCTTGTTCACCCCCTGAGAGGTGAGGGGAGCAGTGTCATTTTTGGTGATTTAACCCCCAATTCCAACCCTTAATGCTGAGTGCCAAGCAAGGAGCAATGGGTCCCATTTTTATAGTCTTTGGTATGACTCGGCCGGGGTTCGAACTCACAACCTACCGATCTCAGGGCGGACACTCTAACCACGAGGCCGCGCTCTGTGATGACAGTGCTGCTAAAAGTAGTTTCTCTGCATTAGCGCTTATAATAACAATATAGCTAACACTTGGTTGATAATCAAGTCACGACATTTAGATGGAGTATTGCTGGTGGTTTTGGGATGTATTTTCTAGAGAGTTTTATGGGCACAATAGTGTACTCCCATTGTTAGCCACCTTGTACTTGCCATATTTTACGAGTTAGAACGCATAAAAAGATAAAAACATATGTGTGCCTAGCTTACTTAGAGATTGTGAATAATTGGCAAGATTCCAAAACAAGTGTATTTCACCTTTAAGCAACATACAAGTGTCCACTGCAGAGGATGCTGGTTCGAGAGAGGATATATCCTGATTAACTCGAATATTCCAAATCAAAATGCCGTGTTTCAAGTGGAATTCGTAACTTATTGAATATATTCTGCTATTTATACATTCCTGAAATGTGGAGTCATTAACTCAAGAGTGACATTTAGAGTGATGAGCAGTGTTGGGACTAACGCGTTACAAAGTAACCGACTGTTAGTTTCAGCGGTAACTAGTAATCTAGCGCGTTATTTTTTATATTCAGTAACTCGGTTACCGTTACTACATGATGCATTACTGTGTTATTTTACGTTATTTTTTCTGTAGTATTGGCTAGAAACAGAAGATCTGAGTGTGTTTTATTGGAGCGCTGCGGTGTCGTCCTTCTGAATCTCTTGTGTCACAGGGAAGAGGCGCGCTGTGTGTGTGTTTGGGTGTGGGGAGGGATGGAAGGGAGGGGGCGGGTCGTGTCTGATCATGGCGAAGCTGCAGTCGAGTTTCTTAACATGGAGATGTTCTCACTACTTTTCTTTTGTCGAGCACAAAGAAAAGAACATTTTAGTTAAATGTAAGTTGTGTCTTGGATCAAAGATCCCATCTACTGCCCAAAACAGCAATTCAAATCTGCTGAAACAGCTACAAAAGCAACATGCTTCGACGAAGCTAGTAAAGAGAGACACACTTCACCTCCTAAACAACAGCGGCTGGATTTTAACGAGGCACTGCGCACTGAAGGTACACTCACTCTGTCAATTCTCTTATATACTGTTGCTCTTTCATTCTAGACTTCTAGTGTGTTTGATTATCACATCACTCTAAATGTATAGACTATAAAGTTCACAAACATAAAGAGGGATCCTAGTGGGCCAGGCCAATCTTTCCTTATCTCTAAACTAAAACTGGGGAAATGCGTAAGAGTGTTCTGGGTTTCAGACATGATTTTATTTCAGAATTCCTTGAGAGAAAAAAACGCCTGGTTAGGCTTTGTGTATGTAAAGTTAAAGTTAAAGTATTTCCTTGGTTTACAGCTATGTTGTTATATAAAATTAATTGTCCCTTTGAAACATATCTTTGTCTTTGAGTGTTGCATGTAGACCACATTGCTTAGCAGAGTTCAGTGATGCAAATGCCTGCCAAGTTGATCAACAGATTGTATTATTCTCCAGTGCAATAACAGTACTGAAATGAAGGCTAAAAGGGCATTAATGGGAGCTTTAAAAAAAAAAAGAAGAAAAAAAGAAGTAAATAGTTACTTTTCACAGTAACGCATTACTTTCTGGTGTAAGTAACTGAGTTACTTTTGAAATAAAGTAACGAGTAACTGTAACTAGTTACTGGTTTTCAGTAACTAACCCAACAATGGTAATGAGGAAGGCTTTCTCTGGTATGTGGAATTACAACATAGAGCATAAAAATAACAATATAATGTACAATAGATTTAATGTGTTTCTCTGCATAAGTGCAGATTATTTTTCTCTGCTTTAAATTGTTAATAAGTGAAATAAATATTTTTTAATGTTTTTTGACAATAGACAGTGGTTTGATGGCGCTATTGGCAGGGGGTAAAAAATAACATGTATGCAAGTTTGGCATTCATTGCGCTGCAAATTTGCGGTTATATTTTCTATTTTAAGTTATATCAAAATCATTATTAGTTTCCTTACAACTTAAATAGAAAGTGGTTGTATGGCACTATCTGCAGGGAGAAAATGGTGTTGCAGCTGTGAGTCCAGCAGAGGGCGATGTCTCACAAGTCAGTTGTTTTCACAAGATGCGGTGTTTGTGTAACTACACGTTTTTTTAAGTACATGTACTGTATACTGTATTTATGTACTTTGTTTCTTAAATGTGATACTAACTGTGAGCAATATATTATGTGTTAAGAGTTATTTAACCATATAGGGAATTTTGATTTGAATCATCTTCCAAGCCAAACAGGACATACAAATCCTTACATTTTTGAAAGGTGTAAAAACATTTTGGGACTTTTGGATTTTTTTATATTACCATGTATGGTAGTATATTGCAGTGTTTTTCAACCTTTTTTGAGCCAAGGCACATTTTCTGCATTGAGATAATTTGGAGGCACACCACCAGCAGAAATCACTAAAAAACGAAACTCAGTTGACAGTAAAAAGTCGTTGGATATGACTTTAAACCATAACCAAGCATGCATTACTATAGCCTTTGTCTCAAAGTAGGTGTACTGTCACCACCTGTCACATCACGCCGTATGAGTTTTTTTAGCTGTTTTCCTGTGTGTAGTGTTTTAGTTCTTGTCTTGCGCTCCTATTTTGGTGGCTTTTCCTCTTTTTTTGGTAGTTTCATCCTTTGAGCGATATTTCCCGCATCTACTTTGTTTTAGCAAGTAGAATATTTCAGTTGTTTTCATCCTTCTTTGTGGGGACATTGTTGATCGTCGTGTCATGTTCAGATGTACATTGTGGACGCCGTCTTTGCTCCGCAGTAAGTCTTTGCTGTCGTCCAGCATTCTGTTTTTGTTTACTTTGTAGCCAGTTCAGTTTTATTTTCGTTCTGCATAGCCTTCCCTGAGCTTCAATGCTTTTTCTTAGGGGCACTCACCTTTTGTTTATTTTTGGTTTAAGCATTAGACACCTTTTTACTTGCACACTGCCTCCCGCTGTTTCCGACATCTACAAAGCAATTAGCTACCGGCTGCCACCTACTGAGATGGAAGAGTATTACACAGTGACTCTGCTGAGCTTTAGACAGCACCGACACTCAACAACAACACATCATTTGCAGACTATAATTACTGGTTTGCAAAAAATATTTTTAATCCAAATAGGTGAATTTAGATAATCTCACGGCACACTAGTGGTTGAAAAACACTGGTATATTGTATAAAAATAAACTTAAAGGGGAACATTATCACCAGACCTATGTAAGCGTCAGAGCCGGCCCAAGGCATAAGCGTACTAAGCGCTTGCTTAGGGCCCCGCGGCCACCAGGGGGCCCCCAAAAGCAATTAACAAAAAATTATTATGTTTTATTTTTTGCATGTATGAGTCTGACTGATGATTTCTAAATGATCAAAGATATATTATTGTACAAGAACACAATTTTAGGTCAACAGAGTGCTGCTGCTGATCTAGGCCTAGTGATTCTTCCTGCCTCTCTTTAAATGTAAAGCTGCCTGTGCTGGATCTGTGACGTTTGACGCCTGCCGTGCAATGCCAGTGCGCACTGGGCATCAAAAGCGCAGATAGAGGCAAAACAATGTCACAAAAAAGGACATATCCTTCAGGTGCAGAAAAAAGGAAGAAGAAGAAAGTGGAAGAGGAGAAAAAATGCCATGATAAAGGTATGTTTGCATGACTTGGTAATAAAAAGTTTATCAAAGAGATTTGTAGCTGTAATTAGCTTTAGCTAGGTGACGTTAGCTAGCTAGCGCGGTGCTAGCAATATGTTTTTAGCATCAGGTTACTAGTGAGATATGTTGTTTGCACAAATTGTATGCAGCAGAGCACGGTAATTTATGTGAGTAAAATAAACATTATTTTTTACATCAACTCATAAGTTATGTGAAACTTCCCCAGGAGCATTGTTAAAATACTTTGGAGGCACAGAATCAGCCCAGAGCCAGTCCACATCCTCAGGCTCAACTGTGAGTGATGAATCAGGTGAGGAAAAGACTGTCACCATACAGTATACATTTAATTTCTTAGTATAAACATTACACCTGAAGGGAAATTAATATAGTCAAAGTATCTCATTAATATGTGTGCCTATATGTATGTATTTCATCTTAGGTCCATCTCCATCCTCTACAGTGCTCTCTCACACACCTCCATCCTCTGTGCCCACTGTCCCCTCCATGTCTGAAACCACAGCTGATTTATCTAGTAAGTTAACTGCAAAACACCCTTTATAATTGCTCATTGTACTGCAGAACATTCTGAGATTAATAATGATGTCCAACATTGCAATTTAATGACCTTATAGGTCCTTCTTTTTTAGTCATTGTATATATTCCTCAGCAACTTCCACCACAACGTCCCCTTCACACCATGGACCATCATCAGCTCCGCCAGTTGAACCAGCTGAGTGGCCTTCTTTCCTCTCAGATTCAGAGAGGACTGAGCAGGTGATCAGAGGACCACTGTCTATTAAGGAGAACTTTTCATTCCCCAAACGGCATGATGGCCGAAGTTTTCATTATCATTATACCTACAGACAGCTAGTCAATGGGGAAAAAGTCAAGCGTAGCTGGCTGACTTATTCAAGAAGTAAAGATGCAGTCTATTGCTTTTGCTGCAAATTATTTTCCAAAAAGTCCTTAAAACTGGCAGCCGAGGGACAGCGGGATTGGGTCGACATAGGTCCACTGCTGAAACAGCATGAAAACAGTGAAGATCATTGTAGCAACTTGGTGAAATGGAAGGAATTTGCCTTGCGTCTTTCAAAGGGGAAAACTATTGATGAATTTAACTTCAGTAGACTGCGCTCTCTTTGTACAAAGTAAACATTAAATATGAACAATTAACTAAAAATATAAACTAGTAATTAAAGACTAATATGTACAAGACTGATGAGACAAGATGACACTTTTACCGTAAATACAAAGCTTTATCACTTGGACTGTTCAACCCCAGGCCACTCTTGTAGCTGAATGTTTTCTACATTTTAAGATTAGGAACCATATGTGGCACTCTGGACATCATTCGTTCATTCATTGGTATTATTTATGTTCTTAACTGGGCCATCCCCATATCTTTATAAATGACATGTCATTTGTAAAGACATGCCAGGCTGTCAATAGGATAATGTAAACAACACTGCCAGAGCCGCAATGAGTTTATAGTAGGTGTGTGAATGATCAACAATCAATATTATTGGCAGAAATAGAGGGCCCCAAAATCAAATTTTGCTTAGGGCCCCATGGAGGCTTGGGCCGGCACTGGTAAGCGTCAATATATACCTTGATGTTGCAGAAAAAAGACCATATATTTTTTTAACCGATTTCCGAACTCTAAATGGGTGAATTTTGGCGAAATAAACGCCTTTCTAATATTCGCTCTCCGAGCGATGACGTCACAATGTGATGTCGCATCGGGAAGCAATCCGCCATTTTCTCAAACACTGAGTCAAATCAGCTCTGGCATTTTCCGTTTTTTCGACTGTTTTCCGTACCTTGGAGACATCATGCCTCGTCGGTGTGTTGTCGGAGGGTGTAACAACACGAACAGGGACGGATTCAAGTTGCACCAGTGGCCCAAAGATGCGAAAGTGGCAAGAAATTGGACGTTTGTTCCGCACACTTTACCAACGAAAGCTATGCTACGACAGAGATGGCAAGAATGTGTGGATATCCTGCGACACTCAAAGCAGATGCATTTCCAACGATAAAGTCAAAGAAATCTGCCGCCAGACCCCCATTGAATCTGCCGGAGTGTGTGAGCAATTCAGGGACAAAGGACCTCGGTAGCACGGCAAGCAATGGCGGCAGTTTGTTCCCGCAGACGAGCGAGCTAAACCCCCTGGATGTCTTGGCTTACACCGTCCCGAAGATGATCAAGAGAAGAATATCGACCCTAGCTTCCCTGGCCTGCTGACATGAGGGTATGTCTACAGAATATATTAATTGATGAAAACTGGGCTGTCTGCACTCTCAAAGTGCATGTTGTTGCCAAATGTATTTCATATGCTGTAAACCTAGTTCATAGTTGTTAGTTTCCTTTAATGCCAAACAAACACATACCAATCGTTGGTTAGAAGGCGATCGCCGAATTCGTCCTCGCTTTCTCCCGTGTCGCTGGCTGTCGTGTCGTTTTCGTCGGTTTCGCTTGCATACGGTTCAAACCGAAATGGCTCAATAGCTTCAGTTTCTTCTTCAATTTCGTTTTCGCTACCTGCCTCCACACTACAACCATCCGTTTCAATACATTCGTAATCTGTTGAATCGCTTAAGCCGCTGAAATCCGGGTCTGAATCCGAGCTAATGTCGCTATAGCTTGCTGTTCTTTCCGCCATGTTTGTTTGTGTTGGCTTCACTATGTGACGTCACAGGAAAATGGACGGGTGTTTATAACGATGGTTAAAATCAGGCACTTTTAAGCTTTTTTTAGGGATATTGCGTGATGGGTAAAATTTTGAAAAAAACTTGGAAAAATATAATAAGCCACTGGGAACTGATTTTTAATGGTTTCAACAATTCTGAAATTGTGATAATGTTCCCCTTTAACTATATAATTTGGCACACTTGAGTTTAAATTGAAATTCAGTTATTTTTGGCGTTCGACCCTGTCGTCATCGCTGGAGAGCTGGCAACATGGCGGTGAAATTTGCTCATAAGGTTGTCTTTGAGCACGAAGGAGTTTTATCCATTCACGTACACACACTTGTGCGTACGTGTAAGTGGATGACGGAGTTTACACTCGACCAGAGAAACCAGGCTAGGACAGCAAACGCACCATGGTTTCTTTGAAGAAAACCTGCCCTGAGACTAACATCTCCCCCAATCAACTGAGCCCTGGGCGACAGACGACAAAGTGAGCCGTCATCTCCGGCTGCGGAATAGAGCATCTTCGTCTCTCCTCCTCCCCGTTTTCTCAGCGACGTGCTCCTCCTTCCCAAGGGGACCTTGGCAGACCCCAAAGATGGATTCATCCTGATTGAAAGTTGCTAAAGTGTCCTCAAGCATCGACGGAGACGACCAGAGAGATGACAGGGAATAAACTGCCGTGCCAGACTGATGAACACTTGCGAGCGGCCATGTTTTTGAGGAGGCCTCCATTATAAATCCTCATTATTTGTAATCCTCATTTGAATATAGAGGCATAAATTTCCCGTCTGCAGTAAGTGCACGGTGATGTGCGACTTGATGAAGGCCTGAAAGTATCTCCTGTTTGATTACGTAACAGCTAAACTAATCATTCAACATGGACTGCTAATTAGCTATGGCAGCAACATGTGCAACCACAGGTGTCAAACTCAAGGCTCAGAGGGCCAAATCTCACCTACCACATCATTTTATCGTGGACTGCCACTTCATTTAAATATAGCCAGATCCACAATTTTAACGTGGCATGCCACACAAAATTATTGTGACCCGCCACATCATTTAAATGTGGCCTGTCCCATCATTTTCATGTAGCACACCCCATAATTCTAACAGGGCCTGCCACGTCATTTAATGTGGACCGCCACTTCATTTTGTTGTGGACCGCCACTACATTTTATTGTGGACCGCCACCTCATTTAAAATTGGCCTGTCCCATAATTTTAATGTGGCATACCATATAATTCTAATGTGACCCACCACATCATTTAATGTGGAACACCACTTAATTTAAAATATTGCCCCTTCCTATCATTTTAATGTGGCATACCACATAATTCTAATGTGGCTCGCCACATCTTTTAATGTGGACCATTTCATTCAAATGTGGCCAGTGCCATAATTTTATCTTGGTACGCCACAAAATGTTATGTGGTCTGCCACATCAATCAATCAATCAATCTTTATTTATATAGCCCTAAATCACAAGTGTCTCAAAGGGCTGCACAAGCCACAACGACATCCTCGGTACAAAGCCCACATACATCATTTTATCGGGGACCGCCACATTCTTTTATTGTGGAACGTCACGTCATTTGAAGTGGCCAGTCACATAATTTCATTGTGGCCCACCTCATAATTTTATCGTGGACCGTCCCAAAATTTGGGAATCATTTTATTGTGTATTCATTTAAACGTGGCCAGAACCATAATTTTAATATGGCATGCCATAAAATGTTATGTGGTCCCCTATATAATTTTATTTTGGCCTGCCATATCATTTTAATTTGCCTGGTCACATTATTTTATTGTGGACAGTACCGAGGATGTCGTTGTGGCTTGTGCAGCCCTTTGAGACACTTGTGATTTAGGGCTATATAAATAAACATTGATTGATGATTGACAGCCATATCATTTAAACATGGCCGGTCCCATACTTTTAAAGTGGCAAGCCTCACAATGTTATGTGGCCCGACATGCCATTTTATTGTGGAGCGCCACATCATTTAAAATGTGGGCCATCCCATAATTTTAAAATGGCACGCCACATAATTCTAATGTGGTTTGCCACATCATTTTATTGCGGAATGCCACATTCTTTTTTTGTGGAACGTCATGTCATTTGAAGTGGCCAGTCCCATAATTTTATCGTGGACCGTCCCAAAATTATAATGTGGCCTGTCACGTCATTTTATTGTGTATTCTTTTAAATGTGGCCAGTCCCACAATTTTAAAGTAGCACGCCACAAAATGTTATGTGGTCCGAAATGTTATTTTATTGTAGAGTGCCACATCATTTAAATTTGACCCATCCCTTAATTTTAACATGGCACGCCATATAATTCTAATGTGGTCAGTCACATTATTTTATTGTGGACCATCACTTCATTTAAATGTGGCGAGTCCCACAATTTTTAAGTAGCACGCCACAAAATCTTAAGTGGTCTGACATGTCATTTTATCGTGGAGCGCCACATCATGTAAAAGTGGGCCATCCCATAATTTTAAAATGGCACGCCACATAATTCTAATGTGGTCTGCCACAAAATTTTATGCGGAATACGACTTCATTTAAAGTGGCCAGTCCCACAATTTTAAAGTAGCACGCCACAAAATGTTATGTGGTCCGACATATTATTTTATTGCGTAGTGCCACATCATTTAAAAGTGGCCCATCCCGTAATTTTAACATGGCACGCCATATAATTATAATGTGGTCTGTCACATCATTTTATCGTGGACCGTCACTTCATTTAAATGTGGCCAGTCCCACAATTTTTAAGTAGCACGCCACAAAATGTTATGTGCTCTGACATGTCATTTTATCGTGGAGCGCCACATCATTTAAAAGTGGACCATCCCATAATTTTATCGTAGCACACCACATCATTCTAACGTGGACTGCCACCTCATTTTATTGTACTGTAAGTATTTATTTCGGACATGTTAAAAAAAGAAGCGTGAAGAGGTGTGGTTATCAATCATGGTTCTTCAATCATTTCAATGTAATACAGTAATACTAACGGTCTGGAGTTTTACCGCGGTTAATATTATTACATAATAATAATAATAAAAATAATAATAATAATGAATTGGATTTATATAGTGCTTTTCTATCAACTAGATCATGGGTCCCCAAACTACGGCGCGCCAGCGTCCAAAATCCGGCCCGTTGGAAGTCCCAAGTAAAACAATAAAAAAATAATAGTTTTTTTATTTATTTATTATTTTATAAATTGATCCTTTCTAATCCATTTTTTACCGCTTGTTACTCTCAGTGTCACCTAGCCACTTAGGCAAATAATATTGTCTAAAAATGCATTTTACCATCGATAATGTGACATCATTGCACTTGGAAAATATATATATATATATATGTATATATATATATATATATATATATATATTGCATTGCCGGCAGTAAGTCGGAGCCGTTTCCAGTGAGGGTTGGACTCCGCCAAGGCTGCCCTTTGTCACTGATTCTGTTCATAACTTTTATGGACAGAATTTCTAGGCGCAGTCAAGGCGTTGAGGAGATCCGGTTTGGTGGCTGCAGGATTAGGTCTCTGCTTTTTGCAGATGACGTGGTCCTGATGGCTTCAACTGGCCAGGATCTTCAGCTCTCACTGGATCGGTTCGCAGCCGAGTGTGAAGCGACTGGGATGTGAATCAGCACCTCCAAGTCCGAGTCCATGGTTCTCACCCGGGGAAAGGGTGGAGTGTCATCTCCAGGTTGGGGAGGAGATCTTGCCCCAAGTGGAGGAGTTCAAGTACCTCGGAGTCTTGTTCACGAGTGAGGGAAGAGTGGATCGTGAGATCGACAGGCGGATCGGTGCGGCGTCTTCAGTAATGCGGACACTGTATCGATCCGTTGTGGTGAAGAAGGAGCTGAGCCGGAAGGCAAAGCTCTCAATTTACCGGTCGATCTACGTTCCCATCCTCACCTATGGTCATGAGCTTTGGGTTATGACCGAAAGGACAAGATCACGGGTACAAGCGGACAAAATGAGTTTCCTCCGCCGGGTGGCGGGTCTCTCCCTTAGAGATAGGGTGAGAAGCTCTGTCATCCGGGGGGAGCTCAAAGTAAAGCCGCTGCTCCTCCACATCGAGAGGAGCCAGATGAGGTGGTTCGGGCATCTGCTTAGGATGCCACCCGAACGCCTCCCTAGGGAGGTGTTTAGGGCACGTCCGACCGGCAGGAGGCTACGGGGAAGACCCTGGACACGTTGGGAAGACCATGTCTTCCTGGCCTGGGAACGCCTCGGGATCCCCCGGGAGGAGCTGGACCAAGTGGCTGGGGAGAGGTAAGTCTGGGCTTCTCTGCTTAGGCTGCTGCCCCCGGGACCCGACCTCGGATAAGCGGAAGAAAATGGATGGATGGATGGATGGATGGATATATATATATATATATATATATATATATATATATATATATATATATATATATATATATATATATATATAGATATCCAAAGACATGCACCTGGGGATAGGTTTATTGGCAACACTAAATTGGCCCTAGTGTGTGGATGTGAGTGTGAATGTTGTCTGTCTATCTGTGTTGGCCCTGCGATGAGGTGGCGACTTGTCCAGGGTGTACCCCGCCTTCCGCCCGATTTTAGCTGAGATAGGCTCCAGCGCCCCCCGCGACCCCAAAGGGAATAAGCGGTAGAAAATGGATGGATGGATGGATATATATATACATATATATATATACATATATATATATATATATATATATATATATATATATATATATATATATATATATATATATATATATATATATATATATAAAAATATATATGCATATGTATGTGTGTATATTCAGTATGTATGTGTGTGTATATGTAATATATGTATGTATGTATATATATATATATATATATATATATATATATATACATATATATATATATATATATATATATATATATATATATATATATATATATATATGCCCAGCCCCCAGCCACATTTTTTTGACCCAATGCGGCCCCCGAGTCAAAAAGTCACATGGCGATTATCGAGGCTGGCAAAGTTATCGAGTTCATTGTTATTTACCGTTCGATCTACTGACTTATCGAATATCGGCCCAGGTCAAACTACATACAAAGATCGGATTCAACAAAAAAAATCTGAATTAGACATCCTACCCTGCACTGTTAATGTGGACTAAGTTTAGCGAGTATGAAAGACCTCTCCAGATACTACAGAAGTAACAGAGCCTTTGATCCGGGACAGAGACTCAAGACAACAACTAATCAAGACGATGGGATTGAAAGCAAAGAGGGAACAATTCTATCCAATAAATTACATTTTGTCAGGGATCACATTCATTTGATTATGAGTAAGTGTGAGTGTGGCACAGAAGAGACTATTGGATGTAAGTCTTCAATCCCAAATCTTTAGTAAGCAAATGATCAAGTGCAGAAGCTGCAGCTGCTCTAATATTCACATGAGTGTTTACTGCTGGCCTCCGGCAGAGAACACTGGGGAGTGTTTTAGCGCCGTTGCCTCTGATAGCTTTACAAATCTAATTCATACGTCCCCCCAGGAGGCCGGCAGCTCCGAGCCAGAGGCCGCTAAATGTCGATCCAAATAGACGGATTGAGCTTCTCTGGGCGCCATAATATAACGGGGAGGAAAGCTTTGGATCAGAGAAGCACAGCGAGACGCATCACGGAAATGTGACACTCAGCAGGTTTGAACACGGGTGTCCAAAGTTCACAGCTCGTTTTTTTTTGCAGGCTCTAAGCGTACTGTGGAAATAGAATACATTTATTGTGTGAAGGCTGAAAATTCCCACTTTTCAATACCACGTTTTCCAACCTATTTCAACCACACCACTATCAAGATATTCCACTTGTTCAGAACATTCAAGCTACCTGTAAAAATCACTCCTCTGTAACACTTATTCTCTTTTAAAAACTGTTACCACGGTACTTCCACCTTACTCTATCAAAGTCACAATGCTCCTTGATAATGTTGCTAGCATGCTAATAATAGCTTTTTCACTATTTTTATGCCAGTATACAGCTCAGAGTCATATATTTCGTTACTTCATGCATGTACAGGCCAAACGTTTGGACACACCTTCTCATTTCAATGTGTTGTCTTTATTTTCATGACTATTTACATTCTAGATTGTCACGAAAGGCATAAAAATTATGACACCTGTGAAGTGAAAAACATTTTTTGAAGCTTGAAGCTCATCAAGAGAATGCCAGGAGTGTGTGCAAAGCAGTAATCAGAGCAAAGGGTGGCTATTTTGAAGAAACTAGAATATAAAACATGTTTTCCGTTATTTCACCTTTTTTTGTTAAGTACATAACTCCACATGTGTTCATTCATAGTTTTGATGCTTTCAGTGACAATCTACAATGTAAATAGTCATGAAAATAAAGACAATGCATTGAATGAAACTTTTGGCCTGTACTGGACACCGCCAGAGTCAAATATTTTCTTACATTATGCACTCATTATAACTTTTAAGCTAATTTTGCGGGTTTTTGCCTCAGAGTTAAGTATTTTTTTCAATGTCACGCATACTAACTTTTAACATGCTTATATGTTAATATGCTATCTTTGTCATGTCTGTGTAATCATGTTTTGTTTTAGTCATGTCATGTTTTGTTTTGTTTAGTTATTGGACTCTTTAGTTTCTGGCTTTTCACTCCCTTGTCTTGTTTCCATAGTTACCCATTAGTTTCACCTGTTCCACGTTTGGACTCATTGTGCACTCTTGTTTGTCACCATAGCAACCCATTAGTTTTCACCTGTCACGTCACGCACCTGTTTCACGTTTTGAGTCACGCACCTGTTTTCGTTAATCATGTCTGTAGTATTTAAGTTCATTGTTTTCAGTTTGTCTTTCTTATGACATCCCGGATTCATACCCCTGTCACACTCTGTTTACCTCTGCATACTTCATGCCCTGTCCAAGTAAGTTTTTTCGATTCATGCCACAGTTAGCGACTTTTGTTCATGTCCTTAGTTTTTTGCCCACGTGCAAGAATTTGTTTCATTTGTCAAGTTTGTACTTCCGCCTTGTGCGCGCCTTTAGTTTGTTCCTTTTGTTATAGTAAAATTAAATATGTCTTCACCTTCACGCCATGTCTGGTCCAAATGTTCATTTGCACCACGGGAGAACAAACCACGTCATAGTCCAAGTCTTGACAATCATATTTTGCAGGTATACAAACAATAGGCATATATTTTGTTACGTAACGCTATCTAGCTAGCGTGCTAACTGTTAACATTTTAGTTTGACTTAACTTTGGCTTTTTAGCATTCACACAACATTTCTATCAACATTGCATTTTCTAGTTGTCAATGAAATACTGTGTACTACTAGATATGAACTAGATACGATGGGTTCAATGTTCTCTCTAATTGCTTGTGTGTGAGCAAACGCAAAAACTCTCTGAGCATTCAGTGGAGCACATGTGAGCAACATCAGACATGCACACTATGGACACACTGACTTAATAACACGTTAAATGTTTTATTTTAATAATCAAATGACAACAGTCATTTTCATTAATTTTTTTTTCTAATATAAGTGATTTGGCCCACTTAAATTAATATAACTGTTACCGGTACCAAAATATTTTTTGATACTTTTCTCAATAAAGGGGACTAGAAAAAATGGCATTATTGTCTTTATTTTAACAAAAAATCTTATGGTACATTATCATGTTTGTTATTGCAATTTTGACCTTAAATATAATAGTGAACATACAAGACAACTCGTCTTTTATTAGTGAGTAAGCAAACAAAGGCTCCTAATTTAGCTGCTGACATATGCAGTAACATATTGTGTTCATAACATTCATAATCCTGCTCATTCAACTTTTTGGATATTCTAAAAACGTCCAATCAGCGCACCCATTTAAATGTATTGCAAGGGATGATGGGAAAAATGCAAAACACTCTCTCCACAGTTATCCATGTCGGGAGCATTTTAGCTGCTTTTGATTTCGGATTGATTAAACAACTTTAAGGAGGTCGTCACGGAAGTAAACAAGGGATGGGGTCGAATTTTCACATACTCTTAATAACCAATTATATTAATTATTAATTATATATATATATATATATATATATATATATATATATATATATATATATATATATATATATATATATATATATATATATATATATATATACATGCAAAGTAACTATATATATATGTATATATATATATTTATATATATCCATTTTATTACTATAATATGTAATGATATATATACTGTATATATATACAGTATATATATATATATATATATATATATATATATATATATATATATATATACAGTATATATATCATTACATATTATTATAATAATAAAATGGATATATAATTAATATATATACTGTATATATATACAGTGTATATATATGATTACATATTATTATAATAATAAAATGGATATATATATATATATATATATATATATATTTTTTTTTTTAATATATTTTTTTATATTTATATAGTTACTTTGCATGCAGTCTGCAAATTTTTTAAGCCCAATGCGGCCCCCCAGTCAAAAAGTTAAGACACCCTGATCTAGAGATTTAAGTGTTAAATAAAATAAATAAATAAAAATTGTATATGTCTTTTTTTTATTTATAACTAAGACCCTTGTGGGTCTCCAGGACCAAACTTGAGGGGAGCCCTAAAGGTTAAAAAAAAATCTATGAAAAATATAAAAATGGCCCTCGCATGCTTTCATTTTTCAGCAGTGGCCCTCAGTAGAAAAAGTTTGCTCTAGTTTAAAAAAAAAAAATTAATTTATTAATCAATCAACAAAACAATACACAACACCACAACAATGCAATCCAATTCCAAAACCAAACCCGTCCCAGCAACAATAAGAACAACAATAAACAGAGCAATTGAGGACACAAATCGAAATGTAGTCAAACAAAAATGAACATTATCGACAACAGCATCAATATTAGTAAAAATTTCAAAATAGCAGTCATTAAAAAACCCTCATTGATATTATCATTAAAAACATTAATAAAAAAATAATAAAAAAATTAGAAATGAACAATAGTGTCACAGTGCCATAAGCCTGACAACATTTTCCACAAAGATATAATAAGTCATATTTTGGTTAATTTAATAGTTGAAACAAATTTAAATAATGGATCCCATATTCCAATATATGACTCATTATTATCGAGTTTGTTCTACTGATATCATCTCCATAGCTTGTGTGTACCAGTCAGTATGAGTTGGACTATCAACAGCTATCCATTTTTTACATATTACCCTTTTTGTTATTATGCATATAGAAAGAAAAACAGTTTTACTCTTTGAGGACACGTTACTAAATTGATGCAGATCCCCAAGAATACAAGTTTGCAGTGTCATTGGGATGTTTATATTAAGGAATGTGATTGCTTCTTTTGTTGTTTTCAACCATAACTCTTTTGCTCTAGTTTTTGAAATGCATATTCTCTGTAGATGGAAAGGCAAAAACATCCTTTCTATCAGCGCCACCTGCAGGCTTCCTCGAAGTGATTGGGGCTCATCACAGAAATGTAATCGGCCGCTATTATCCTGGCTAACATGGCGTCTGGCTATAATTGTGCATATGCTGTGCGGGCGTATAAACACATGGCAGCGCCCACATTGATGATGACGGTAGTTTGGAAGTCAAGAGGAGGGGGATGGGATGTGGATAAAAGACACCTCTTATCATCTTCCGGGAATGAAGGCGTTCGCTCCGATGAAAGAGGAGGCTTTCAGGGAGATAAGCTGGGAGAGTGACGGAAGCTCTCGCTAAGCCGGGCCTGCCGGGGGGACGCAGGAGGAGAAGGAGAGGATCGAAGGATGAAGAAGTAGAGAATTTGGAGGAGGTGGTCTGTCATGGAGCGGCCAAGAAGCTGCTTCATATAGCTAGCGTGGTGTAGGAGTGAAAGACCACATACATTTCACCTTTTTTTGCATGACATCATTTTTGGGGGTGAATACAATACACCAAAATTGTTTAATTGTGAATGTTTTCTAATGCTATGTCCTTCGCATCTAGTGAATACTGTCTTATAAGATACTGTACTATCAGTCATAGAAGCACCTTTTCTTCTTGGGTACATTCCCACACACACACACACACACACACACACACACACACACACACACACACACACACACACACACACACACACACACACACACACACACACACACACACACACACACACACACACACACACACACACACACACACACACACACACACACACACCTACTCAGTGGCCTAGTGGACCTACTCAGTGGCCTAGTGGTTAGAGTGTCCGCCCTGAGATCGGTAGGTTGTGAGTTCAAACCCCGGCCGAGTCATACCAAAGACTATAAAAATGGGACCCGTTACCTCCCTGCTAGGCACTCAGCATCAAGGGTTGGAATTGGGGGTTAAATCACCAAAAATGATTCCCGGGCGCGGCACCGCTGCTGCCCACTGCTCCCCTCACCTCCCAGGAGGTGGAACAAGGGGATGGGTCAAATGCAGAGGACAAATTTCACCACACCTAGTGTGTGTGTGACAATCATCGGTACTTTAACTTTAACACACACACACACGCGCACACACACACACACACACACACACATTTTTGCATCTTGATACATTTGCTAAAATAAGCACCTTTTATATGAATGTATATGAAAAAGTAGTAGCAGTATGACATTGGAAAAGCACAGGAACTACAGTAATGTAATAATTGGACTAGAATAAGAAATGAATAGAAAAGGTTATAAGGAATATATTATAAATAGAATAAAATAAATAGGAAAAATGGAATAAATTGCGATCCTGTCATGCAGGGGTCTTCAATGTTTTCCAGGCCAAGGACCCCCAAACTGATGGCGGGACGGCGCGGGGACCCCACTACTCACTGTATATATGTAGTATAAAACTGTGTTGTAGTATAAAATCAAAACTGTCATAAAAGCACCTTGTTATTGTGCATTAATTAATAAGATGACCAAATAATACAGTATTGTACGGCTAATAACAGGCTGGCAACTAGTGTGCTAATCGCTAGCTGGCAACTAGGGCAGCCTATCCATATCTGGCAACTAACACGCTAATCGCCAGTTGACAGCTCGGGCCGCTAATCGCTAGCTGGCCACTAGCTTGATAATCGCGAGCTGGCAGCTGGGGCCGCTAATCGCTAAGTGGCAACTGGAGCGCTAATCGCTAGCTATATTAAAGGCTAACATGAATATAATATAATTATTCAGTGCAACTACACTACAGTGTGTCGGGTCAATATTAATGTGTACATATATAAATGTATATACATATATATATGTATGTTATATACAGTGTATATATATATATATATATATATATATATATATGTATGTTATATACAGTATAAATATATATATATATATATATATATATATATATATATATATATATATATATATATATAGTCAAGGTTACAGTGGTTTATCCGTTATAGAGTGCTCAATACCGGGGTAGAGAGTAATATATATATATATATATATATATATATTTTTTTTTTTTTTTAATAAAATCCCCCTGAAGAGCAGGTTTCCCTGTGTTTTTTCCGGACCTAACGTATATATATTAGGGCTGCAACAACTAATCGATTAAAATCGATTATAAAAATAGTTGGCGATTAATTTAGTCATCGATTCGTTGGATCTATGCTATGCGCATGCGCAGAGGCTACTTTTTAAATATTTATTTATTTATTTTTTAAATAAACCTTTATTTATAAACTGCATCATTTACAAACAGTTGAGAAACAATAATCAAAATAAGTATGGTGCCAGTATGCTGTTTTTTTTCAATAAAATACTGGAAAGGATAGAAATGCAGTTCGTCTCTTTTATCCGATTATTAATCGAAGTAATAATAGACAGATTAATCGATTATCAAATTAGTTGTTAGTTGCAGCCCTAATACATATATATATATATATATATATATATATATATATATATATATATATATATATATATATATATATATATATATATATATATAAAAACCCATTAGAGGTCACAGACTCAATGTTGAAGACCTCTGCTGAAATGCAAAAAGAATGTAAAAAAAAAAAAAGACAGCAAACCAAAGTAAATAAAAGGTCAGTTCAGTACAGTTGGCTCTACTATATGTTACCCAAACTATTGATACAACACTCAATTACTAACTTTAAAAGCAAAACAAGAGGCCAACTATTTCATGAAATGAACCAAACACAGCACATTTATCACTAGACAGTTTAGGATATCGTCCTCACAGCACAACTGGTTTTATTTATTCATGTAAATTGTTATTTATTTACACTAAGTGCAGCATTTAATTCGTCTTTTGTTCCGTTTTCTGCACACTTTGCAGCTCAAATTCACAACAAAGCCACATGGAATCGTGCGTTTGTGTGTGGGTGTGTGATTAAAAGACAATACCGTCTGGACTTGCTCTTTTTTTCTGTGACTTACAGTATATGTGCATTATTTTAGTCGTCTAGTCATTTAACAATTACTGTATTTTCCGAACCATAGGGTGCACTGGATTATAAGGCGCACCGCCGATGAATGGTCTATTTTAAAAAAAATCTTTTTTCATACATAAGGCGAACCGGATTATAGGGCACATTAAAGGAGTCATATTATTATTATTTTTTTTTTAATTTAGAACATTTCCTTGTGGTTTGTATCAGTGTTTTTCAACCTTTTTTGAGCCAAGGCACATTTTTTGCGTTGAAAAAATCCGGAGGCACACCTCCAGCAGAAATCATTAAAAAACGAAACTCAGTTGACAGTAAAAAGTCGTTGTCGCAAATGTTTGGTATGACTTTAAAGCATAACCAAGCATGCATCAATATAGCTCTTGTCTCAAAGTAGGTGTACTGTCACCACCTGTCACATCATGCCATGACTTATTTTGAGTTTTTTGCTGTTTTCCTGTGTGTAGTGTTTTAGTTCTTGTCTTGCGCTCCTATTTTGGTGGGTTTTTCTCTTTTTTTGGTATTTTCCTGGAGAAGTTTCATGTCTTCCTATGAGTGATGTATCCCGCATCTACTTTGTTTTAGCAATCAAGAATATTTCAGTTGTTTTTATCCTTCTTTGTGGGGACATTGTTGATTGTCATGTCATGTTCGGTTGTACTTTGTGGATGCCATCTTTGCTCCACAGTAAGTCTTTGCTCCACAGTAAGTCTTTGCTGTCGTCCAGCATTCTGTTTTTGTTTACTTTGTAGCCAGTTCAGTTTTAGTTTTGTTCTGCATAACCTTCCCTAAGCTTCAATGCCTTTTCTTAGGGGCACTCCCCTTTTGTTTATTTTTGGTTTAAGAATTAGACACAATTTTACCTGCACACTGCCTCCCGCTGTTTCCCACATCTACAAAGCAATTAGCACCGGCTGCCACCTACTGATATGGAAGAGTATTACACGGTTACCCTGCCGAGCTCTAGACAACACCGACACTCAACAACAACACATAATTTGCAGACTATAATTACTGGTTAGCAAAAAATATTTTTACCCCAAATAGGTGAAATTAGACAATCTCCCACTGCACACCAGGTTGTATCTCACGGCACACTAGTGTGCCGCGGCACGGTGGTTGAAAAACACTGGTCTACATAACATGATGTTGCATAGATTATGTTTTACAGACCATTTCCAAGTAGCTTTCTGACAGTCGCTTCCGGATGCGCCGTTTTGTTGTAGCGGTGTAGCGTGCAAGGATGGGGGTGGAAGAAGTGTCAAAAGATGGAGCTAACTGTTTTAATGACATTCAGACTTTACTTTAATCAATAACGGAGCAGCATCTCCTCATCCGTGGCTCACTAGTGCAATAATTAAAGTTCCTTGGGTGAATAATGTAAACTCACTACACCGGTATGTTTTAATGCTTTCATGGCGTGTTTACTGACAGATATAAGTAAGAACTTTACACTACTTTATATTAGAAATGGCAACAGCGGAGGATGAATGTCCCATAACAAGAAGATAGAGAAAAAGAAGAAGCTTATCGACTACGGCGTCGTCACACGCGCAATTTTTCAGGATTTATGCAGATCCCAAATACAGATCAGCAGGTACTAGAAGGTAAGAAAAGTTGCTTTTGCATAATATTGTGAAACAAAACGCCAAATAATATGCCTTACCTTAAACACACACCATAATAATACTCGTATGTTGAAGCACATCAAGCGGTGCGGCTTCATAGCTTACCAAAGTCGTACTAAAACATTTTGATAGATTTTTGAGTGCCGCGTGTAATGTTCTATATTTTCAATGGAACATATAAAATGTTGGTGTTGTTTACTTGAGTCATATTGCCATCATAGTGCAGTCTGCACGTATCTCCTTTGTTTGACTGCCATCTGCTGGTCACACTTGTCATTACACTATGTACCAAATAAAATAGCTTCGAGGTGGGTAAGCAAAACCAGAATTATGCCATACATTAGGAGCACTGTCAAGTTTTGAGGAAAGAAAAAAGATTTTAAGTGCGCCTTATAGTTTGTTCCCTCAATCGAGTAATCCGATATAATTTTGTATAAAAGTACACTTCATTCATCACACAAGAGGTCAGTTAGAATAATACCCAATATTGGATTTAGAAAACAGACAAACCCTTTATTTAAAAATTCAGTTTGTTAAAATACAGTGTTTTAAATTTCCACGTGAAACATTTCAGTGTAGTAAAATTCGGTGCAGAAATATTGGTTGGTTTAAAAACTATTTGTGTACTGAATTTAGTCGAATACGTTTTTATACACTGAATTTTCAAACAGTGTATTTGAAAAAACTGCTTCATTAAAACACAAATTTTGCTCACAAAGTTTTATTTGTAATTATGCTGACAATTTGATTAAATAAAAATGTTTGAGCAAAATTTGTGTGGTTTAAAAATTCAGTTTGTTAAAATACAGTGTTTTAAAATTCCAGTGTAGTAAAATTCGGTGCAGAAATATTGGTTTCTTTAAAAAAGAGCAACCCATATATCTGCACCGAATTTTTACACAATACATTTAAAACAGTCTATTTCAACAAACTGATATTTTTAAACACAGTTTTTTTAAATGACATTTTCAGCATAATATGATATAAAAAAAATTCAGTTCACAAAATTCAAATGCAAAAAAATTCTGTTTCATGAATTCATTTTTTTTTCGTAATAAAGACATAAATTATCCGCCATAATAAATGTGCTATTTGAAGCTGCAGAATGTCCCTCATACTTTATTTCCAATGTGCATATTGGTGGAGATGTCTCAGGGATTTGAGTCCTTCTGCACTGTACATGGGTTAATTGTGCTCAAATTGTCCATCACATGATCAATGATGAAGGGTCCATCTGCGTTAATGTCTCCATTTTGACATTGCTGTTGTTTCCATGGCTGCCATGTAATCACTTATTCCCGTAACAGTTGATTGTTAAACGTGCATTAATATTGCGCGCCGACAAATGGCTGGGATTTGGCGTTCCCTTTGCGCTACTTAAATTCTACCTTCCTCCATCTTTTCCACATCCTTCAACTCAGCTCTCCTTCAAGTCTCTTCTGGCTCATTTAAGTCAAGGTCAGTCCTTCAAGTGGAGGACTAGTGGTCCACTTGAACCTCAAAGCTGCCTTCTCCGTGCAGGAGACAGCTGGATACACACACACACACACACACACGTGCACACACATTTAGAGCATCAAGAAAGGTGATGTGTTGCTGCTCTTTCCCTTCAAGGCCCGCGTCTTTAACCTTAGCTCCACAGGCTAACTCACTTTGTGTATGTGTGTGCGCGCGTGTGTTTGTCGGACCATTTCTCATCTTGTCAGAACCCCCCACGCCTGCCGGGGCCTCACATATGCCTACAGCTGGCAGCATCTACAAGCCATCACTTCAGCAGACGGGCCAATCAAAAGCACGCCGTCGTCACTTCAGCAAAAAGGAGTCGGACTGTCAGTCACAGGACGCCATTTTTCACTCCATATGGGGTTCGGCGGGACCTGGGGGCCATCCAGTGTTACATATGAAGTATGCATGCAAATACATTTCTACACAGCCTATTAATAATGGGGTACCGTGAGTATATCCTGCATGGAAGCTGTCTTTAGCTGCAATACTGGATTATAGCAAAAATAATGGGCCTTAATTAACTACAACAAAAGTATTTCAGATGTTTCAAAAGGTGAAATAACAAAAAAACTTCAAGGGTTAAAGGTGTCCAAGGGTGAGGTTGTTAAGTAAAACCCTAAATAAGTAAGTAAGTAAGTAATTTCCGGTGGGTGGTGCTGCATTGACGAAAGAAGCCCATCACATTAGGAAGTTAGCAAATAAAAGCAACTAACAAATTGCCATTTTAAAAGAAATGTTTTGGAATTTAAAGGAGTGACTGGCAAAATTGAAGAAGTGTAGTTTCAACAATGATTTCATGCAATTATTAATGCATACCTTTTGCACATTTAGAAAAAGAGTTTTATTTGAATTTGCATTATTATTATTATTATTATTTACATTTGTTTTATTATTTAAAATTGTTTAAAAAAAGTTAAATACTAGATTATTTTGGACAGTATTTATTTATTTATAATTAATTTGTAAACATTTCTACTTTAAAAGATTTTGTATGGATACAATCAAAAAACACAACAAAAAAAAACACAATAATCACCAATTATACTTTAAAAAAAATTAAAAACACACAAATAATACATTAACTTTTTAACAATATTTTTTAGAATATTTTACTTCTTTGAATATATAATTTAAATACATTGCTAGCATTAAAATATCAAATAAATAAAAAACATTACAATTGAAATGAAATAATTTATAATGTAGAAAAAAAAATCCAATATTTTATTCAACAATATTTTTTAGATTTTATTTAAAAAAAAAGTTATATTTTCAATTAAATGGTAGCAGTAAAATCTACCTAAAACATTAACAGGAAAATAAAAACAAGTGTATTGTAATATATTAGAGCTTATTTTGTATTGTAATGTTCATATATAAAGTTATTGGTACAAAAGACTATTTCTAATAATTACTATTTTGATAAATCTGACATATGTTGGAATAAAACTGCTACAAAAGTACTTCAGCCTCTTCAATGGGCTTATTCTATTTAAAATACAAAGGACTGTAAATATGTATACTGGGACAGTTGTATATATGTGCACTATTTATATGAACATGTTTAGGCGATCACAAAGAAGCCTGAAGAGAAATCTTCATGAATTAACAACACGCACCAAAATAAAAGAGTGAGCAAAAATAGACAACACAATAGGACATGTTGTATTGTGGGACTGTGTGTCGCTTCTCCAACATCACACACACACACACTAAAGCACTCCTGAAAAGCAGCCAACATCAGACGAAGATGATGATGATTTACTGGCACAGAGTTTCCACGAATAGTATCTCGTTCGCTAAACTCCCATCACCTGGTGGAGACTTCAGGCGAGAGATGAAACAATCAAACAACATCAGACCCCAATTTTTGTGTGCGACGACACACTGCGACACATACACTAACACATAAATACATCAAACAGGACAAGATCACCGTTATGACGCTTCTCGTTTCTGGCAAGGAGCCGCACTCATTGTGGAGCATCTCCACTTACAATGTGAAATAATTCATATTTAGTTCATAATATTATTATCTTTTGTTTTTATTCGATTAATTATTATAGCGCATATTTAGCCTTGACAGATGAGCCATTCATTCTGGAGGTGGCAAACGCTGACAAGAGCTGAGCTAACAAAATTTGACGGCAGATTGTGTGTATGTGTGTACGTGTGTGTGTGTGTGTGTGTGTGTGCGAGAACGAGCAGCCACCTTCACGCCTCAGGCCCAACAACGATGAACACAAAGGCAGGAGGCTCAGGAGATTCATCCATCATCCAACCTTGCACCTTTCTGTGTTTTTATTATTATTATTACACATGTACACACACACACACACACACACACACACACACACACACACACACACACACACACACACACACACACACACACACACACACACACATATTCAACAACATTAACTAGCCCAAAAAAGTCGGCGTCAGCAAGCGTTTTTACCTTCTCAGTCACCCCCCCAACCTCTTCACGGCAGAACAAAGGACACGACTCAAGGTTAAGAGCGGGCGGTTAAGACAGCAGGAAAATATAAGATTGATTGATTACGCTCATGGACGCCAATCATTCCACCATTACAGTAATAGCCTCATGCTTTAAAATGTCCATGCTGTCCAAACCACTAACCCCTCCCAAAAAACCCCACACAAGTCCACTTTACCACTATCTAAATTTTCTTTTATATATATATATGTTATAATTTTAGCGTGTTCATTTTTTAAAATTCTTTAACCCTCAAAGAGGACGGGGGCGTAAATTCGAAGTCAGCCATAATTGGAGAGAATATGTTATTTCCCAAATTTAAAAAGTCATGTTCATTTTGTGCGTTTTGTGCATGCAAAAAAACCAATCATTCTTTGAGCAAAAGTAAATTTTTGAACAAGTACAACACAGCAGCAACAGAACTAGAGATCAACCAATTATCGCCGATATTTGGCAATTTGACGTATATCGGTATTAGCTAGAGATGACCGATAATATCGGCAGTCCGATAAATGCTTTAAAATGTAATATCGGAAATTATCGGTATCGGTTTTTAAATTATCGGTATCGGTTTCAAAAAGTAAACTGTATGACTTTTTAAAACGCCTCTGTGTACACGGACGTAGGGAGAAGTACAGAGCGACAATAAACCTTAAAGGCACTGCCTTTGCGTGCCGGCCCAGTCACATAATATCTACGACTTTTCACACACACATGTGAATGCAATTCATACTTGGTCAACAGCCATACAGGTCACACTGAGGGTGGCCGTATAAACAACTTTAATACTGTTACAAATATGCGCCACACTGTGAACCCACACGCACTAACTCTTTCGGGACGCTACAATATACACCCCCGCTAACCCCCCCCCCCCCCCACCAAACCCTGCCCACCTCAACCTCCTCATGTTCTCTCAGGGAGAGCATGTCCCAAATTCCAAGCTGCTGTTTTGAGGCATGTTAAAAAAAATAATGCACTTTGTGACTTCAATAATAAATATGGCAGTGCCATGTTGGCATTTTTCTCCATAACTTGAGTTGATTTATTTTGGAAAACCTTGTTACATTGTTTAATGCATCCAGCGGGGCATCACAACAAAATTTGGCATAATAATGTGTTAATTCCACGACTGTATATATCGGTATCGGTTGATATCCGAATCGGTAATCAAGAGTTGGACAATATCAGAATATCGGATATCGGCAAAAAAAAGCCATTATCGGACATCTCTAGTTATTTCCCAACTTTAAAAATGTCATGACTTGGTCCTGGGTGTTTTCTTTTCCGGGATGCAATGGAAAGTTGGCTCGGGCGAGACGGGAATGTAAGTACATAATTTATTTTATAATTACTAAAACAAAAAGAAGTAAACAAAAGGCGCGCACAATGGCGGAGAACAAACTATGAAACCAAAAAGACTATAAACATGGAACAAAAACTTACTTTGGCATGGGACATGAAGCATGATCTAAGAGGATGAAGAGTGTGTAGAGCATAATTGTGGGATGTCATCAGAACGACAAACTGAAAACAATGAACTTAAATACTATAGACTAGTGATTAGTGAAAGCAGGTGCGTGACTCAAAACGTGAAACAGGTGCGTGACGTGACAAGTGAAAACTAATGGTTGCTATGGTGACAAAACAAAACAAAAGTGCACAAAAAGTCCAAAAACAAAACCGAACATGACTAAAACAAAACATGATCACACAGACATGACAAAAAAGTCACGTTCATTTTTAGCGTTTTGTGCATGAAAATGAAAATCAATCATTCTTTGAGCAAAAGCACATTTTTGAACAAGTACAACACAGCAGCAACAGAACTAGAAAGCAACCAATTATCGTTGATATTTGGCAATTTGACGTATATTGGTTTTAGCCTTTTAATTTATTTTTTTCCAACTACAAGAGACCTACATCAGCAGATACAATATATACACATATGATACTAGTATTTATGCATCTATCCAGCCATCCATCCATCCATCCATCCATTTTCTACCGCTTGTCCTATCTCAGCTGCATTCGGGCGGAAGGCGGGGTACACCCTGGACAAGTCACCACCTCATCGCAAGGCCAACACAGATAGACAGACAACATTCACACTCACACTCACACACTAGGGCCAATTTAGAGTAGCCATCTTCTTCCGAAATCAGGTCACGGGGGCAGCAGCCTAAGCAAAAAAGCCCAAACTTTCCTCTCCACAGCTAATTGCAGCCACGCTTCCGTCAGTCTACCCCAGGGCAGCTGTGGCTATGAAAGTAGCTTACCACCACCAGGTGTGAATGAATGATGGGTTCTATATGTAAAGCGACTTTGGGTACTTAGAAAAGCGCTATATAAATCCCAGTTATTATTATTATTATTATTACTTTGTCCAGCTCTTCCCGGGGACATTCTGAGGCGTTCCGAGGCCAGCGGGGAGACATAGTCTCTCCAACATGTACTGGGTCTTCCCCGTGGACGGGCCCTAAACAGAGGGGACTGCAATGTACAAAGGCACAGGACTAAATTTGGCCAAATGGTGGGGTCTATCAGAGGCATACAGGCATGGAACAGGCTGCCAGCCCATGTGTGACACATTTAAAACTGCATCAGACATGCACGCACAATTAGATTATTCATTTGTTTTTGTTTGTTTGTTGTTTGTTTTATTTTTTTTGTCCATGGTCTGTGCTCATGGTATGCTTGTAATGTGTACTGTATTGCGATTTTGTCACGACGGGGTTTTCGTAGCTTACTGCGGGGTTCATTCTCCCGGGATGCAGACGGACCACACCGGACAAAGAACATGATTTATTCTCAAAAATAACGCGTAGTACCAAAAACAGAAAACAAGCAAAAGGAATAATGTGCTGATCGCACTCGAAACTAAGCTACCACTCAGCATGGACGAGAACATACTTGCCAACCTTGAGCCCTCCGATTTCGGGAGGTGGGGGGTGGGGGGTAGGGGCGTGGTCGGGGTGGGGCGGGGGCGTGGTTGGGGCGGGGCTAAGAGGGGAGGAGTATATTTACAGCTAGAATTCACCAAGTCAAGTATTTTATATATATATATATATATATATATATATATATATATATATATATATATATAAGAAATACTTGACTTTCAGTGAATTCTAGCTATATATATATTTATGTTATTATATATATATATATATATATATATATATATATATATATATATATATATATATATATATATATATATATAAAAGAAATACTTGAATTTCAGTATTCATTTATTTACACATATACACACACATAACTCATCTACTCATTGTTGAGTTAAGGGTTGAATTGTCCATCCTTGTTCTATTCTCTGTCACTATTTTTCTAACCATGCTGAA
Organism: Nerophis lumbriciformis; assembly: GCF_033978685.3. Lineage (NCBI taxonomy): Eukaryota > Metazoa > Chordata > Actinopteri > Syngnathiformes > Syngnathidae > Nerophis > Nerophis lumbriciformis. The sequence continues at coordinate 26,787,744 of NC_084571.2, read as the reverse complement.
CACCCTTTCGCAGGTACCCAGAAAGGTTTCGAGTACCACCAAAAAAACTGAATCTCTGAAGACAGTATAAAAATCTGTGTTAAAGGTGTACAAATACTGTTTGTATAATAAGCATGTTATTTTTTTACAAATGAAGGTTAAGAGTTCAGTACTAAAAAAAAGAAAAAAGAATGTGGCTTAAGTACAGTTTTTTAATTGAGCTGCTGCATTTTTTGGTTGGGTTGTTTATTTATTTTGAGTAACTTCTATACATTTCTAAAAGGGGAATAATGTAACAGAGTGATCTATGTTTGTCTGTTGCCATCTCCTGGTGAATGTTGGCTATAGCGTACTGGGGTTACTTTTTGGTTGGCCAACGATTTACGTGGTGTTGCGCACCTGACTCAGGTCCGCATGGAGCTGGAGGGGGCATGGCTTCCAGCTCCGCCTGAATTTCGGGAGATTTTCGGGAGAAAATTTGTCCCGGCAGGTTTTCGGGAGAGGCGCTGAATTTCGGGAGTCTCCCGGAAAATCCGGGAGAGTTGGCAAGTATGGACTAGAAACAAGCAAAACTTACGTAGAGAGCTTGCATGAAGCAAACAATGACGCCAGACTGAGCGTGGCGAGCAAGGTGAATAAGTAGCTCTCTGATTAGTGGTTGACAGCACTAACCAGAGGCAGGTGAACCCAATTAATCCCCATGGTGACCAAAATAAACCCAGGAGTGCACAAAACAGGAACGAAGGGAGTCCGAAACTAACACAAAACACAAAACATGACATGACAGATTTATGTATTCTTTTGTATCATGACCTGTTGAATGTTTACTGTAATGACCTGTCTTAGGACAATGGATGAAAATTAGCTATTGTGCCAACTCCGGCATATTTACATTGTTGCTCTATGTTGATGAATATCCTAATTAACATAAATAAATACAAAACATTTTTAAAAAGGAGGTGTTCTGACCAGATGCCGAACTCAGGGCTCCTACCAAATGACAGTCTTTAGTGTTTAAAAAATGGATCATTTGTGAAGTAGCACCAGCCCGTTTGTCCTGCATGAAAAAAGTTCTCTTATAGCTGGAGTCCAATTTTCTATGTATTTAATTCATTTCAGAATTAAAAAATCGCCAGTAATTCTCCCCAAGACAAGGCATATATTTGAGTTCTTGTACGAATTTCCAGGCGGCCTACAGTACATCTCATTTGCTTACCTGTCAAAACTTCCAATTTCTGCCAGGAAATCCAGTTTTCATAGGGGGGGCTTTGTTGAGGTGGGCAGGGTTGTGGGGGGGCGGGGTTTGGTGGTAGCGGGGGGGTGTATATTGTAGCTTCCTGGAAGAGTTAGTGCTGCAAGGGGTTCTGGGTATTTGTTCTGTTGTGTTACGGTGCGAATGTTCTCCCGAAATGTGTTTGTCATTCTTGTTTGGTGTGGGTTCACAGTGTGGCGCATATTTGTAACAGTGTTAAAGTTTTTATAAGGCCACACTCAGTGTGACCTGTATGGCTGTTGATCAAGTATGCGATGCATTCACTTATGTGTGTGTGAAAGCCGCATGTATTATGTGATTGGGCCGGCACGCTGTTTGTATGGAGGAAAAGCGGACATGACGACAGGTTGTAGAGGACGCTAAAGGCAGTGCCTTAAAGGCACGCCCCCAATAATGTTGTCCGGGTGGAAATCGGGAGAAATTCGGGAGAATGGTTGCCCTGGGAGATTTCCGGGAGGGGCATTGAAATTCGGGAGTCTCCCGGGAAAATCGGGAGGTTGAAACCGATACCGATAATTTCCGATAATACATTTTAAAGCATTTATCGGCCGATAATATCGGCAGGCTGATATTATCGGACATCTCTAGAAAATATATCTACGCCAAAAATCCAAACTTTGTGTAAATATCTTGACAAATAGGAGACTCATTATATAAGTAAAGAAGAGCAGGCAGCAGCTCACACATTCTCATACTTTTTGTAACATCCAGGAAAAAATCATCATCACCTTAAAAAATGTCTCAACTATAATCTACGTGAAGGAGCCCAGAATTGTTTTTATTTAAATGTTGGCGATATTACATGGTTCTCGATGTAGAAACCTTACAATGTCTTAAATCCATAAACTGCTATAAAATTGAGTAAATGGCGAGTTATTATGTTTTAAATAACTTTTACTGCAAATCAATATCGGCTCTACATATCGGTCGTCGGCCTCCTTAAGGACTAATAATAGTTATTGGCCCTGAAAAAAACATATTGGTCGCTCTGTAAACAGAACCAATGTTGTAATAGCGCTAAAGGGCGCTAAGTCAGCATTAAAGGTGCTGTTTGCGCAAGGTGACTGTGGAGGGGGGCGTGGCCTGCGGACCTACAGTGAAGCGGGGAGTGCCAGGACCGGCTTCAAGATCAGCGACAGGTGCGTAGACGGCCCACCAGGGCCTGGTTATCTAATCACCTGTCGCTCTGTTAAAGGCGGCAGCCGGGAGGAGAGAGGTGTTGGAGTTGGAGCAAGAGCGAGAGCGAGCCGGAGACAGACACAAAACAATTGCTGAAAAGCAAGAGACTTTATTGGAAAATAAAACTGTTTGTGAACCTGAACCGGGCTGTCATGTCAGTGCTTGGTGGTCCGAGGAACCCCCTGGAGGACGACCTCCACAGTAACCTTTTATAAACAAAAAAAAATGACCGTCAAAGTGTACCAACTTGTCGGAATACGTCCTCGTCCTTGAATTAAGATCTAGAATAAAGTTTGACGAGCAATAAAGTGAATAAGCAGGCTACCACTCGGTGATGTAAACAAAGGCACACACAGAAGTGATCACGGCGCAGCTATAAATAGTTTGTCTGCGTTTGCGCTTATAATAACAATATCACTAATACTTGCTTAATATTCAAGTCATGAAGTGTAAATGGAGTATTGTTGGAGCTTTTTGCATAGTTTTTTATTGGGTTTTATGGGTGGAATAGTGGCTCTCCCATTGGCTCCGCTGTAGGCAGACTTTTATTTACGTTTATTTAATATTTACAAAGCATTAAAAAAAATACACACACAACCGTCGTCATGTCTTTCATAATGCTTGTGAACGATAGGCAAAATTCCAAAAAAAGTGCAGTTCCCCTTTAACATTTCCAATAAGAAAACATATCCATTTCCAAAGTGTCTATATTTGTGAAATTACTGATTATATTGAAAGAAATTGCTCAAGGAATTGTCACTGAACAGGCTTGTCTCGTGCACACATGCAAATTATAAATACAATATACACAATATAAAGACAATATAATATACATCCATAAACCTGGATGCATATGCAAAAGTGCAATACATTTATCTGTACAGTACCGTAATCTATTTATTTATATCTGCAACCTTATTGCCTTTTCATCCTGCACTACCATGAGCTAATGCAACAAAATGTCGTTCTTATCTGTGCTGTAAAGTTCAAATTTGAATGGCAATAAAAAGGAAGTCTACGTCTAAGTCCAAGTATAGCAATGTTATGATAGAATATACATTGTTATGTCATGATCTCTCATGCAGTTGTTATTCGTGTCTTGTATTATTTCCTGTCCAACACTCTTATTTGCCAATCATAATGCTTTTTAGCATTGATCAACTTGCTTGTGTTTGTTTGCGCTTTATACACCTGTTTTCCATTTGGGCATTTCCCTGTTTTTTTTTTATGTTACCTGCCTTTTTTTTTTTTTTTTACTAAAAGTACTTTTAAAAGTACTTGCCTGCTGTCTTTACATCCCCAGGTTCAAACAAACATCGAAACGTAACAGGTTAGTCGCTAAACTTTGCTAAGTTGCGATCATTAGCGGACAACACACAAATCTGTTTGTTATGCACGGTCGTAGTTTATTTCAGTACATGCTAAAAGCCGGAAAAAGGCGGGGTATAGTGTGTAAAACACTTTGGACAGTTAGCGCGTAAAGGTTGCAAACAGTCCCATTAATAGCGCTGATGAGTTCATCGTGAAGAACAGTACAACAAAGCGTAACACGCATGACTTGCACACCAACATTTTAAAGCGCATGTAGAGATCGATAACACTGACCGCTTGTGTTAATAAAAAAAAAAAGAAGCTATTTATTGTCATTGCACAGGTACAACGTTTAATTTTCAGTACAAACACGTCAGTGCCCGAAGTAGTAAAATCAGCTGTTCACCGGTGGGCTTTCCCTGTGTTATAAAGAGGGGATTAACAAAGAAGTTCTTCTTTAGCAGCCGCCTTGTTTTATCATTTATTACTGGAGATGTCCGATAATGGCTTTTTTGCCGATATCTGATTGTCTAACTCTTAATTACCGATTCCGATATCAACCGATTATTATGCCTAATTTTGTTATGATGCCCCGCTGGATGCATTAAACAATGTAACAAGGTTTTCCAAAATAAATCAACTCAAGTTATGGAAAAAAATGCCAACATGGCACTGCCATATTTATTATTGAAGTCACAAAGTGCATTATTTTTTTAAACATGCCTCAAAACAGCAGCTCGGAATTTGGGACATGCTCTCCCTGAGAGAGCATGAGGAGGTTGAGGTGGGCGGAATTGATAGGGGGTAGCGGGAGAAGAGTTAATGCTGCAAGGGGTTCTGGGTATTTGTTCTGATATGTTTATGTTGTGTTAGGGTGCGGATGTTCTCCCGAAATGTGTTTGTCATTGTTGTTTGGTGTGGGTTCACAGTGTGGCGCATATTTGTAACAGTGTTAAAGTTGTTTATACGGCCACTCTCAGTGTGACCTGTATGGCTGTTGACCAAGTATGCTTTGCATTCACTTGTGTGTGTGAAAAGCCATACATATAATGTGACTAGGCTGGCACGCAAAGGCAGTGCCTTTAAGGTTTAATGGTGCTCTGTACTTCTCCCTACATCCGTGTACACAGCGGCGTTTTAAAAAGTCATAAATTTACTTTTTGAAACCGATACCGATAATTTCCGATATTAAATTTTAAATAATTTATCGGCCGATAATATCGGCAGTCCGATATTATCGGACATCTCTATTTGTTACTGCTTCTGCACATGTCAGTGTTTACTTTTGTATGCACAATAAATCAACCCCAAAAACGTACTTTGGAGCGATGTTCACAAAGTCTATTATCTGGCTTGTTAGTTCCCGTTGCAGGCAAGCAATGACGGTTAAGGACTCGTGGTTGAGAGAAGAGTTGTTTGACGTTGGATGCTAGCTATTGTCCGATGCGTTGCAACAGTCAGCCGTAATGCATTGTTGCAGCGGCGGAGATGTGCGGGCGTGCTCAGGGGTTAAATGCGTGCCTGTTTGCGGGTCTGTTGATCACGTATCTGGTGGGGGTATCACTGATGTCATATTCATTTTGGTTTTTTTCCCTAATATTTTCGCGATCGACCGGTAGGGTCCCAGAGATCGACTGGTTGATCGTGATCGAAGGATGGGCAACTCCTGTTGTACAGGGTAACAGAACAGGAACGCTGATGGGTCGCCACTTACGGCGCCCCATAAAAGGTGGGAAAAGGTGGACACGGGGGAGGGGGGAAGATGAGTAAAAACAAAATTCGATCTCAGACTGGGCTCCTATGGTGGGGCAGAGACAGGGGCTAACAAAAAATACTCCATATCTGATAAGCACATATACAAATGTTACGACACAGAGTCAGACTCAGACTCAATGTGGGTCTGAAAAGCCAACAAACCAGCCTGGAAAGAAGACGGGAATCGCTGTGGACTTAGACTGTCATGATCCGCGGTCCGTATCATGTTTTTCTGTTAGTTTTGGAGTCCTTTAGTTCCTGTTTGTGCACCTCCCTGAGTTTGTTTTGGTTGCCATGGTTGCTAATTATGTTCACCTGTCTCTGATTAGTGTTCGGCCGCTCACCGAGCACTAATCAGAGGCATTATTTAAGCCTGCCATTGCCGGTCAGTCGGCCTGGCGTCATTGTTTCATGCAATGCCATAGTTTATGCTGTTTGTTCGCTTCATGCCGTGTCCATGTGAGTTTTATTTGCTTCATTCAACCCTGCTGCGTAAGTTGTTTGTTTCATGCCAAAGTTACGTGTTTATTTCTTGTCTATAGTCCATGCTAATAGTAGCATTAGCTTCGAGTGCGACTTGTTTTCTGTTTTTTCGTACTACTTTGATATTTTGTGGAATAAATAATGTTCCAACCTGCACGCCATGTACGTCTGCATTTCGGGAGAACGAACCCCGCAGCAAACTGCGACCCAAACGTGACATAGACTTAGAGAGGAGAGGGAACCCACACAAACTTTCTCTCCTCCTCTCTCTGCGTGATGGCACATTGTAAGTCATTTGAAAACAGCAAGATAAAAATGATTTTGCTTTCTAAAGTCTTAATATATATATATATATATATATATATATATATATGTCTTAATAAGGTTATCCAAAAAATAGTGCTCGATACCGTAGTAGAGCGCAATATATGTATGTGTGGGAAAAAAAATCACAAGACTATTTCATCTCTACAGGCCTGTTTCATGAGGGGGGGTACCCTCAATCATCAGGAGATAAGAAATCTCCTGATGATTGAGGGTACCCCCCCTCATGAAACAGGCCTGTAGAGATGAAATAGTCTTGTGATTTTTTTCCCCACACATACATACATATATATATATATATATATATATATATATATATATATATATATATATATATATATATATGTATAGTAACAACATGGTTGTTAACGTTTTTGAGAGCACCTAAGAGACTTCTGAGTGTGTGTGCACATGTTGGCAGTTCAGTTTTCCGTTGTTGTTGTGTTGTTTTGATAACGAAGAGATTGTTGATCCATTACCCCCTTGTTATGTTTGTGTAGTGTCTTCAAAGTGTGCATTCTTTCACTAAAAGGGGGCTTTTGTCGAGGCTATAACCAGATATCCATGTTTACATTGTTTGGTATGGGGAACTATGCTTCACTATGCAAACTTTAAGATGACATCGCTTCAAGAATCCATTGACTTCGTAAATTGAAGTCCCACTGTACCACAAAGGTCACATGGTTGTCCTTGGACTTTCTAAGATTTCACATGTCCATTCACGCCAAAACTTTGAAAGCATTCCAGTTCCTTTTCGTACATATTTGCAGAGTGTCCTCGCTGCTCTAAATCACCGTCTAGACTTCCTAATCATTTAAAAAGTCTTAACAGCTGTGTGAGTAAACACCAAGAATATGTCAGCTTATCCTGTAAGTCCGCTCAATTTCTACTAATCTCTCACAGGGTGTGGTATAGGAACTCCAACCCCCACCACCCCCAAAAGTAATTAGCCCCGATTGTGCCCGGGACCCCGTTTAGTGCAGATTACCCTCCTGTGCACCATCATCTCAGATCCCGCTGATAGACTAGCAAAAATGGCACCCACTCCCTGAGGGACAGGCCTGTAATCAGCCCGTCAAGCTCTTTGCTGCTTGGGGGGACGGCAGGGGAGTCGACCCCCACGCACGTCCTTAAAAAGCCCTTATTTCCCTGCTCTATGATTAGCTTGTGTGTAAAAAAAAAAGCCCTTCCCAAAATGACATCATGTTTCAACTTGCACGGGACTCACAAGAAGACAATCAAACACAGAAAGAAACAAAAACTTCCATCAAAGATGATTTTTTTTTGGTGGCTCCTTCACGGCGAAATGTCGTGGCGTCCATTTGCGGGAGGAGTCGCAGGCCCAGCGGAGCCTCGACGTCGGAATTTGTCGCATTCGTAAAACGTCAAAAACACGACTATTTTGTGTCCACGTCAACAACACGGAACACAAAGATCTTTCCAAAAAAAAAAAAAAGCACATAAGAGACAAGGTCGAACCTTTAAAAAAAAAAAAAGACGGAGTGACACTTCACCTTGAGACCATGATGTTGTCTAACTGGGGTCAGAGTAATGAATTATATATTCTGAATGTATATTTTGCATATTATATTAAAAAAAATTATATATATTTTTAATATGATTATTTTCCACATTTCAAGATTAAACAATTAAATAGGACACATAATTTTTTAAAGACTAAAGTCAGCAAAACACAAATAACAAGTATTTGCACAACATATATTTAACTATAAACAATATTTTCATATATATATATATATATAAAATTATACAAAAAATAATTATATTCTACTCTATTCTATTATAATAGTTATCATATTCAAATATACATTAATAGACTGATTAACACATTCCATGTCCGCCAAAGAACCAGCGTCCTATATAATACAAATAAGTAACAATCATCCATCCATTTCCTACCGCGTGTGCCTCTCAAATAAATACAAATAAATAATAAAAAATAATACTTATTATTGTACCCTGCCTGCTGGGATAGGCTCCAGCCCCCCTGCGAACCCGAGATGGACAAACAGTAGAAAATGGATCTATTATTAGGGAAAATACCACATTTAAACTTAGGCACAAAATGATGCTCTCCAGTTTTGAAATATTTCAAGTGAAATTTTGCCAGATTTACTTAAAATTTTTGAACCCCCCCCCAACAACAATATTGACCACAGTTTCCCATTTCTCACCATTCTCATGCCTCCTTGCTCTTTTCTAGACTGATTTCGCGTCAGGAAGGCAGGGATGTCTACTTTTCTATTTAACACAGAGCAGGGAACTCACCGATGAGCATGGTTGTCTGTGGCAGCGTGTCCGTGTCACTCTCACGCGTCTTCAGCCCCACAAGGGCGAGCACATGCACAGGTGCAAAAGAAGAAAAAAAAATCTGAAAAATAACAAGCCTCCAAACGTGTCCGACTGATCTCTGTGCAGGCAACTGGTCCTCACCCTCCTCTTCTTTTCTGCTGTCCAATCCTCAGGAAGTGTGTTATCCTCAGTTTAAATTCCTCCCGGTGCCGCTGCTCGTCTCGGCCTGAAGGAGGCGAGGAATGAAGCTACGGAGAGGAAGCCGGCAGAACAACCTGGTCCTCCCTCCCTCCCCTCTCTCGCTCGCTCTCTGCCGCTCTCTCTCTCAGCTGACAGATGACAATATGATATCTCTAATATATGCCAGCTAACATTTAGCATCTAGCATCACTTCCGGCAAGGTCTCAACGGTTCGAGTCAGGAAATCTTGCTGTATTTCTATAGTCAAATGTGACTGAGGGTACCAATATACCTGGTTAGTATGGGAAGGGTACTCATTGGGCCAGGGTTATGCAACCACAGGGACGGAAATGCAAAGAAACACAAAACATAGCTTTTTAACGAATCGCTCTTTTCATACAGTGATTTGAAATGTTTTTAGAAGGAACCAAAATGATTTTAACCGACAGGGGTACTAAAAGGGTGGCAATAGACCAAGGATGCCCAAAGTTTGGCCTGCTAAAGGGTGGCTACCAAATTTTATAAATATTTATTGGTGGTGTAACTCTTTGGGCACCTAACAATTTGATCCAATTTCGATTTTTGGGGTGATGATTCGATTCAATATCAATTCTCAATTCAACCTGAATCTCAATTGAATTTGATTGGTATAATAACTATAATGAAATATTTTTTTTTTTAAAACAGGTGACAGTCTTGAAAAGCACCTTCTGGTTGCATCGAAATGGCCTAAAAACGTATTACTAAAAACTGATTATTATGAAAAAAACAACAACAAAAAATACATATATATATATATATATATATATATATATATATATATATATATATATATTAGAGATGCGCGGATAGGCAATTATTTAATCCGCAACCGCATCACAAAAGTCGTCATCCATCCGCCATCCACCCAGACCAACATTTTATCAAAACCACACCCGCCCACCACCCGCGCGTTGTTATATATCTAATATAGACGATGCAAGGCATTAGTGAGGTTATAAAGCTTTTGCCTGTTAAAGAAAGGAGACTGATCCAATGCAGCAGAGACATTCAATGTGTGCCACGCATTAATATCTCTTGGCCACGCATTAGTGGCTAAGAGATATTAATGCGTGATAATATTATTTATCATTATTATAATATTATTGTCATTTCCATTAAGAAAGTGTTGACTATTGTTGCCAATGCCCTCAGATCAGGAGTGCGTTCCTCACACTTTGTGTGCGCAGTTGCAGCAAGCAGAACGAAGCTTTTAAGAAGTTAAAAAAATGTTTTAGAAAGACTAGGCCTATATTTTTGTTAGGTAAAAAAAAATTTCTGAATTTATTTAAATGAATATTAACTTGTTAACGTTATAATGCTCAAATAGGGACGAGGGCGGGGTGCACAGTGAAGCAGTGAACAATTTCGCGACAAAGATGAACCTTTATTGATTGATCTGCAGCCATGACAAAATATCAGACAATCTCCATTGTCAACGACAGGCAGGAAAATAAAGATAAACACATAGCCTATGTTGTAGGCATAGGCATAGGCTCATACGTTTTTAAGTTGAAATAAAAAAAATTAAAAAAAATGTGCCTCATAAGCCTTAGGCTGTCAATCACGCGCACAAACTTAAATTATACAATAACATATGTATGTCATCTCTATTTAAACAAAAATAAATAAAATAAATAATAATAATAAATTACCTGCAACTTTATTGGCCAAGGCAAAAAGCTGAAGGGGGGAAATCAAACCCATCAGACTGCACTTTATCATCAAACTTGAATTATAATGAAAATAGACGGTCGCGACAAACAAAGCAGGCTAAATAGCCTTACATTGTCGCCAATCGGAGATGCGCTTCACTTGAAAGCGAGGCCAAATAATTAACACACAGTAGTATATCTCGAATAGAAAAAAAACACAATAAACAACGCAATTGCCTTAATTCCTTTGCATTGTAGTGCGCCCAAACAACACATAACCATCAAAATTATTTAGCTGACCGAACTCAATATAGGTTAGACATGGGCTTATTTGGTATAGCCTATAGGTAACGTAGACTAATTCGTTTAACATATCCAACCGTATGTCTACTTACTTTTTTTTTTAAGCACTATGCAGGAATAAAATGGCATCTACAGTGCCAGGATTCATGCGAGAGCGCCTGGCCTCTATAATGCGCCTTGCTGTGCTGAAGGAGCGCTCACTTGCGCCACTTGTTGCTGGGACGCGGTGCCATCTTTTGCTTTTTTTCTTCTTCTTCTGTTGTGTTGTGTTGTGCTGCAGTGCCTGATGAATAATTGACTGTTTCAAAGAGTGCTGCTCGTTTTTCGTATGTGGGTAACAACATTGAACTATGTATATATATTTCCGAATTGGTTCAACCGCCAACCGCCCGCATCTATTTAAAATCTATTTTTACCCGCCCGACCCACGGTTTATCCGCGGACTCCGCGGTTGTGTCCGCAAACCGCGCATCTCTAATATATATATATACTTATATATATGTATATATATATATATATATATAGGTTCCTCTCTTTAAGAAGGGGAACCGGAGGGTGTGTTCCAACTATCGTGGGATCACACTCCTCAGCCTTCCCGGTAAGGTCTATTCAGGTGTACTGGAGAGGAGGCTACACCGAAAAGTCGAACCTCGGATTCAGGAGGAACAGTGTGGTTTTCGTCCTGGTCGTGGAACTGTGGACCATCTCTATACTCTCGGCAAGGTCCTTGAGGGTGCATGGGAGTTTGCTCAACCAGTCTACATGTGCTTTGTGGACTTGGAGAAGGCATTCAACCGTGTACCCCGGGAAGTCCTGTGGGGAGTGCTCAGAGAGTATGGGGTAACGGACTGTCTGATTGTGGCGGTCCGCTTCCTGTATGATCAGTGTCAGAGCTTGATCCGCATTGCCGGCAGTAAGTCGGAGCCGTTTCCAGTGAGGGTTGGACTCAGCCAAGGCTGCCCTTTGTCACCGATTCTGTTCATAACTTTTATGGACAGAATTTCTAGGCGCATTCAGGGCGTTGAGGGGATCTGGTTTGGTGGCTTCAGGATTAGGTCTCTGCTTTTTGCAGATGACGTGGTCCTGATGACTTCATCTGGCCAGGATCTTCAGCTCTCACTGGATCGGTTTGCAGCCGAGTGTGAAGCGACTGGGATGGGAATCAGCACCTCCAAGTCCGAGTCCATGGTTCTCACTCGGAAAAGGGTAGAGTGCCATCTCCGGATTGGGGAGGAGATCTTGCCCCAAGGGGAGGAGTTCAAGTACCTCGGAGTCTTGTTCACGAGTGAGGGAAGAGTGGATCGTGAGGTCGACAGGCGGATCGGTGCGGCGTCTTCAGTAATGCAGACGCTGTATCGATCCGTTGTGGTGAAGAAGGAGCTGAGCCGGAAGGCAAAGCTCTCAATTTACCGGTCGATCTACGTTCCCATCCTCACCTATGGTCATGAGCTTTGGGTTATGACCGAAAGGACAAGATCACAGGTACAAGCGGCCGAAATGAGCTTCCTCCGCCGGGTGGCGGGGCTCTCCCTTAGAGATAGGGTGAGAAGCTCTGTCATCCGGGAGGAGCTCAAACTAAAGCCGCTGCTCCTCCACATCGAGAGGAGCCAGATGAGGCTGTTCGGGCATCTGGTCAGGATGCCACCTGAATGCCTCCCTCGGGAGGTGTTTCGGGCACGTCCCACCGGTAGGAGGCCACGGGGAAGACCCAGGACACCTTGGAAAGACTATGTCTCCCGGCTGGACTGGGACTGCCACGGGATCCCCTGGGAGGAGCTGGACGAAATGGCTGGGGAGAGGGAAGTCTGAGCTTCCCTGCTTAGACTGCTGCCCCCGCGACCCGACCTCGGATAAGCGGAAGAAGATGGATGGATGGATGGATGTATATATATATATATATATACACACACAGTATATACAGTGATAGGGTGATTGGAGCACATACTTGTTGGTCACAAAAAACATTCATGAAGTTTGGTTCTTTTATGAATTTATTATGGGTCTACTGAAAATGTGACCAAATCTGCTGAGTCAAAAGTATACATACAGCAACATACTTGATCAATTTTGGTGATGTAGAAAAGTTACATCCATCCATCCATCCATCCTTTTTCTACCGCTTATTCCCTTTGGGGTCGCGGGGGGCGCTGGAGCCTATCTCAGCTACAATCGGGCGGAAGGCGGCGTACACCCTGGACTTCATGTGAGTGATTATGATTGACGACACCTGTTGACTTCTCTGAGCCCATTTAAATAGGGCTCATGTGATGCAGTCATTAGACTCGGTTACAAACGCGACAATGGGAAAGTCAAAAGGCACTCAGCACAGATCTGAGAAAACGAATCATTGACTTGAACAAGTCAGGAAAGTCACCTGGAGCCATTTCAAAGCAGCTTAACGTCCCAAGAGCAAACGTACAGACAATTGTTTGTAAGTATAAAGTGCATGGCACAGTTTTGTCACTGCCACGATCAGAAAGAAAATGCAAGCTATCACCTGCTGCTGAGAGAAAATTGGTTAGGATGATCAAAATTCAACCGAGAACCACAAAAAATCAGGTCTGCAATGAATTGGAAGCTGCTGGAACACAGGTGTCAGTGTCCACAGTCAAGCGTGTTTTGCATCGCCATGGACGGAGAGGCTACCATGCAAGAAGGAAGTCCTTGCTCCAGAAGCGACACCTTAAGGCTCGTCTAAAGTTTGCTGCTGATCACATGGACAAAGATAAGACCTTCTGGAGGAAAGTTCTGTGGTCAGATGAAACAAAAATGTCCCTTGGCAAATTTCACTGCAATAAGGTGCTTTTGGTAGCCATCCACAAGCTTCTGGCAAGCTTCTGGTTTAATTTTTGACCACTCCTCTTGACAAAATTGGTGCAGTTCAGCTAAATTTGTTGTTTTCTGACATGGACTCGTTTCTTCCATGTTTGTTTCATCTGACATCACATGGACAAAGATAAGACATTCTGAAAGAAAGTTTGGTGGTCAGATGAAACAAAAATGTTGCTTTTTGGCCACAGTAGCCAGCAATATGTTTGGAGGAGAAAAGGTGAGGCCTTTAATCCCAGGAACACCAGGCCTACCGTCAAGCATGGCGGTGGTAGTATTATGCTCTGGGCCTGTTTTGCTACCAATTGAACTGGTGCTCTACAGAGATTAAATGGGACAATGAAAAAGGAGGTTTAACTCCAAATTCTTCAGGACAACCTAAAATCATCAGCCCGGAGGTTGGGTCTTGGGCGCAGTTGGGTGTTCCAATAGGACAATGACCCCAAACACACGTCAAAAGTGGTAAAGGAATGGCTAAATCAGGCGAGAATGAAGGTTTTAGAATGGCCTTCCCAAAGTCCTGACTTAAACATGTGGACAATGCTGAAGAAACAAGTCCATGTCAGAAAACCAACAAATTTAGCTGAACTGCACCAATTTTGTCAACAGGAGTAGTCAAAAATTCAACCTGAAGCTTGCCAGAAGCTTGTGGATGGCTACCAAAAGCGCCTTATTGCAGTGAAACTTGCCAAGGGACATGTAAGCAATTATTAACATTGCTGTATGTATACTTTTGACCCAGCAGATTTGCTCACAATTTAAGTAGACCCATAATAAATTCATAAAAGAACCATGAATGTTTTTTGTGACCAACAAGTATGTGCTGCAATCACTATATCACAAAAAAATAAGAGTTGTAGAAATTATTGGAAACTCAAGACAGCCATGACATTATGTTCTTTACAAGTGTATGTAAACTTTTGACCACGACTGTATATATACACATACACACATATATATATTTATATAATCGCGTTTCTTATTTGTAACGATTCTTAATCGAATTGTTACCCCCAAGAATCGAATCGTGTGATGTCCTAAGATTCACAGCCCTAATAAACGCACTCACGCACGCACGCACTGATTTTACGGTAATGCACCGTAAACAAAATTATCAAATATTTTACGGTAAAAAAAACGGCAGCTCAGTCACCAGAATTTAAATGTAAAACAGTGAATTTGGTGTAAAAAAAAAAAAAACTGTAAATTTTACGGTAAAATTCTGCCAGTTTTTTACTGTAAAATCTCTACTTTTTTTTTTACAGGCTAACTCGTTGCAATCTATTGAACATGACAATCTTTACTACCTTACATTTATACTCGAGGCGCTGCTGCATGGTAAAAATCGCTGGCTGGCCTGCAGACCATCGGCACACTTTCACTTTGGCCCTCGGGACAAAAAGTTCAAGCACCACTGCAGTTGACAAAACAATTGATCAATTAAGTAGAAGTGCTCTTTTTTTCCACAGCTTCAAATAATGTGAAGGCAAAAATAGAAAGAAAGAAAGAAAGAAAGGAATTTATACTGTACAACTTGTTGGCATCCAACCAAGTTAGACACAAAGCATTGCATTTATTGGCGGGCTGACAATGATAATGCATTGGGGAGGAATATACTGTATAGAGAATGGAACCTACAATAGTAGATCAGAACTGTACAGTCCATAATCCAGCCTTGATGATGGAATTTATACAATTTAAGAAAGCTTTTAGTGAAACATCGTCTGAAGCTACAATGCTAATTAGTAGAGATGTCCGATAATGGCTTTTTTGTCGATATCCGATATTCCGATATTGTCCAACTCTTAATTACCGATTCCGATATCAAACGATACCGATATATACAGTTGTGGAATTAACACATTATTATGCCTAATTTTGTTGTGATGCCCCGCTGGATGCATTAAACAATGTAACAAGGTTTTCCAAAATAAATCAACTCAAGTTATGGAAAAAAAATGCCAACATGGCACTGACATATTTATTATTGAAGTCACAAAGTGCATTATTTTTTTTAACATGCCTCAAAACAGCAGCTTGGAATTTGGGACATGCTGAGGAGGTTGAGGTGGGCGGGGTTGAGTTTGGGTTAGGGGGTAGCGGGGGTGTATATTGTAGCGTCCCGGAAGAGTTAGTGCTGCAAGGGGTTCTGGGTATTTGTTCTGTTGTGTTTATGTTGTGTTACGGTGCGGATGTTCTCAGGAATGTGTTTGTCATTCTTGTTTGGTGTGGGTTCACAGTGTGGCGTATATTTGTAACAGTGTTAAAGTTGTTTATACGGCCACCCTCAGTGTGACCTGTATGACTGTTGACAAAGTATGAATTGCATTCACTTGTGTGTGTGAAAAAGGTCTCTGTTTTTGTGTGTCTACCAAGAAAAGTGCACTTGTGATTAGTGAGAATATACTTATTTTAAGGTATTTTTGGGTTCATTGAGGTTAGCTAATTTGACTTGTTTTGGAAAGTCTTGACAAGCCGAATTTTCTTGTTTTATTGGCAGATCATTTTGCTTAGTTCAAATAAAATACCCCTCATTTTTGTGTTTTTTTTCTTGTTTTTGAACACTGACTTTTTGCAGTGTAGGTACCGAGAATTGTTACCGTATCGGTTCAAACATGAACTGTACAGATCCCTAATTATTACAATTACTTACTTCTGCTACAGCGCATTTATTTATGTATAATACCTATGTTGTTTTTTTACACTAGTTATACATCCATCCATCCATCCATTTTCTACTGCTTAATCCCTTCGGGGTCGCGGGGGGAGCTGGAGCCTATCTCAGCTACAATCGGGCAGAAGGCGGGGTACACCCTGGACAATATACAAATGTTTAAAAAAACACATTTTGCCAAGGCATGGAGAAGAAAAAAAACCTCATTTAGTTGAAATCAATTTGGTCTCCCCCTGCTCAAAAATCTCATCTGTGCCAGTGATGTAATGCATACTCCGCAGGAAGCGACACAAACATTAAACAAATGGAAAGAGTCAGATGAGCATTTTCCTCGCTAAAAATACAGCCATTATTTTGACTTTTTGTCGGATAAAGATAAATATATTAAGGTTCGTTGAAGACTTTGTGCCGGGGAAAAAGTAACTAATAAAGTCCTTTGTAACCAAACTTAGTTACTTTTAACAAAAGTAAGTAAGCTCCTTTTTAAAGGAGTAATCAGATTACTTTTTCAAAGTAACTGTAGCAACACTGCTTACTGCTTCCAGGTTGGCAGAGCTCCAGGTTGGCAGAGCTCCAGCCTGCGTTTTAAGATGTGTAGCGAAGTCCTTTTTATTTTGAAGTGAGCACTTGAGGATGATCGATTGTTATCACCTTTGGTGCTCATTAGCAGGATATTACCGTTAGAACTCCATTAATAAGACACTTCCTTAATAATAGGGGACCTTCAAGTAGTAGCCAAAGAACAAGGAAGGCAAAACGAGGCGTTTAGAAAGTGTGTAAATATGTGGGAATAAGTTCCCGCCTTTGTTGACGTAAAGGCAGCATATTAATGTGTGTGTGTGTGTGTGTGTGTGTGTGACAGCTTAAGAGTGAGTCGGAGCCATGATTCGCTGCTCCTCCTTTATGTCTCTTCTTGTCCATGCATCCTCATCACTGCATGGCACCGATTTAAGGATTGAAAGTTGTTTGATTTCTGCTTGTTTAAATGGTGTGTGTGTGTGTATGTGTGTGTGTGTGTGTGTGTGCATGTGAAAGCTGGGGTGATGAAGAGCCTCGCTGCAATGCTGAGCTGTCCTGGAGCCACGCCAGAGCATGGAGGGTGCTATCAGGACTTAATTACAGCATTAAATAGCTCCCTCTCCGCCTCTCCATTCGTACACTTCCTCTTCCACTGCAGCAGCATCCTGCTTTGTCCCCTCAAAAATGTGCATCTGTCTAATTCGAACGCTCGCCTCCTCAGCTGTGCGGCTCTTCTTTCTCTTCCAGGAACGCCTTATGGCTGTTGCCAACATCCAGGAATAATAAATATTCATATGAAAGTGCGCTGACAAACAGGAGGCCCTCGGTCTACGTACCGCTTTGTCCCTACGACGCTGTTTTAAGTTGCAACTTATACCTAAATTATACCTAAATGAACACCTAAATTGGTTTTACTGTACACAGAACCCAAGAAGGACATTGTGGAAGTTGCTTCCCAGCAGTTCCACTGTTAGACACAGCACCAGAGCCAAGCGTGCAGTTTTTAACCAGGTTTTATTGTACATAAATTTTATCAAAAGTTTTCTCTCCAATTGGACGCGACTTTTCAGCCACGTCCGTATCCGCTCTCCCCTCCTGCTCCCGGCTGCTTACTGTTAAAGACAACAGATGATTAGATTAACAAGTACCACCTGTGAAATCTAATCACCGGCCAGCTGTGTCTCGCCGTCAGCACATCTATCCAATGGTGCTCGTCCTCAGCACCATAGACAGAGGTGGTGACCTTTGCTCCTACAGGCGCGCTGGCCACACCTACCTTCACAGACATATAATAAGTTACTAGTTTTATCTTTATTTTTGTACAATATTATTAATTTATGGGCGTGTGTCGTAGCCACAAAACTCAATAAAACGAAATGTCGAAACACGACACAACACAAAAAGTCATAACACTAAATGTCATAACAAAAACGATCGTAACTACCTATTACTACACTAAAAATTATTCTACCACGGATTTCAGTAGTTCTCTTTTTTCTGTACAGTATTAGTAATTTATCGGAGTGTGTCGTTACCACAAAATTCCATTATACGAAATGTTGTAACTAGAGATGTCCGATCGATAAATGCTTTAAAACGTAATACCGGAAATTATCGGTATCGGTTTCAAAAAGTAAAATGTATGACTTTTTAAAACGCCGCTGTATGGAGTGGTACAAGGACGTAGGGAGAAGTACAGAGCGCCAATAAACCTTAAAGGCACTGCATTTGCGTGCCGGCCCAATCACATAACATCTACGGCTTTTCACACACACAGGTGAATGCAAGGTCAACAGCCATACAGGTCACACTGAGGGTGGCCGTATAAACAACTTTAACACTGTTACAAATATGTGCCACACTGTGAACCCACACCAAACAAGAATGACAAACACATTTCGGGAGAACATCCGCACCATAACACAACATAAACACAACAGAACAAATACCTAGGACGCTACAATATACACCCCTCGCTACCCCTTACCCCCCCACCTCAACCCCGCCCACCTCAACCTCCTCATGCTTTGTCAGGGAGAGCATGTCCCAAATGCCAAGCTGCTGTTTTGAGGCATGTTAAAAAAAATAATGCACTTTGTGACTTCAATAATAAATATGGCAGTGCCATGTTGGCATTTTTTTCGAAAACTTGAGTTGATTTATTTTGGAAAACCTTGTTACATTGTTTCATGCATCCAACAAAATTAAGCATAATAATGTGTTAATTCCACGACTGTATACAGTATATCAGTATCGGTTGATATCAGAATCGGTAATTAAGAGTTGGACAATATCGGAATATCGGATATCGGCAAAAAAGCCATTATCGGACATCTCTAGTATTAATAATTTATGTCAAAACCACAAAACTCCATAATACAACATTTCGTAACACAACACATAACACAAGAAGTTGTGTCATGAATGTCCAAACGATAAGAATGGCAACTACATATCACTTTGCCTCCAAATGTGTATGTAAGTAGTTCTCTTTTTTGTAAACAGTATTAATAATTTATCGGAGTGTGTCATAACCACAAAACTCCATTATACAAAATGTTGTAACAATAAGGTTTGCGACAATATTTTACTCTGCCGTCAAATTGTTACACTGTGGATATAGGGAGTTCTCTTTTTTTGTACGGTATTAACAATTTATAATCACAAAACTCCATTAAACAAAATGTTGCAACACGAAACATAACAGAAAAAGTCGTAACATGAAATGTCGTAACAACGCATCACTCTGCTTACAAATGATACCGCCATGGATGTAAGTAGTTCTCGTTTTCTTTTTTGTATAGCAGTGTTTCCCTTAATGTAACTGAATGTGGCGTATTTGTTTCTTTTTGTACAGTATTAACAATTATGATAAAATAATATACAAAATATTTAATATAATAATAACTCAGTAACACGAAAAGCCATAACATGAAACATAACAACACAAAGAGTCGGACTACAAAATGTAACAAAAGGACTTGTAATGACTACGTATTATTACACCTACAATTTTTTACTTTGAGCATGCATTGAGTTCTCTTTTTGTAGAGTATTACCGTATTTTTCGGAGTATAAGTTGCTCCGGAGTATAAGTCGCACCGGACGAAAATGCATAATAAAGAAGGAAAAAAACATATATAAGTCGCATTTTTTGGGGAAACTTGTTTGATAAAACCCAACACCAAGAATAGACATTTGAAAGGCAATTTAAAATAAATAAAGAATAGTGAACAAGTGTACGTTATATGAGGCATAAATAACCAACTGAGAACGTGCCTGGTATGTTAATGTAACATATTATGGTAAGAGTCATTCAAATAACTATAACATATAGAACATGCTATACGTTTACCAAACAATCTGTCACTCCTAATCGCTAAATCCCATGAAATCTTATACGTCTAGTCTCTTACGTGAATGAGCTAAATAATATTATTTGATATTTTACGGTAATGTGTTAATAATTTCACACATAAGTCGCTCCTGAGTATAAGTCGCACCCCCGGCCAAACTATGAAAAAAACTGCGACTTATAGTCCGAAAAATATGGTAATAATTTATTAGAGTTTCATAAC
Organism: Nerophis lumbriciformis; assembly: GCF_033978685.3. NCBI lineage: Eukaryota > Metazoa > Chordata > Actinopteri > Syngnathiformes > Syngnathidae > Nerophis > Nerophis lumbriciformis. The sequence continues at coordinate 26,767,350 of NC_084571.2, read as the reverse complement.
CTCAAAACTCTTCAACGCAAAAACATCAAGACACACAAAGTCGGAACACAAAAGGTCGTAAAAAGAGAACGGCAATCTAAAATTTCTTCCGCTGAACACACGTAAACAGGTAATAATTCACCGGATTGCGTCATAACCACAAAACATCGTATCACAAAATGTCATTACAAAAAAAGTCGTAACATCAGGACCGCATGTGACAGTCTTATGTTGGCGAATCCAAACTTCTGGTGCTCTTTAGCTCGCCCCCTTGTGGCGAGCCATAGAATAGCCCTTAAACCCTGCCCCCTTTTCACCAATAATAACGCACTAAAGCGCAGCTAGTGATTAGTGATTATGTTTGTGCTGGCCTGAGCGAGTCACAAAAGTAGTAACGTGAAAATCCAATCAGCGGTAGTGTCTGCTGGTCGCCTCGTTCCATGGCTGCCATCCACATGAGAAACAACGCTTGTTGGATCAGCTCAGCAGAGCAAATAAACTCTGCTGCGAGTGGTAATTGTTAACACTGAGGGCATTTAGAGTCGAGTAGCTATGGTGATGGCTGATGAGTAGAGAAGGTCAAACTGTCGCGCTCCAGTCAAGTCTGCTAAAATAGTGCTGGCTTTAACGGCTTCATTAGATCCTGGGGAATCCTGGTAAATCTACTCATGGTTGACGAGCAGTTGTTCGAGAAGACGGTGTGAGCACACACCTTGAATTTGCTTTATGCAACATTGGAAGAGAAACTACGTCAATTCCTGTTCAATAAGGAATGTTTAACAAGAATATTAATCTCTGCCAACGTCCAACCACAATAATAAACATGGCAACAACAAAAAGTGTATTATTCAGAAAGCTCTGTTTCTCCCAACCAGAATAGTACAAGGTGTTTTTATAGTACATTTTTGGAATTTTCACCAAAAAAATCATACTTACGTATTAACTACCACTTTTTAGCAAAAGTACTAGTTGTAGATGTTGGTCTACAGAGAGTTCTGCAATGTGCGTAGTGGCGAAAACGCGAGGGTTTATTCGTCGCTTGGTGGAAATGTGAATTAATAGTGTAAGTGTTTGTTTGCCACATTTGGTCATTTGCAAAACTACCATGGTGTTCTTGTTTTCCACATGACCGTAAATGATGTTTGTGGCACCCCCAATGGGTTGTGTTCAAGACACATTGTAGGACATTCTAACATACATGTAATACAGATAGCCTCAGGATTTTATAATCTTTAGACGAATGGTCTTTGACTTATGAAAAATCAGTTGCTATGTATCTCCCATTACTAGGGATAGGTAACGAATCCGGTACTTTTTTCTGCACCGACCGAATCCGGCCGGTCCTACCGAGCACCAATTCAAGTAAAATCAAACAGTGCCATGTTACAGTATCTGGGCTGCTCGTAACGTAACGCTCGGTTGCCAACTTCAGCACTTGCCAATCACTCCGGCAGCATTGAAAGAGCACTGAGCAAAACTACTTCTCGGTAATGTCGCAATTTCCTATGCCATCAAAGCAAAGGACTCAAAAAACGCTTCAGCGTAAGTAAAGTAAGGCTCTACTTCACCAAAACTGTGCTAGCTTTTGACATGATACTAATAGCATTAGCAAGTTTACACGGCGATTTCAACACCTACAAATATCTTAAGGAAAACTACAACTAAGACCCCACAACAAGAGGATCAAGAACATCCATCCATCCATCCATTTTCTACTGCTTATTCCCTTTGGGGTCGCGGGGGGCGCTGGAGCCTATCTCAGCTACAATCGGGCGGAAGGCGGGGTACACGATTATTGACTACAGCGTCGGGACTTATACAGAGCCCAAATACATATCAGCAGGTACCAAAAGGTATTTTGGAGTCATTCCATAATAATAGCCGTATATTGGAGCACGGTACATCTGACTACGGTAGCCGTAATGCGACGACAATCCATAAAGCGATGCGGCTTCGTAGCTTAACAAAGTCGTACTAAAACATTTTGACAGATTTTTGAGTGCCGTGTGTAATGTTCTATATTCTCAATGAAACTTAAGTTTTGGGCTTGCTTGCTAATCTGTACTTGTTAGAGTCAACTTGCAGTCCACGCCATCTACTTGTCACTGTGGAAGTCGCTTCCCAGCAGTCCCACTGTCAGACACGGCGCAGGAGCCATGCGTGCAGGTTTTAACAAAGTTTTAATGATATTGTTTCAACACAAGTTTTTCTCTCCAGTAGAACGTGACCTTTCAGTCACGTTCGTATCCTCTCTCTCCCTCTGCTCCCGGCCGCTTACTGTTAAAGACAACAGCTGATTAGATTAACACGTACCACCTGTGAGATCTAATCACCTGCCAGCTGTGTCTCGCCGTCAGCACTGCCACGCCCCCGTCTGATGGTGCTCTGTCCTCAGCACCATGGACAGAGGCGGTGACCTTTGCTCCTGCAGGCAGCGCTGACAACATCTTCCTCCACAGTCACCTTGTGCCAAATTGCTTCAAGGTTGGTAAGCACAACCAGAATTCAAAACGTTATAAGGCGCACTGTTGATTTTTGAGAAAATGAAAGGATTTTAAGTGCGCCTTATAGTTCCAAAACTACAGTAAGTACAAACAATAGCAATGCCAGTGCTGAAGAGAGGACCAAGCTGTCTAAAGTCTGATGCCTTCTCTAAAATGGTCACTGTCCACATATGCTTTTGTCCATGTTGCTGCTTCGTCTTGGTGGATACCGAAACTGAAAGTTAACTTGGTGTATGTGTTGAGCGAACGCACATCCTTGTCTACTCTCACTCTCCGCACCTGTTGTATACATCCTTACACCATCAAACTACAGGGAATAGTTTGTGTGTGTGTTTGTATAGATTAGAAACGTGGTAACATCATTGTTTTTATCTTCTTCGAGCAAAACCAAGGCCCAAACAAGTCATTTCTATGGCATTCCATTTTCCGTATCCCGTGAAAAGACTGAACATTGTAAAGTTACAATGGGTGTTTTAGTGAGTGTGTTTAATAACAGAGCCAGTGTGCATTTGTCAGAAAAATAATATCACAAGAATCGCAGTACACTGCAAAAAGTAAAAAAAAAAAAAAAAAGAGGGGTATTTTATTTGAACTAAGCAAAATTATCTGCCAATAGAACAAGAAAATTTGGCTTGTCAAGACTTTCCAAAACAGGTAAGATTAGCTAACTTCAATGAACCCCAAAATACCTTAAAATAAGTATATTCTCACTTATAACAAGTGCACTTTTCTTGGTAGAAAAAAAGAGACCTTTTTGCTCAATATGTTGAAAAATATTCTTAAATGAAGTAAATACTAGTGCCATTATCTTGACATAATGATATGCACTCGGCATTACATTTCTTGAAACCAGCACACTTATACTAAAAACTTGTTTATTGTTCTTAATGGAAAGGCAACAAGGCAACCGCTTGTTACTCTCGGGGTCTCCTAGCTGCTCAGGCAAATCATATTGTCTAAAAAGGCATTTTCCCATCGATAACATGACATCATCGCGCCAAGTGCGTGCTCTTTTAGTCAATTAGTGCGCATATATACAGCCCGGCCCCCAGCCAAAACAATTTTAATTGTAATTTTGAAGTATTCATCTGAATGTGCATGAACTATTTCTGTTCAAAATAGTTGTTACATTTTTAAATATTAACTGTCAATTTACTGTACTGTGCCAACTGTACTACTATATGAGTACGTGTTTTCTATTGTTTCATTGAAAATAAAACAGCAAAGTCCATTTGGCTGTCATCTGTTTTAATTATGAGACAAAATTGTGTCAAAGTCATGATTTTTTTTATCATGTTTGAAATAAGAAATGATTACTTTAAAAAAGCAGTTTTATACTTGTGAGTGTTGATGACACAGCTTTGCAACAGTTGATATTCTAGTTTCAAGCATGTTTTACTCAATATAGGTCATAAAATCTCAGCTACAAGCTGTAATATCTTACTGAGATCATTTTGGACCAAAACCCTTAAAACAAGTATAACACTAACATAAAATCTGCTTAGTGAGAAGAATTATCTTATCAGACAGAAAATAAGCAAATATCACCCTTATTTGAGATATTTAATCTTACAAACCCCGTTTCCATATGAGTTGGGAAATTGTGTTGGATGTAAATATAAACGGAATACAATGATTTGCAAATCATTTTCAACCCATATTCAGTTGAATATGTCACAAAGACAATATATTTGATGTTCAAACTGATAAACATTTTTTTTTGTTGCAAATAATCATTAACTTTAGAATTTGATGCCAGCAACACGTGACAAAGAAGTTGGGAAAGGTGGCAATAAATACTGATAAAGTTGAGGAATGCTCATCAAACACTGGAACATCCCACAGGTGTGCAGGCTATTTGGGAACAGGTGGGTGCCATGATTGGGTATAAAAACAGCTTCCCAAAAAATGCTCAGTCTTTCAAAGAAAGGATGGGGCGAGGTACACCCCTTTGTCCACAACTGCATGAGCAAATAGTCAAACAGTTTAAGAACAACGTTTCTCAAAGTGCAATTGCAAGTAATTTAGGGATTTCAACATCTACGATCCATAATATCATCAAAAGGTCCAGAGAATCTGGAGAAATCACTCCACGTAAGCGGCATGGCCGGAAACCAACATTGAATGACCGTGACCTTCGATCCCTCAGACGGCACTGTATCAAAAACCGACATCAATCTCTAAAGGATATCACCACATGGGCTCAGGAACACTTCAGAAAACCACTGTCACTAAATACAGTTGGTCGCTACATCTGTAAGTGCAAGTTAAAGCTCTACTATGCAAAGCGAAAGCTATTTATCAACAACATCAAGAAACGCCGCCGGCTTCTCTGGGCCCGAGATCATCTAAGATGGACTCATGCAAAGTGGAAAAGTGTTCTGTGGTCTGACGAGTCCACATTTCAAATTGTTTTTGGAAATATTCAACATCATGTCATCCGGACCAAAGGGGAAGCGAACCATCCAGACTGTTATCGACGCAAAGTTCAAAAGTCAGCATCTGTGATGGTATGGGGGTGTATTAGTGCCCAAGGCATGGGTAACTTACACATCTGTGAATGCACCCTTAATGCTGAAAGGTACATACAGGTTTTGGAACAACATATCTAAGCGCCACCTTTTTCATGGACGCCCCTGCTTATTTCAGCAAGACAATGCCAAGCCACATTCAGCACGTGTTACAACAGCGTGGCTTGGTAAAAAAAGAGTGCGGGTACTTTCCTGGCCCGCCTGCAGTCCAGACCTGTCTCCCATCAAAAATGTGTGTCGCATTATGAAGCGTAAAATATGACAGCGGAGACCCCGGACTGTTGAACGACTGAAGCTCAACATAAAACAAGAATGGGAAAGAATTCCACCTTCAAAGCTTCAACAATTAGTTTCCTCAGTTCCCAATCGTTTATTGAGTGTTGTTAAAAGAAAAGGTGATGTAACACAGTGGTGAACATGCCCTTTCCCAACTACTTTGGCATGTGTTGCAGCCATGAAATTTTAAGTTAATTATTATTTGCAAAAAAAAATAAAGTTTATGAGTTTGAACATCAAATATCTTGTCTTTGTAGTGCATTCAATTGAATATGGGTTGAAAAGGATTTGCAAATCATTGTATTCCGTTTATATTTACATCTAACACAATTTCCCAACTCATATGGAAACGGGCTTTGTAGTTTTATACTTGTGAATGTTGATGACACAGCTTTGCAACAGTTGATATTCTAGTTTCAAGCATGTTTTACTCAATATAGGTCATAAAATCTCAGCTACAAGCTGTAATATCTTACTGAGATCATTTAAAACAAGTAAAACACACTAACATAAAATCTGCTTAGTGACAAGAATTATCTTATCAGACAGAAAATAAGCAAATATTACCCTTATTTGAGATATTTAATCTTACTTAGATTTCAGTTTTTGCAGTGTAGGGACGCACATTCTCACAAATGTTCATACTTTTGTGTGCAGCGGTATAGGAGCATAATAGTTAGCTTATGCAAAAACACATGTTAAAAACAGAATGTAGTAGAGGAGTGTGGTATAAATCGACGACTCAAAATGCAGATAAAGTACTGCAAGTAACGTTTGTCCTGGTTTGGAGTGGAATGATGTTGCTGTGGTGTTAGCAGCAGGGTGCCGAGGGAGCTGCGCAACAAAGCCACAGCGAGGTTGGCAGACCTGCAGGAGAAGGTGTGAAATATGGTGACATCTTTTCATCAGCGCCTCCTCTACAAAGTCGCAAAACTGCTGCCCCGTTCCCTTCATTCTCCTCACGTATGCCAGCTGGCCATTAACAACACAGCAACAAAACCCTCCAGGAAGCCTCGCCTGGCGCCACCTGATCAATAGCTGCCACGTTGCTACTCTTCGCTTTGGAATATGCAAGAGACGTGCAAGAGTGTGAGGAGACTTAGCTGGGTTTGATGTTTCTTCTTACTGGCTGAAAAAGTAAGAGGTTTCTGGAGGTTTACAAACTGAAACAACCAATAGTCCTCTGTCACACATAATTAGAGAACAAATATTTTGTATGGCCTTGAAAACAGCTTGCAAAACTAAATTATTTTAAGGAATGCAAGCACGGATTTTGTCCACCCCACTTTTCTACTGATTCTGTTTCGGACAAAAATGTTTTTCATTTTTGTATACTGTGTTGGTTACCGTACGGCCAATCATTGTGCAGAAAAAAACAGTATCATACCTAGGGGTGGGTGCCGTATACATTTGAAGTAGAGATGTCCGATAATATCGGACTGCCGATATTATCGGCCGATAAATGCGTTAAAATGTAATATCGGAAATTATCGGTATCGGTTTTTTTCTATTATCGGTATCGTTTTTTTGTTGTTGTTTTTTTGTTTTTTTATTTATTAAATCAACATAAAAAACACAAGATACGCTTACAATTAGTGCACCAACCCAAAAAACCTCCCTCCCCCATTTACACTCATTCACACTCATTCACACTAAAGGGTTGTTTCTTTCTGTTATTAATATTCTGGTTCCTACATTATATATCAATATATATCAATACAGTCTGCAAGGGATACAGTCCGTAAGCACACATGATTGTGCGTGCTGCTGGTCCACTAATAGTACTAACCTTTAACGGTTAATTTGACTAATTTTCATTCATTACTAGTTTCGATGTAACTGTTCTTATATTGTTTTACTTTCTTTTTTATTCTTGTTTTTAATTTATTTATCTTATTTATTTATTTTTTTTTTTAAAGTACCTTATTTTTACCATACCTAGTTGTCCAAATTTGCATAATAATGTGTTAATTCCACGACTGCATATATCGGTTGATATCGGTATCGGTAATTAAAGAGTTAGACAATATCGGAATATCGGCAAAAAGTCATTATCAGACATCCCTAATTTGAACCAATACGGTACCAATTCCTGGTACCTGGAAATCGATACTGGTACTCAATGGTACCAGTATATACTGTACTATCCATCCATCCATCCATCTTCTTCCACTTATCCGAGGTCGGGTCGCGGGGGCAGCAGCCTAAGCAGAGAAGCCCAAACTTCCCTCTCCCCTGCCACTTCGTCCAGCTCCTCCCGGGGGATCTTGAGGCGTTCCCAGGCCAGCCGGGAGAGATAGTCTTCCCAACGTGTCCTGGGTCTTCCCCGTGGGCTCCTACCAGTGGGACGTGCCCTAAACACCGCCCTAGGGAGGCGTTCGGGTGGCATCCTGACCAGATGCCCGAACCACCTCATCTGGCTCCTCTCGATGTGGAGGAGCAGCGGCTTTACTTTGAGCTCCTCCCGGATGACAGAGCTTCTCACCCTATCTCTAAGGGAGAGCCCCACCACCCGGTGGAGAAAACTCATTTCGGCCGCTTGTACCCGTGATCTTGTCCTTTTGGTCACAACCCAAAGCTCATGACCATAGGTGAGGATGGGAACATAGATCGACCGGTAAATTGAGAGCTTTGCCTTCCGGCTCAGCTCCTTCTTTACCACAACGGATCGATACAACGTCCGCATTACTGAAGACGATCCGCCTGTCGATCTCACAATCCACTCTTCCCTCACTCATGAACAAGACTCCGAGGTACTTGAACTCCTCCACTTGGGGCAAGATCTCCTCCCCAATAAATATGAATTGTTTTTGATTATAAAATCTCATCTTTTATTGCGACGTTGAAAAATGATCTGATTATGAGAACTGCCGTCCAGTTGTTAAATCGTGTTTTATTATCATCATGTTATCATTTGCAAGTATTAAAACAACGTTGAGAACTTGTTGGATTATATGTCCAGACGTTGAGCAACTCAAACCTAACATTGAAACAACAAGCTTTTGGACAACGTTTAATCAGTGTTGGGTTCTGATGTTGATTTCACCATTGAATTTTGGTGATTTCCCAACCCATATTCTACAACACATATACGCCGGATAGTCGAACCTCGGATTCAGGAGGAACAGTGTGGTTTTCGTCCTGGTCGTGGAACTGTGGACCAGCTCTATACTCTCGGCAGGGTCCTTGAGGGTGCATGGGAGTTTGCCCATTGTCTACATGTGCTTTGTGGACTTGGAGAAGGCATTCGACCGTGTCCCTCGGGAAGTCCTGTGGGGAGTGCTCAGAGAGTATGGGGTATCGGACTGTCTGATTGTGGCTGTCCGCTCCCTGTACGATCAGTGTCAGAGCTTGGTCCGCATTGCCGGCAGGAAGTCGGACACGTTTCCAGTGAGGGCTGCCCTTTGTCACCGATTCTGTTCATAACTTTTATGGACAGAATTTCTAGGCGCAGTCAAGGCGTTGAGGGGATCCGGTTTGGTGGCTGCAGGATTAGGTCGCTGCTTTTTGCAGATGACGTGGTCCTGATGACTTCATCTGGCCAGGATCTTCAGCTCTCGCTGGATCGGTTCGCAGCCGAGTGTGAAGCGACTGGGATGAGAATCAGCACCTCCAAGTCCGAGTCCATGGTTCTCGCCTGGAAAAGGGTGGAGTGCCATCTCCGGGTTGGGGAGGAGACCCTGCCCCAAGTGGAGGAGTTCAAGTACCTCGGAGTCTTGTTCACGAGTGAGGGAAGAGTGGATCGTGAGATCGACAGGCGGATCGGTGCGGCATCTTCAGTAATGCGGACGCTGTATCGATCCGTTGTGGTGAAGAAGGAGTTGAGCCGGAAGGCAAAGCTCTCAATTTACCGGTCGATCTACGTTCCCATCCTCACCTATGGTCATGAGCTTTGGGTTATGACCGAAAGGACAAGATCACGAGTACAAGCGGCCGAAATGAGTTTCCTCCGCCGGGTGGCAGGGCTCTCCCTTAGAGATAGGGTGAGAAGCTCTGTCATCCGCGGGGAGCTCAAAGTAAAGCCGCTGCTCCTCCACATCGAGAGGAGCCAGATGAGGCTGTTCGGACATCTGGTCAGGATGCCACCTGAATGCCTCCCTAGGGAGGTGTTTCGGGCACGTTCGACCGGTAGGAGGCCACGGGGAAGACCCAGGACACGTTGGGAAGACTATGTCTCCCGGCTGGCCTGGGAACGCCTCGGGATCCCCCGGGAAGAGCTGGACGAAGTGACTGGGGAGAGGGAAGTCTGGGCTTCCCTGCTTAGGCTGCTGCCCCCGCGACCCGACCTCGGATAAGCGGAAGAAGATGGATGGATATACAACGTAGAAACAACATGCTTTTTGACAACGTTTATTCAATGTCAGGTTGTGACGTTGATTTGACCATTGAAATTTGGTCATTTTCCAACCAACAACGTGCATCCAACGTTGGACATCAATCTCAATTTGAAAAAATACAACTATTTTGCAACGTTGTTTCAAAGTAAGTTTTAAAGGACATGTTGTATCAATCAACATTGTATCAATGTCTTGTGCCTGCTGGGTTGCAAGTCAAAGATATTAGATGGTAGTAGAGTATAGTTTATGATGTGTTTTCTGTTTTTTGTTGCGCCCTAAACAGTGTAAGTAAAGTCAATCAATCAATCAATCAATGTTTATTTATACAGCCCTAAATCACAAGTGTCTCAAAGGGCTGCACAAGCCACAACGACATCCTCGGTACAGAGCCCACATAGTGCAAAGTGTGCAAAGTGTGTCAAACTCGTTTTCATCAAAGGGCCAGATCGCAATTATGGCTGCCCTCGGGGGGCCGCATGTAACTGTGAATATAAATGTAAAATAGCCTCGTTACACAAAATTTGCATAGGAAACTCTTTTTGATTATTATATTTTCTATTAACAGAATGATGAATAGCTTCCTTTGCTTGTTGCCGGATCAGATGATATTGAAGTGAACAACATATGCAATTGGATGCAGTACATTTTTCTGTCAAAATTGAAAGAATGAAACATGCTTTTAATCAATCGTTTTTAGACTGGCCACATAAAATGATGTGGCGGGCCAGATTTAACCCCCGGGCCGAGAGTTTGACACCTGTGCTGTAAGTATAACTGTAAATAATACCAACATATTATCTATTAATTACTTACCAATAGGGATGATGTTTGAGAAGAAATTATCGAGTTCAAGCCTATTATCGAATCCTCTTATCGAACCGATTCCTTATCGATTCTCTTATCGAGTCCAGATAGGTTGTTGTATATGGAAAAAAACACACACAATATTTGGTTTAACAAAAGCTCACTTTTATTATATAAGAAAAAAATAAAATCTAATAAATAAATAAATATTGACTGTTACCCCCCTAAAAAAATAAAATAAAAAAAATAAATATTGACTGTTGTTACCCAAGGTATATTAAGTGGGATTTTTCAGAAAAACAAATATATACAGTAACACAAAAACAACCTGTCTCAGTGATCACTATAGGTGTATAGATAATAATATAGTGTTGAATAAAATCAGTCCCTTGGGCACAAAACTGAAAATAATACAGCTCTCCGAAAAGTGCACTTCTGCTGCTATTTGACATAACTGTTTGTTATGATGCTTTGACATTTTTGCACTTTATTTCTTTATTGAAAGAAAATTCTATGAAGAGAAAAGTTGTTTGCAAATGTGGTTACAATGCTAAAAAATGAAAAGTTAAAGCTAAAAAAAACCCCACTTTATTGAGTTAACATTATTTCTTTATAGGGGGAAAGATGTGATGTTATGAGCTAGGCTCGGGAATATAACAACTACACTACCCAGCATGCAACGGGAGTGACGAGCATGCGTGTTAGCCCCGAAAAGTGTTGTTGCATGTCGTCACCCGGCAGCTAAGAATGAGGTTATGAGCACGCTGTGAAAGTAAACGTCAAGAACTCAGCCAACACGCCTCGTCTGCATTATTTATAATTAGACAGACAACACATATACAGTGTGATTTTGTTTTGTTTACAAGGAAAGAAAAACAAATTTAAAAAAAGGGAGATTATGTCATATATGCTGTATATATATGTATGTGCTGCGGTTGCTTTAAGAACGTTGCGACAGCTGCCGTAAAGGAGGTGCGTTGCTAGCCTGGTTGCTATGTTTCCGGTTGGTCGTAAAAGTGTTCGTCATGTGTTTGTACCCTGCTCAAATCTCTCAGTAAAGTTATTCATTGGATTATACCTTTTGTTTTGAACTTTATTACACCTTGGAGTGCTTTTTCCGGTCCATTGTTTTTCCTGCTTTCGCTATCTGCGCCTAAGGACTGAGCTACGTGACGTCATTTCTTGTGACGTCTCACGGGGCATTTCTGGTCGGGACGGGATTTGTTCCGAGGGATTCGAATAAAGAACAAACTCTTTTTCTTTACAATAGTGGTCTCGATAACGGGTACCGGTTTTCAAAAAGGGATTTGAGTCCGAGGACTCGGTTCTTTTCTTATCGAACAACAGGGAAAACCGGTTTCGAGTATCATCCCTACTTACCAATCGTGTATTTAGAACAGTGGGTGGTGGTTTAATACAGGGGGTTCTAAACCTCCAACGTTTCCACTACAAAGGGGGGGGGCACACAAATATTAACACTGAGTTCTACTCTTGATTTTAATCATATTCAATAATTCGATCTAACCTATTTTAAACAGGTAAACAACCCTGTCAAATGTTATAAAACCATGTACTAATCACAAAGATTAGGATTACAAAAATAGTTAAAATGAACGGGCGTTGAATGGGCCCTCGCCCCTGTTGCATCGCAGGGTTCATGCAAGTCGGCCGGCACGCATGACGTTTGCGGTAACGTCTTCCCGATGCCCTGACCCACCACCAAAAATTTCTGGAAGATCGGCGCATGTGGAAGGATTTTTTGGTTAAATATATATATATATATATATATATATATATATATATATATATGTTTCATAAAGCAGCACTAAGTAATTTTTCAACCTTCATCAAATATTTTCATAACTTTTGGGACCATACATGGACTTATAACTAGTTTAAGGACACCTCTGTCATCACCTGAGGGGTCTGTATCGCTCTCACAGGCACTTAGCAATTTTGAGAAGGCATTCCTTACTACCGCTTTTCCCATTCGTTAAAAAGATAGATGTCGATGAGAACGCCTGCGTGCCACCAGAAAATTAAAAGAAGAAGAAGAACGCCTACGTGCAATTACTGCTATTACGGCAGAAACTGCAAAACAACCAAAGAAACAAAAAGTTTTGCCGGAGGAGACAAAAATAAGAAAAAGGGAGGCTACCCGGATAAAAGGACAATCAGGGATCAACATTGACCCGGCTGGCGTGAGCTCAAAGATGAGGCGGGATTTCCGATTGATGCTGCCTTGGCTCTGTTGCTGCTGGACTCGTAAGTGGCTTTCGATGCTCAAATTAAAATGCTAATGCTAATGTTAGCTATCGGTTATTCGCGTGGTGGCAATAAATAGCTATCGGCTATCGGCTAATACATACAACGCTATGCTAACTTCTCGTACCCCTTCTTTTCAATCTTCCCCAAAAACCTCTTCACCATGTGGGTTGCTTTTAATTGTATTATCATTCTGTTACGTTACGGGCCACTAAAAAAACAGCACACGGCCCCCGTGCTGCACTTTGGACACCCTATGGTCCCCATTGCTTCAGTTTGTTGTGATATCATCTAAAAGGCAAGGCGTCATAAGTGAGAGGCTAATATTTGGAGCATGAGACAATCCCTTCTGATCCTCGGTCGGCCTCGTCAACCTGCTGCCAACCCGACTAGGCAATGATTGACAGCAGCTTAGGAGGCAAATAAACAGCCTTCTTTGCCGCTCTGAGCCAACAATTTCCTCTTTGTCAACGTAAACTGAGGGCAATCTCTGCCGTCTTTGGACGTCTCCTCCAAACATTTTTGTTGTTGAACAGCAGAAAGTAAACAATGTTGTGCCAAATCAGCATAATTTATCTCTGTTCCAAACCTAAACAAACAAATAAATTGAAACGCGACCATAAGCAACTACCCGACTGACTAAGTGACAGGAGGACTGACAGCGGTTTGATTTGGTCGAAAGCGAGCGGCCAAACTAAACTGAAGGCGAGATGTACGCTAATGGGAGGCAGATGCCCTACCCTTGAAAGGCACCTGAAGGCAACACTTAAACCTGTTTTTGTTGGGTGAGTCTGTGAAAACAGTCTTGCGTTACAGACAGTTTAAATAGACAGAAATCTGTTTACCAGATTTCTCTTATATTGTAGCTTGGGGATAATGACTTACTCAACTACAGAGGGTTCCAGGCATCAGATTAGTCCGTAATTAGGTGTTTTTTTTATTAAGCCTTCATTTGTAGCATGGCCAAAAAACAGGCCACCAAATGGATTTAATTTAACAAATAAGTAAAAGACTCCTATGGGACAATTACTGCACGGGTGATTATGTTTTAGCTGGCAACACGTTTTTGAACCCTAACTTCTCATTTGTTAAACAAACTTACCCCAATAATGCTGTTTATTATTTATTATTATATTATATCATTGTATCATTTACACACACATAAATAATCACACCGAATTAAAATAGCATATCACAATACGACAATGGTTCTCTAATAGGGGTGTGGAAAAAAAATCGATACAAATTCGAATCACGATTCTCACGTTGTACGAGTCAGTATCGATTCTCTCTTTCTTTTTTTTCTTTTTTATTAATCAATCCAACAAAATAATACAAAGCAATACCACAACAATGCAATCCAATTCCAAAACCAAACCCGACCCAGCAACACTCAGAACTGCAATAAACAGAGCAATTGAGAGGAGACACAAACACGACACAGAACAAACCAAAAGTAGTGAAACAAAAATGAATATTATCAACAACAGTATCAATATTTGTTACAATTTCAACATAGCAGTGATTAAAAATCCCTCATTGACATTATCATTAGACATTTATAAAAAATTAAAAAATTAACAACAGTGTCAGTGGCTTACAATTGCATCACATCTCATAAGCTTGACAACACACTGTGTCCAATATTTTCACAGAGATAAAATAAGTCATATTTTTGGTTCATTTAATAGTTAAAACAAATTTACTCTATTGCAATCAGTTGATAAAACATTGTCCTTTTTGTAAAAGCTTTTTACAAAAATCTACTACTCTGCTTGCATGTCAGCAGACTGGGGTAGATCCTGCTGAAATCCTATGTATTGAATGAATAGAGAATCGCTTTGAATCGGAAAAATATTGTTTTTGAATCGAGAATCGCGTTGAATCGAAAAAAATCGATTTATAATCGAATCATGACCCAAAGAATCGATATTGAATCGAATCGTGGGACACACAAAGATTTGCAGCCCTATTCTCAAACTTGTTTCACCAAGTACCACCTCAGAGAACACCTGGCTCTCTAAATACAGCCATCATTAAAATACAGCAGAGTATTAGGCATAAATATTCATTAAAAACAAGGCAGGGGTTTTATTAAACAATTATATTTCATATTTTTGGCCACTGTAACATTAACTTTGATAAAAATAAATGCATCTGAAATAGGCATATATATATATATATATGCCTATTTTTAGATGCATTTATTCAGTGATGTTTGTTTTTTTATCCAACGTAATACTGTATAACAAAAATGTTGTTTTTTTTATTTTAAGCTCTATATGTATGTAAGCTATATATATATATATATATATATATATATATATATATATATATATATATATAGTGATGTTTGTTTTTTTATCCAACGTTATACTTTATAACAAAAATGTTTTTTTGTTATATATATGTATATATATATATATATATATATATATATATATATATATATATATATATATATATATATATATATATATATATATATATATATATATATATATATATATATGTAAGCTACGTATATATGTGTATATATATATATACATATATATATATATATATATATATATATATATATATATATATATATATATATATATATATATATATATATATATATATATATATATATATAGCTTACATACATATAGAGGCTTTCGCTTAAAATAAAAAAAAAACATTTTTGTTATAAAGTATTACGTGGCTGGATAAAAAAACAAACATCACTGAATAGAGCTGGTCACAAACAGGTGGTAATGTAAGAGAGTGACTTTGTGAAATCTTTAATGAAAATTTTGTTTTGTTTTGTTCTGTTGTTTAAGCATAGTGCAATCGTATGTGCGCAATATCTACTATTATTGCTATTTATTCTATTTTTTTCATTGTGTTTTACTTTGTAGCTGTATGTAGAAATGGCGCCTCTGAGGTGGCAGCTGGTTGCATCAGCTATGTGCTCTTTTAATGTCCTTTAATGGTTCCCTCTTGTTTCTCATACCAAGATGGCGCCACAGTATTGCGCTCTGTTGTATTTACTGTTTATTTCTTTATTTCTTACATCAAACAAAGAAAGCCCACTACCAAGTCAAATTCCTTGTGTGTTCAACATACTTGGCCAATAAAGCTGATTCTGATTCTGGTGATTTCAGGAGTCACTTTCATAATGTCCGGCTTCGTCTCACCGTCAGTCGAGTTGGTGCTCAAAGACAAAGAACACAATTTCGGCTTTCACAATAAAAGCGCATTGCTGACAAGACGGCAAGTCAAAGTATTAAGTGAGTTTTTCAATGTATTATCTATAAGAAAGAACAATGTATGTATAGTAAATATGTCATTGTTTAATATAATTCAGATGGAAATTATAATTCAGATGGAAATATGGCTTGTGTTTGTTGAAAAATACAAAAAACCCTGCATATTAAATCTCGATCGCATTATCGAAGAAATAACTTGCAACTCGATTATTTTCCAAAATGGTTAAAGGGGAACATTATCACCAGACCTATGTAAGCGTCAATATATACCTTGATGTTGCAGAAAAAAGACCAAATATTTTTTTAACCGATTTCCGAACTCTAAATGGGTGAATTTTGGCGAATTAAACGCCTTTCTATTATTCGCTCTCGGAGCGATGACGTCACGTTGTGACGTCACATCGGGAAGCAATCCGCCATTTTCTCAAACACATTACAAACACCGAGTCAAATCAGCTCTGTTATTTTCCGTTTTTTCGACTGTTTTCCGTACCTTGGAGACATCATGCCTCGTCGGTGTGTTGTCGGAGGGTGTAACAACACGAACAGGGACGGATTCAAGTTGCACCAGTGGCCCAAAGATGCGAAAGTGGCAAGAAATTGGACGTTTGTTCCGCACACTTTACCGACGAAAGCTATGCTACGACAGAGATGGCAAGAATGTGTGGATATCCTGCGACACTCAAAGCAGATGCATTTCCAACGATAAAGTCAAAGAAATCTGCCGCCAGACCCCCATTGAATCTGCCGGAGTGTGTGAGCAATTCAGGGACAAAGGACCTCGGTAGCACGGCAAGCAATGGCGGCAGTTTGTTCCCGCAGACGAGCGAGCTAAACCCCCTGGATGTCTTGGCTCACACCGTCCCTTATGCCACCGAAGATGATCAAGAGAAGAATATCGACACTAGCTTCCCTGGCCTGCTGACATCAACTCCAAAACTGGACAGATCAGCTTTCAGGAAAAGATAGCGGATGAGGGTATGTCTACAGAATATATTAATTGATGAAAATTGGGCTGTCTGCACTCTCAAAGTGCATGTTGTTGCCAAATGTATTTCATATGCTGTAAACCTAGTTCATAGTTGTTAGTTTCCTTTAATGCCAAACAAACACATACCAATCGTTGGTTAGAAGGCGATCGCCGAATTCGTCCTCGCTTTCTCCCGTGTCGCTGGCTGTCGTGTCGTTTTCGTCGGTTTCGCTTGCATACGGTTCAAACCGATATGGCTCAATAGCTTCAGTTTCTTCTTCAATTTCGTTTTCGCTACCTGCCTCCACACTACAACCATCCGTTTCAATACATGCGTAATCTGTTGAATTGCTTAAGCCGCTGAAATCCGAGTCTGAATCCGAGCTAATGTCGCTATAGCTTGCTGTTCTATGCGCCATGTTTGTTTGTGTTGGCATCACTGTGTGACGTCACAGGAAAATGGACGGGTGTATATAACGATGGTTAAAATCAGGCACTTTGAAGCTTTTTTTTAGGGATATTGCGTGATGGGTAAAATTTTGAAAAAAACTTGGAAAAATAAAATAAGCCACTGTGAACTGATTTTTAATGGTTTTAACCCTTCTGAAATTGTGATAATGTTCCCCTTTAAGCCCGATCACCTTAGCAAATAAGTGAAATGATTCATGGGATGGCTGGCTTGAGCCGTACGCGACATCATGTGTTGATGCAGCAAGACTTCCCCTGTTTACATAAGAGCCCAAATGTGGTGGGCGAGTACAGCTGACATTGGCAAGCAAAAACTCGAATGTTCCAATTATAAACCTGGACCAGAGGAGGAATCTTGAATGAATGGAAATATATTCCAGACATTAGTCACGTCCTCGCCTCCACATTCAACATGCAATGGGAACAGAAAAAATGTCCTTCCCAAATGTATTCCCACAAAGTTAGAGGCGCACTATTGTGTCTTGTTGAGACAAAGAACCGAGAACTAAGGAATGAAGCCCAGCCACTAACTCATTGATTAACTGATTAATCATTTGGTGTTTTTTAAATGACCAATTTCCATCCATCCATCCATCCATTTTCTACCGCTTATTCCCCTTTGGGGTCGCGGGGGGCGCTGGAGCCTATCTCAGCTACAATCGGGCGGAAGGCGGGGTACACCCTGGACAAGTCGCCACCTCATCGCAGGGCCAACACAGATAGACATACAACATTCACACTCACATCCACACACTAGGGCCAATTTAGTGTTGCCAATCAACCTATCCCCAGGTGCATGTCTTTGGACCAATTTCATTTGATTAATTTGAAAATGTGAATTTATTCACTATGAATAATGTATATTTGTTTATCTGCCTATGCCAGCAATGTTTAGTGACCACAGGTAAATTAAATGCTGGCAGAAGATACAGAAAGTATTACTTATTAAACATTTTTAGTTTTTCATTACATTTTACTTCTGTTACTGTATGTAAAAACCTGCACTGCAACTAGGGCTGGGCGGTTTTGTCTCTGTGCGATGTAGAAAATGACTATTTTGTGAGTATTCGAGTATACGTTCTCACGCAGTTGTTTTTAGCTGCGGGCATTACACTACAGGCTCTTCTCATTCTGTCTCGGCTGTCTTTCTCACAGTGACATAAAACAAGCGCACCTTCTTACATACGTCACATACTGTCGCGCGTGCAACGTCATATGTAATACGAAAGAGAGAAAGTGTGAATCTGATAACAAATGGAGGAAGAAGAATTAATTCCCAAGAAAAACAGCACGGGGTCCATCGTCTGGCGGTGGTTTGGCTTCAAGCGGGAAGATGTTGAACAGACAACCGTAATATGTCAAGTATGCGGCAAAAGCGTAAACATGAATAATTGGTTCTCGTCTCGACAAAAGTCCCTATTTTAGTAAAATAATGCACACTTGGAAGACACCATACAAACATGGATCAACAATCTCTTTATTATCAAAATAACTTAACAACAACGGCAAAATCAGCTGTCAATGCGCACACACACACACACACACACACACACAAACATCTCTTTGATGCTCTCAAAAACGCTAACAACCATGTTGTTAAATAATTTTAAATATTACAACGTCAAATCCTTTTCACTTTGCTGTCAGCTAACGTCAGACGACAATGGCAGAGAAGGGACGGGAGGCTAAGAGAAGAGGGCGTGTGTGGGTTCCCTCTCCTCTCTAAGTCCACAGCAATTCCCTCCTTCGTTTCAGGCTGTTGTGTTGTTTTATTTTAGACCCATATTGAGTAAGCCAAATAAACAAAACTTGGTGAATGGCGAGAAAAGAAACTTATGCTGGAGCACTGAGAAGTCGCGACCGTGTAATGGACTGCGTCAACAGGAGGTGACGTAAGGGGCTCCGCCTCTCCAAAATGTTTGATCCCATCTGTCCTGTACTGTGCACAAGGACAGGAAGTGACATCTCCAAAATGGCAGCAACCTAAGGCTTCCAGCGGCCCACAAAACATTCGTACAAACACGGTTCACACTAGTGTTGTCCCGATACCAATATTTTAGTACCGGTACTAAAATGATTTCCATACTTTTCGATACTTTTCTAAATAAAGGGGACCACAAAAAATGGCATTATTGGCTTTATTTTAACAAAAAAATCTTACGGTACATTAAACATATGTTTATTATTGCAAGTTTGTCCTTAAATGAAATAGTGAACATACAAGACAACTGGTCTTTTAGTAGTAAGTAAGCAAACAAAGGCTCCTAATTAGTCTGCTGACATATGCAGTAACATATTGTGTCATTTTCCATTCTATTATTTTGTCAAAATTATTAAGGACAAGTGGTAGAAAATGAATTATTCATCTATTTGTTCATTTACTGTTCATATCTGCTTGCTTTCTCTTTTAACATGTTCTATCTGCACTTCTGTTAAAATGTAATAATCACTTATTCTTCTGTTGTTTGGATACTTTACATTAGTTTTGGATGATTCCAAAAAATTGGGTATCAATTCGATACCAAGTAGTTACAGGATCATTCATTGGTCATATTCAAAGTCCTCATGTGTCCAGGGACATATTTCCTGAGTTTATAAACATAATGTATATATTTTTTTAAACGAAAGAAAATGTTGTGATGCCAAAAAATATTGACGTAATCATAGTAGTACCGACTAGATAAGCTCTTGTACTTGGTATCATTACAGTGGATGTCAGGTGAAGATCCACCAATGGCGTTTGTTTACATTTTGACGCCGATGAGCTACGGTGTGTAGTGAAACATGTTTAGCTATTCCTCGTCCTGCAGGGATGATACTTGTAAGAAACTTACTTTATTTGTCGCCATGGAGACGAGAATTAGTGATTTAGAAGTAGCTAAAACAATGCCGACAGCGGCTGGACTTTAGCCGCTAGCTAGTGTCGGAGGCAGATATTTTCATATATCCGAATTTAAGTGTTACTTCTTTTATTTCATAATCATATTACAAAACAGCTAGTGTTTTTCTTCCAATTGTGGTCTTTTGGTTGTCTGCAAAAACTGTGTGCTTAACCTTGAATGAGGAATGTAAGAAAGAGAGATACTCCTTTCTCTTATCTAGCCTTATTCCCAGGTGCGTAGGACAATGGGCATGTGTTTTGGCTGGAGGGACATGACTGCGAGGGTGGGAGAGAGAGACTTAAGAGGGGAGAGGGTTTTTCGGGGGGGGCAGACCATCTTGGCGGCGCGATTGAATGTTCTATGCTGGACTGGTCTCAATGTATATGCAAAGCTGTGCAAATATATTACAAAATACCTATTCTGTCTCTGGTGGTTTTTCTACTCAGCTTTAAGTGTCGTAAAGAGCTTGGGAGCGACTTGTGACTTGAATTCCCTGGGAGGAACAACTGGTCCAAACGCAACACTAGCTAGCAATGTCTTAAAGCACCTGTTCCTGAGGGCGTTTCAGTGTTATAACATCAACTTTATCTTTAGTTTTCAAGCCAAAATTTGTCCGTTCTCTCTTTTCTGTCTACACACTGTGTTTGCTTGTAAGTACTCTGTGATATTGCGCTACCGAACATGATCCTTTGCTCGTAAACCAGCAATGACACGACGTGACGACGACGAGGGGGTGGTGGACCGATACTTTTCAGAGGCGGTATAGTACCGAATATGATTCATTACTATCACGGTACTATACTAATACTGGTATACCGTACAACCCTAGTTCACACACATATTTGGCTTGATCTAAAAGTTCGTAAATCGAAAAGTTCGCAAATGGAGGAGGTTTGTAAATTGAGGTTCCACAGTATTACGGGTGTGCTGGCAAGTCTTATGAAACATTTCGAGCAGGACAGATAGGGGGTGCCACAAAGGTCATTTCCAGTCATGTGATGAATAATATAGTACGCTATCATAATGAGAAATATGGAAACAGAAATCTTTGGCCCTGTTCTGGAAATGTGACAGCATCTGACAGGCGTCACAGCGGGCCAAGAACATCTGTGAAAAGGGTCTTGGAATGTCAGCGGCTATAAGGTTTGGGTCTAGGCAGAAAGACATGCGCGCTCTATCTGCCTGATCTAGGCCATTCCCAGCCAGACAGGAAGCTCAGCATGGACTCGGAGGCAACAAAAAAGAGGCGCAATTGAATAAAAAGACCCCTCCGTGCAACCTTTTTGTCAAAAGGTCATGAAAGAATTATCATCAAATCATCAAATATCCACCAAGAAAGTGTATTTCAGATGCCATCATATGAAAATAATGTCATTAGAAGATGCAAGGAAATGCTTTATCATCCTTTGTGTAAACAAACTGTGTGTTTTGTTTGCTTCTCCATCCACATTCACCCTCGCACACAGGGGTCACATGGGTGCTGTGGGCGGCTTTCGCATCCCGTCGTTTCCCGCGGACGGCTGTCGGGGCGGATGAGGGCGCCGCGCCGGTTTTAACGCTGACGAGCTGCGACAGCTCCGCTCTGACCGGGAGGGGGTCTAGTGGACCGAGCTAAATCTGCCAGCGCGTGCAAGCACATGTGCACAGATATACAAAGAGAGTGCACGTACGTGCACGCAGGCACGCGTAACTGTGTCACTTCAGCGCTAATAGGAGAAGGCTTTAAGTTTTCTTTGTTCAATCTCACCCTTTACTTGTCGTAATGAGTGCATTTGTACTCTGTGGTATGATATTTAATTTACATTTTCCATATTTGGACTCTTGCAGTGCAGATTGGATTCTTTGTTTGAGCAAATCACTCATTCAATCAAACATTGTACTGCTTGTGTTGTGCAGGACCACTCTGAGGCAGGAACCTACTACAGCTGACTCTAATACTATTACAAAAAAATTTTTTTTTTAAATTAAAAAGCAAACAGGTGTAATGTAAAGAGAAAATGTTGCAATATTGACATTAATAACACAAAGCTGCTATGCAGGCAGTTGTTACTTAAAAAATGTATAATCAACAGATCTGAAGTTAATCTACAGATCTAAGGGTTGAAAGTAGGGATGTCCGATAATATCGGACTGACGATATTATCGGCCGATAAATGTTTTAAAATGTAATATCGGAAATTATCGGTATCGGTTTCAAAAAGTAAATTTTATGACTTTATAAAACGCCGCTGTGTACACGGACGTAGGAAGAAGTACAGAGCGCCAATAAACCTTAAAGGCACTGCCTTTGCGTGCCGGCCCAGTCACATAACATCTACGGCTTTTCACACACACAAGTGAATACATGCATACTTGGTCAAAAGCCATACAGGTCACACTGAGGGTGGCCGTATAAACAACTTTAACACTGTTACAAATATGCGCCACACTGTGAACCCACACCAAACAAGAATGACAAACACATTTCGGGAGAACATCCACACCGTAACACAACATAAACACAAGAGAACAAATACCCAGAACCCCTTGCAGCGCTAACTCTTCCGGGATGCTACAATATACACCCCCCCCCCCCCCCCACATCAACCTCCTCATGCTCTCTCAGGGAGAGCATGTCCCAAATTCCAAGCTGCTGTTTTGAGGCATGTTAAAATACTTCAATAATAAATATGGCAGTGCCATGTTGGCATTTTTATCCATAACTTGGAAAACCTTGTTACATTGTATGCATTCAGCAAGGCATCACAACAAAATTAGGCATAAAAATGTGTTAATTCCACGACTGTATATATCGGTATCGGTTGATATCGGATATCGGCAAAAAAGCCATTATCGGACATCTCTAGTTGAAAGTAAAAAACTATATAAATACAAAATTAAATAAAAGAAATACAATAAAAAGAATTTCAAAAATAGAAAATATGATAAAAAATAATATATATATGACTTATTTTTAACACTTTATGAGTGGGGGCCTTTTGGATTCTTGAGACCTTTAGTCAGATTTTTTAAATATATATATATATATATATATATATATATATATATATATATATATATATATATATATATATATATATATATATATATATATATATATATACAGTATATATATATAAGATAGTAGTGAATCAAAATCAATGTTGTTAGAAAGTATTTACGTATCTAAGGCTCTAATTACTTCACATCATATATTACTAGGGATGAATATCATTAAGATTTTATTGATATGATACGCTTATCAATATTCCTTATCGATACCGGTATTTACCGGTACTCTTATCGGTACTATATAAATGTAAAATGTAAAACATATATTGCATCATTTCGAAACTGTATATATGTTAAACTAAAACCAATGTGGTCTGATCCATATGTAATTTGTGTAAATAAAGATGTGAAAAAATTCATTTTTATTAGCATTTATATTAGCACAAGATGATGAACACCTCCAAGATGCATGAGATTCTTTTATCAACAGCTGTTTTTGTGTGTGTGTTTTTTTTACAGTTTTTCTCTATTGCTAAAACACAAAACCCAGTACTCTAAACCAAATGACCAGTGGCCTAAACACATTTAGTAAAACTACCCCCATTTGCCACAACCACAAACACAGTTCACCTGCTAAAACACATATTGCATACTGGAAATCTCTGCTTCAATATGCATTTTGAAGCTCACGGGATGCAAAATGCCATCCACAGTCAGCAAAACTTGAACACAATGAACATACCTGGTGTCATTCAGTAAACTCAATGACTCAAAACACTTGTTGCAAATGATGTGACCACACCTACATATATAAATCAGTGCAGTCTGCTGAAGGTTCCTAACAAAAATGGATGATCAAGGCGGAAGAAGAGGAGTTGTGCCAGAGGAGGGAGAAAAGCAGGTCAATGAGGGAGAGGAGAAGGAGGGCGAGCAAGACAACACATTCTCATCAAGGCAGTGGAAGGTCTATGACCGCCAACCCTACACAAGAGAGAACCTTCTCAGGGCTATGGACAATGATGTTGATGAGGTCCTGTGGCCCGACCCAGACCGACGACGTGATGCCGCCCAATGATTTCAGTGTCAACGTAATGTATTTAAAAAAAATCACAGCCTGAACATTGTGTTTTCAATTGTTTTGATTGATTAATTGAGACTTTTATTAGTAGGTTGCACAGTGAAGTACATATTCCGTACAAATGACCACTAAATGGTAACACCCGAATAAGTTTTTCAACTTGTTTAAGTCGGGGTCCACTTAAATTGATTCATGATACAGATATATACTATCATATATACTATCATCATAATACAGTCATACAGTTACCGTAGTATCTATTGTGTGTGAGCAGTGTTTACATTTTTGCAGGCCTTTAGAGGTATTGTGGTGTCAAGAGTTTGCTTTTGTGCAGTATGCGGAGCTTTTGAGCATATGAGCAACTGTTTTGGTCTGATGGGTAGCTTTAGAAAAGTGTTTTGTATTTAGAGTTTTGAGAAAAGTGAGGGCAGTATCGTGAAATGTGTTTTAGCAATAGAGAAAAACTGTAAGTGGTAAACAGGTCAACTATGTGTGCAGTGCAAGGTGAAATGCAGTTATGTCATCTTCTTGTAAAGACCACACAAATCCATCACTGTGTTTCTATTCATTACAATTACACTCAGCTGGAAATAATAATTATGTATGGCATGCCTGCACAGAGCCTTTTATATGATATATCATATCAAATATATCATATAAATCTGTGGTTCTTAACCTTGTTGGAGGTACCGAACCCCACCAGTTTCATATGCGCATTCGCCGAACCCTTCTTTAGTGAAAAATAAAATGTTTTTTTTTTTTCAAATTCAAGACAAAGTTATATGTTTTTGGTAACACTTTAGTATGGGGAACATATTCTAAGTAACAAAGACTTAATTTAGAGGTTTTTTGGACACTAGGGGAACATATTCTAAGTAACAAAGACTGAATTTAGAGTTATTTGGTTAGGGTTAGGGTTAGAGGGTTAGGGTTATAATAAAGCCATGCCGAATAAGGCATTAATAAGTACTTAATAATGACTAGTTAAGAGCCAATATGTTACTAATTTGCATGTTAATAAGCAACTAATTAATGGTGAATATGTTCCCCATACTAAAGTGTTACCATGTTTTATTACTGCTGCACAAAATGAACCATGCATGAACATCACCTTGTTCAAAGAACAAAACCAACACAGTGCATAAACTCACAACAAATTACACACCTGCAAATCAGTGTGACTTCTGCTGTTGCCGTATCTGTAATACGCCGATTGGGAGAAGTTTTTATTTACACGATGAGTCGGGTGTGTCTTGACCTCCGCCGAACCCCTGAGCCCGACTCACCGAACCCCTAGGGTTCGATCGAACCCAGGTTAAGAACCACTGATATAAATCCATACAACCAATTAGAATGTAATGTGGGTGTGTATTTTGTAACAATAGGATTTTTTTTATTAATGTTTATGTTGCACACGGACGTATTTGAGTGACGGACCGGATGCCATATTGAGTGTTGACAGCTACCGATGTATGTGAGTATTATATAGATACAAAGTGAGCAAATGTAATGCTCGATCGTCCAGTTTGTAGTCAAGAGACAGAACTAACTAAAACCCATATAAGCTAGATGTCTTTTAATGACACGCAAACGTGGCGCAATGGAGTGATGTCAGAGGGAAACCAGACACTTGTCAGTCACAGCGGATGATATCTAGCTTCAAAACAACTTCACGGATTATTATATTACCTAAATTTTTCACTTTTTTGAGTGGTTAAATATTGGCCTGTGGAATAATGGATTGCTAGGAGGACGGTTGATAAAACGCGGTCTTGACTCGTCGGGAGTAAAGTGCGTTCACTTCAAACTGATACAGTGTGCGTGACTTTGAGGAGGAAATATTGTTGTGTTACAAACTTTTGTGTGTTGTTGCTCCCTTATTTGTCATTATTCAAAGCTGATTTTAATGTGTAGCAGCAGCAGCTGAACTGAATGTGACAGCGTGTCACAATTATGTCGCTCTACTGGATGAAAAAATACAGATAGCAGTATCTTCACACTCCTCATGGACTGACCTAATACATACCTGTACTCGGTATTCATCCATTTATATTACATAATGATACAAAGCTACAGTGATTAGATCAATATTTTTTATTATCACAAAAAATGTTTGTCGTTGTTTTTGTTATTGTTTACAAACTCAAAAAATAAGTTCCTGGACACATGAGGACGTTAAGGGCAAAAACTTAAACATTTAGGTGAGAGACAATAATATTTTTTTCTTGTTTACTTATTTTGCACTATTGTCTTTATTTTGCTCAAAATATTGTATGTGATAAAAATTAACAAGGAAATACTTTGAATATGAAATTGATATTGTTATCTTGTGTTTTTGTGTGATTATAATTGTGATTAAAAATTGAATCATTCAATGATGTTGAACATTCAAAGTGTCAGCATTGGTAGTGTATGACCGATACTGCCCCTGTCACTACTTGGTATCGGATCGATACTCAAATTTGTATCTAAACAACAGAAGAATAATTGACTATTAGTTTCAACATATTACAGTACATTTAATCATACTACAGTAAATTCAATCATACCACTGTACCTCCCATCATATTACAGTACTTTTCAACAATTTTAAAGTATATTCTATCATACTACAGTAGCTTCCATAATATTAGTGTATTCCATTTTTTTACAGTACATTCCATCATAATACAGTACAGTCCATCATACTACAGTACATTCCATCATATTGCAGTACATTCCATCATACTACAGTATATTCCAAAATACGACAGTACATTCCATCATATTACAGTACATGCCATCCTATTACAGTATCTTCCATCATATTACCGTACATACCATCCTATTACAGTATCTTCCATTATATTACAGTACATTCCATCATATTACAGTAACTTCCATAATATTACAGCCCATTCCATCATACTACAGTACATTCCAACAATACATTATGTCATTTTACAGTACATTCCACCATATTACAGTAGTTTTTCCATCATATTACAGTCTATGCCATCATATTACAGTCTATTCCATCATACTACAGTACCTACCATCATACTACAGTACATTCTAACATACTACAGTACATTCCATCATATTAGAGTACATTCCATCATCATACATTACAGTCCATCATACTACAGTACCTACCATCATACTACAGTACATTCCATTATACTACAGTACCTTATATCATACTACAGTACCTTCCACCATATTACAGTACATGCCACCATACTACAGTACAGTCATCATAATACAGTACCTTCCATCAAACTACAGTACCTAGCATGATACTACAGTATCTAGCATGACACGACAGTGCCTACCATCATACTACAGTACCTACCATCATACTACAGTGCAGTCCATTATACTACAGTACCTTATATCATACTACAGTACCTTATATCATACTACAGTACCTTCCATCATATTACAGTACATACCATCATACTACAGTACAGTCATCATAATACAGTACCTTCCATCAAACTACAGTACCTAGCATGATACTACAGTATCTAGCATGACACGACAGTACCTACCATCATACTACAGTACCTACCATCATACTACAGTACCTACCATTATACTACAGTACCTAGCATGATACTACAGTACCTAGCATGATACTACATCACCTACCATGATACTATAGTACCTAGCATCATACTACAGTACCTAGGATGATATTACAGTACCTACCATCATACTACAGTACGTAGCATGATACTACAGTACCTACTATCATACTACAGTACCTACCATCATACTACAGTATCTACCATGATAATACAGTACCTACCATCATACAACAGTACTTTGCAGTGATAGTACAGTACCGAGCTTGATACTACAGTACTTACCATCATACAACAGTACTTTGCAGTGATAGTACAGTACCGAGCTTGATACTACAGTACCTACCATCATACTACAGTACCTAGCAACATACTACAGTACCTAGCATGATACCACATTACCTACCATGATACTACAGTACCTACCATGACACTACAGTACCTAGCATCATACTCCAGTACCCAGCATGATACTACAGTACCTAGCATGACATTACAGTACCTACCATCATACTACAGTACCTACCATCATACTACAGTACCTAACATCATACTACAGTACCTACATCATACTACAGTACCTACCATCATACTACAGCACCTACCATTATACTACAGTACCTAGCATGATACTACAGTACCTAGCATGATACTACAGTACTTACCATGATACTTCAGTACCTACCATGATACTACATTACCTACCATGATACTATAGTACCTATCATCATACTACAGTACCTAGGAAAATATTACAGTACCTACCATGATACTACAGTACGTAGCATGATACTACAGTACCTACCATCTTACAACAGTACCTTGCAGTGATAGTACAGTACCTAGCATGATACTACAGTACCTACCATGATACTACAGTACCTAGCATCATAATACAGTACCTACCATCATACTACAGTACCTACCATTATACTACAGTACATTCTAACATACTACAGTACATATCATCATACTACAGTACCTAGCATTATACTACAGTACCTAGCATCATACTACAGTACATTGCAGTGATGTTAAGCCCTGAGGCCAGCTGACAGTGAAGTGGCAGGACAGACACATGAGTGGACAGATGTCTGTGTTGTAGGACAGCAAAGCGGAGGACAAGCATTGACAAAGGCTTTGACAGCAGGCGACAAGCAGAGAGAGAGACAGACTCATGAGATGGAATAATGGATGGAGGCGTTGACAGAGAGTCGATGCGGAGGCGAGACAATAGACAGATCGACGACTTGTGTCACTTCAGCGAGGCAGCCTGAGAGGCGCCACTCCTGATTTTTTCTTTCTTTTCTTCAAACTTTTTGATGAATGAACGACTCGGCCCGCCCTCGCAGCTCCACTGTGGACGCATTCCACATCTTTTTGCACCCACCGCCATGAGGTTCAATTATTCACTGATATGGATTATTGATAGGGAGGCAGGGAGAGACAAATGGAGAGATGGAAAGACGATCAGGGGACTGAAAACATTATGGATTTGCTTGGGTCGCAAAACGGGACGTTCTCTCGTTTTTGCCCTAAGTCTTCAAATAACAGTAGAGTGGTTCAGTTTTTATAGAGGATCTTTGACAAAAGATAATACAGTAGATCCTTAAGAGCCCCTGTCTTTAAGAGGATCTTTGAATAGCATTTGATCAGCTGGTCTTTAAAAACAGCAGACACCTTCTCTAATTAGGAAGATCTTTGACTAGCGTTTTTGATGTAAGTTCCTAAAGACAGAAGAGTACTCCTTTCAGTAAGGCGATCTTTGACTAGTGTCGTTTTTGCATTAGGTCTTAAATTAACAGTAGAGTGCTTCTGTTTTTATTGAGGATTTTTGACAAGAAACAGTAGATCTCGAAGAACAGCAGAGAGCCATTGTCATTAAGACGATCTTTGACTAGCGTTTTTGCAGTAGATTCTCAAAAACAGCACAGCGCTACTGTCATATAGAGGATCTTCGATTAGCGTTTTTGAAGCAGGTCCTTAAGAACACCAGATGCCTCCAATCATTTAGAGCATCTTTGACTAGTGTTTTGCAACATGTCCTTAAAACACAGAGTGTTCCTGTATTTTAAAGGATCTTTGACTAGCGTTTCTACAGTAAACCCTAAAACATAGCAGGGCGATCGTTGACTAGCATTTTTGCAGCAGGTTCCTTAAAAACAGCATTTGTCTCCTGTTATATAGAGGATCTTTGACTTGCATTTTTGCAAAAAGTCCTCAAAAACAGCAGATGGCTCATGTCATTCAGAAAATCTTTGATTAGCATTTTTGCAGCAGGTACTTAAAAACAGCAGATGCCTCCTGTTAAATAGACGATCTTTGACTAACATTTTTGCAAAAAGTCCTCAAAATTTAGAAAATCTTTGATTAGCGTTTTTGCAGCAAGTACTTCAAAACAACAGATGCCTGCCTCGTGTAATTTAGAAGATCTTTGACTAGCATTTTTGCAGCAGGTCCTTAAAACAGCAGACGCCTCCTGTCATTTAGAGGATCTTTGACTAGCGTTTTTTAAGCAAGTCCTTAGAAACAGCAGATGCCTCCTGTCATTTAGAGGATTTTTGACTAGTGTTTTAACAGCAAATCCTTAAAACAGCAGTGTTCCTGTCATGCAGAAGATCTTTAACTGGCGTTTTAGCAGTAGGTCCTAAAAACAGCAGTGTTCCTGTTATTAAGAGGATCTTTAACTGGCGTTTTTACAGCAGGTATTTTAAAACAGCAGTGTTCCTGTCATTTACATGATCTTTAACTGGTGTTTTTGCAGCAGGTATTAAAAAATAGCAGTGTTTCTGTCATTCAGAGGATCTTTGATTGGTGTTTTTGCAGCACGTATTTAAAAACAGCAGTGTTCCTGTCATTTACATGATCTTTAACTGGCATTTTAGCAGTAGGTCATAAAAACAGCAGTGTTCCTGTCAATCAAAGGATCTTTAACTGCCGTTTTTGTTGTGTTTTATCATTTCCCTGCCTTCTCCTTTATTGTGATGTCTGTTTTCTTCAGTTCATTAGTCCC
Source organism: Nerophis lumbriciformis (assembly GCF_033978685.3). Lineage (NCBI taxonomy): Eukaryota > Metazoa > Chordata > Actinopteri > Syngnathiformes > Syngnathidae > Nerophis > Nerophis lumbriciformis. The sequence goes on along the minus strand of NC_084571.2, from coordinate 26,736,429 downwards.
CAGCGAGGGGCGGACACTAAGGCACACCTGCAACCAATTTCAACCTAGGAGTATTTAAGCTCGTCACTGACAGCTTGGTCTTGCCGGTTATTGTCTCCTGAACCTCCCACGTTCATGCGCCTGCTTCACCTCGTCAGTCCTGGTACGTTGTCTTTCCCTAGTCCTGTAATCCCTCACCTCTTTGTGTTTGTTTCCTAGCCTCCCTGAGGTAAAGAGGATTCTGTGTTGGACTTTATGCTGTGCTCAGTGTGCCCTGGCCTTTTCCCCTGCTGACCACTGAGGAACCTGTTTTTTAATTCATGGTGTGCACTTCTGCCCCATCGCCTTTTGTTACACTTTTTGGATTTATTACATTTTTCCCTTTTTGTAATTCAACCTTGCTTGTCTCTGCATCTTGGGGTCACCTCCTTGATCAGTTACTAACAGTTTTTGCAGCAGGTATTTAAAAACAGCAGTGTTTCTGTCATTCAGATGATCTTTAACTGGCATTTTTGCAGCAGGTATTTAAAAATAGCAGTGTTCCTGTCATTTATAGGATCTTTAACTGGTGTTATAGCAGTAGGTCATAAAAACAGCAGTGTTCCTGTCAATCAGAGGATCTTTAACTGGCGATTTTGCAGCAGGTATTTAAAAACAGCAGTGTTCCTGTCATTTACAGGATCTTTAACTAGCGTTTTTGCAGCAGGTATTAAAATATATCAAATTTCCTGTCATTCAGAGGATCTTTGACTGGCGTTTTTTCAGCAGGTACATAAAACAGCAGTTTTCCTCTCATTCAGAGGATTTTTTGTCACGTGGGGGTCGCATCTTACTGCGGGGTCGTTCTTCCCGGATGCCGACGGACAACTCCGGACGAAAGCGTGAGATAGGAGATGATTTATTTCTCATAAATCATAGCATAAATGAAAACCAGGAAACAAGCAAAAGGAAAACGTGCCTAATGTAACCACTTAGCACAGGAATCATAAACTAGGAAACAAGAATACCAACGTAACTGTTGCAAATGCAAACAACGAAGCCAGACTGAGCGTGGCGAGAAAGGTGAATAAATAGCTCTCTGATTAGTGCTCGACAGCAGGTGAGCGTGCCAACCACTAACCGGAGGCAGGTGAACCCAATCAGTACCCATGGAAACCAAAACAAACCCAGAGGTGCACAAAACAGGAACTAAGGGAGTCCAAAACTAACAGAACATAACTAAACAAAACATTATCCGGGCCACGGACCATGACAGTTTTGACTTGTGTTTTTGCAGCAGGTCCTTTAAAAACAGAATTGTTCCTGTCATTCAGAAGATCTTTGACTGGCGTTTTTGCAGAAACCAAGTATTTCACCCATGACTTCTAATGAATTGATGAACATACGACCAAAGATTCTTCTCCATCCCTGCTTCAGCTCAGCCCTTGAAAGGACGTCATGCAAACCATAGCGTCTGATTAATCCCCTCGGTGGGGAATAAGCGGCGCTCTGCGACGCTGCTGAGCGCTCCAGCCTTAAAAAAGTGTTTTTTTCCGTGGAAAATCTTCAATTATTTGGTGTGGTTTATAGCAGAGAGGACTTGATGGTGTATCTTGACACCAATCCTCACAATAGCGTGGTCTTTGGAGCAGCTGGACGTCCACTCCCTTGATGAAGGCTCCACACTGGGAAGAAGATTAGGGAGGCAGCACGGGAGAGGAGAGGATGACTGACATCCACTTTATTTACTCTTCCCAGACGCTTTTCACTGCTCACCACTCAGATGCTTGACTTTACCCACCATTTTGTTTCGCCTTGAAACTTGCCTTGAATTCCATCTTTTTCTGAGAGGCTTGTTGTCCTGTGAGATTCCAATCTTCTAATGGGGAATTGTGTCTGCCCACAGTACGTCCAAATCATACAAATTGTTGTTTGTCACCCAGACATTACAGAGGCACAGATGCTACCAGTGTCCCTTCAATGCATGAAGTGGACCAAAATGACCTCATGACTGCAACGATTAACTAAACTAAATAAATCAAACAGTATAGGTGCAGATGACTACAATGTATCCCACTAGACAGATTCTGGATTTTTTATCGTGCACTGGAAGTGGATGAAAATGCAATTGACTGTCGTTGCGCTACCTTGTTGCGAAAGTCCTGAACTACAGTCGCAACTACCGTTCATAATTAGAGATGTCCGATAATGGCTTTTTTGCCGATATCCGATATTTTGATATTGTCCAACTCTTAATTACCGATTCCGATATCAACCGATACCGATATATACAGTCGTGGAATTAACACATTATTATGCCTTATTTAGTTGTGATGCCCCGCTGGATGCATTAAACAATGTAACAAGGTTTTCCAAAATAAATCAACCCACTGCCATATTTATTATTGAAGTCACAAAGTGCATTATTTTTTTTTAAATGCCTCAAAACAGCAGCTTGGAATTTGGGACATGCTCTCCCTGAGAGAGCATGAGGAGGTTGAGGTGCACGGGGTTGGGGGGGGGTGTATATTGTAGCGTCCCGGAAGAGTTAGTGCTGCAAGGGGTTCTGGGTATTTGTCTTGTTGTGTTTATGTTGTGTTACGGTGCGGATGTTCTCCTGAAATGTGTTTGTCATTTTTGTTTGGTGTGGGTTCACAGTGTGGCGCATATTTGTAACAGTGTTAATGTTGTTTATACGGCCACCCTCAGTGTGACCTGTATGGCTGTTGACCAACTATGCCTTGCATTCACTTGTGTGTGTGAAAAGTCGTAGATATTATGTGACTGGGCCGGCACGCAAAGGCAGTGCCTTTAAGGTTTATTGGCTCTCTGTACTTCTCCCTACGTCCGTGTCCCACTCCGTACAGCGGCGTTTTAAAAAGTCATAAATTATACTTTTTCAAACAGATACCAATAATTTTGAAACCGATACCGATGCAAACAGATACCAATAATTTTGAAACCGATACCGATAATTTCCGATATTACATTTTAAAGCATTTATCGGCCGATAATATCGGCAGTCCGATATTATCGGACATCTCTATTCATAATAAAAGATGACAGACAAAAACTAGAAAGATTATTGCGGAAATTTTGAGTGGATTGTTACGATCCGCTGCACGGATCATAGTTTGTTTATGTTTCTCGTCACATATGTTTTCAGCACATTGATTTTGTTTGTGTTCAGTTGCCATGTCAACTGATTACTTTCACCTGCCTCTGGTTAGTGTTCGGGACGCGCACCTGTTGCCCGGGCACCAATCAGAGGGCTATTTAATCTTTGCTCTGGCCTCACTCTGTCTGGCTTCGTAGTTTGTTCCCATACAACTGATAACGATAACTTAGATTTCTGCTAGCTTTTCACGCTATGCTATTTTTTCCTGCTAGCTCCCACGCTAGTCCTTTTGTTTTGCCTTTTGTGCTACATGCATGTTTTTTTGTTTATTCATCTTATGATTTATATTTAAAATAAATCATTTTCCTACCTGCAAGCTGTGTCCGAAGCCGTCTGCATCCTTGGGAGAACCACACCCGCATCACTATGCGACCACATCGTTTCAGTACGAAGCCAGCAAATAACAATTCTCCCGCGGCCGCCATTGAGGAGTTTGACGAAGGTACGTGGGAGGTGTTGCGAGCAATGGAAGCGGAAACTCTTCGCTATTCCCCCTCGGAGCGCCAGGACCTGATATGGGGTCCCAACGGAAAGCTGGTCCCAATCCACTCCGTTTGGCCCGAGGACATCGCCACACCCCCGCAGTACGGGACGCGTCAGCGAAGACGGAAGCCGGCCAGAAGGTCTTCCCCTTGCTGTCAAGACGCGCCGCTCCTGCAAACTCCTCCCCCGGACCGAAGCAAGCTACATGCAGCTCAAACTTCCCCTCCTCAGATGTTTGGCAACCCAATCGACCACTTTGCCAAACATTTCTCCGATTGGGCTGTCAGTCACATGGACAGCATCAACAATGACGTCATTTCATTGGCGCCCCCCGAAGAGGTAACTCCGCCCACTCCCGATGACATCATTGAGCAAAAAATTTTTTTTCCATCTTCTGCTTCATTCAGTCAGCCACCTCCAAATGACTTTTATTCCAAGATAAAACATTATCAGGACATTTTTATTAAGTGTAAGTCTAGTCAGTCACATTCTGATTTTCAGACTCCACCTCCAGTGAATTTGGTTCCGCCCCCAGTGACTATTGCTCCGCCCACTGCACATATTTTTTCCCCCTGTGCTCCCACCCATTCTCAAGTGAGGAGTGATAATAGTCAATTTGGACAATTTAAAGAAGAGTATACCCCCCTCCATACCTCCCCCCACCCACCCTTGAAGACGGTTCCAAACCGCAAAGAGCGCGTCTGGTATCCGCGTCTTGAGGGGGGGGCTAGTACTGGGAACTGTGCTAGTGCGGTGGCACAACTTCGGCGTACTAAGCCGCAACCACCTGCACGGCCACCGCCACCAGTTTTTTGGCGTGCTAAGCGGCAACCTCCTGCACGGCCACCGCCACCAGTCTTTCGACGTGCTAAGCCGCAACCCCCTGCACGGCCACCGCCACCAGTTTTTCGGCGTGCTAAGCCGCAACCCCCTGCACGGCCACCGCCACCAGTCTTTTGGCGTGCTAAACCGCAACCTCCTGCAAGGCCACCGCCACCAGTCTTTCGGCGTGCTAAACCGCAACCTCCTGCACGGCCACCGCCACCAGTCCTTCGTCCTGCTAAGCCACAACCGCCAGCTAGGCCACCTCCAGCTGCACCTCGGCTAGCACCTGTTCCTGCACCTCGGCTGACACACCAAGCTTCGTCTCCTGTACCTCCTCCACGCCAAGCTCCACAATGCCAAGTTCCTCGGCTGGTTCCCACACCAGCGCCGGCTCCAAGGCTGGTTCCCACACCAGCGCCGGCTCCAAGGCTGGTTCTCACACCAGCGCCGGCTCCAAGGCTGGTTCTCACACCAGCGCCGGCTCCAAGGCTGGTTCTCACACCAGCGCTGGCTCCAAGGCTGGTTCTCACACCAGCACCGACTCCAAGACCAACCCCTGTCCCGGCTCCACGGCTGGTACCCACACCAGCGCCGGCTCCACGGCTGGTACCAGAACCTGCACCTGCTCCACGGCTGGTACCAGAACCTGCACCTGCTCCACGGCTGGTACCAGAACCTGCACCTGCTCCACGGCTGGTACCAGAACCTGCACCTGCCTCCACGGCGACGACGTCTCCTCCTGCCTCCACGGCGACGACGTCTCCTCCTGCCTCCACGGCGACGACGTCTCCTCCTGCCTCCACGGCGACGACGACTCCTCCTGCTTCCACGGCGACGTCTGCTCTCTCCTCGTCTCCGGTGGGCTTTTCCAGGACGCCGCCACCTTCTTCGCCCTCATCGTCGTCTCAGCGACCTCGAGTGGTCTGGCTGCGCAAGCGGCGCTCTCAGAGGTTTGTTTATGGACGCCAGTGGCGCAAACAGCAGCGACACCCGAGACATAGACTTAGAACTCTGCGGCTGTTGAACTTCTGGCGCCACTCACGCCCACCTTCTCGGCAGCCACGAATGTGGCCTTTCCGTGGTCGCCCGCCTCGCCTGCGGCAGCGGCGTTCCACTCGCCGCCGCCACCTGACTCTTCCCCGGTGGATTCGGGGACACGTGGCCTGGCGACCCACCACCAAATCCTCCCTCCACCCTCCCTTGACTCTCGAACTATTTCTTGTTTTTTGGGTTCTAGTTTTATTTAGTGTCAAGGGACATCTGGAATCTGTCCTTTAAGGGGGGGTACTGTTACGATCCGCTGCACGGATCATAGTTTGTTTATGTTTCTCGTCACATATGTTTTCAGCACATTGATTTTGTTTGTGTTCAGTTGCCATGTCAACTGATTACTTTCACCTGCCTCTGGTTAGTGTTCGGGACGCGCACCTGTTGCCCGGGCACTAATCAGAGGGCTATTTAATCTTTGCTCTGGCCTCACTCTGTCTGGCTTCGTAGTTTGTTCCCATACAACTGATAACGATAACTTAGATTTCTGCTAGCTTTTCACGCTATGCTATTTTTTCCTGCTAGCTCCCACGCTAGTCCTTTTGTTTTGCCTTTTGTGCTACATGCATGTTTTTTTGTTTATTCATCTTATGATTTATATTTAAAATAAATCATTTTCCTACCTGCAAGCTGTGTCCGAAGCCGTCTGCATCCTTGGGAGAACCACACCCGCATCACTATGCGACCACGTCGTTTCATGGATCTTGCTAACAAAATATGCCAACTAAATGAAAATGCTTAAAGTACTATGACAGATAACTATGCTAGCTATGGGCGCACACAAAAATCGATTTACATTCAAATCGCAGCTCTTATTCATCTGAATTCTAAATTGCTTCATATTTTTTTCCAAAAATCCATTTAGAAAAAATGTCAATAATTGTGTTGAAAGGAAAAAACTAAAAAATGTTTTCTTTATAAAAATGTATTTTTTATGTTTTTAGGCAGCACGGTTGAACAGGGGTTAGTGCATGTGTCTCACAATACGAAGGTCCTGAGTAGTCCTGAGTTCAATCCCGGGCTCGGGATCTTTCTGTGTGGAGTTTGCATGTTCTCCCCGTGACTGCGTGGGTTCCCTCTGGGTACTCTAGCTTCCTCCCACCTCCACAGACATGCACCTGGGGATAGGTTGATTGGCAACACTAACTTGGCCCTAGTGTGTGAATGTGAGTGTGAATGTTGTCTGTCTATCTGTGTTGGCCCTGCGATGAGGTGGCGACTTGTCCAGAGTGTAGCCCGCCTTCCGCCCGAATGCAGCTGAGATAGGCTCCAGCACCCCCCGCGACCCCAAAAGGGACAAGCGGTAGGAAATGGATGGATGTTTTTAGGCCATCTCCATGCAAACAGTTTTTTCTAACCTGTAATTTGTTTTAAAAAATGTCATTATAATTAATATACCAAACAATACATTCTCGAATCGGTTTGAACCGAAAATCGTGTTGAATCGAGAATCGGAACTGGATCGTTAGGTGCGCAAAGATTCACACCCCTAATGCTAGAAAACCTCAGAGGATAGGATAGATTTGCCAATGTGCTACATCAGTGTTATAGCTTCACCTTTGTCGTTAGTTTTTAAGCCAAAATGCGTCCGTTCTCCCTTTTCTGTCTACACACTGTGTCTGCTTGTAAGTACTCCGTGATTGTGCGCTGCCGAACATGCTCCTCTGCTCGTAAACCAGCAATGTCACGACGTGGTGACCATGGGGGGGGTGGACCAGTACTTTTCAGAGGTGGTATAGTACCGAACATGATTCATTAGTATCGCAATACTATACTAATACCGGTATACCGTACAACCCCCCCCCCACCCCCCCCCCCCCCCCACACACACACACACATACTGGTTATCATTTGGAATGGGGACCAAGTTTTTGATCATCACTTGTGGGGACCACCCTTTCTACAGGTTGTGGAGGCATAAAACAAATTAGGTAAAATGGCCACTGCCCAGTTAGCTCATACACGTCTTTAAATCGCTGGATTGATGAAGTAATGTGCTGATCATTCTTTACTGGGGACCCTGGGGAAAAAATAGTTAATGTGGTTCATGGGGACCAAATTTAAATAATTTTGCATAATTCACACACATTTGTACGTGACTACTGAGGACCATTTAAAAAAAAAAAAAATTCAAATTAAATATGACATGATCCTCAGAATACAGCACTACAGCTGTCCTCTTATAGGAAGTTTCACCACTTAAATGTTAAAGCAAATCCTGCATCTTCTGTGACATTACTGAAAACTGCTATTTAGCAGTAATGAAGTTGTCTGCAACTCCAACTACCATATATAGAAGGATATAGAATGGATCTGACTATCATTTAAAAAGGCTTCCCTTTAGGGGGACCTGTTTTTTTTTGTCCCCATACCGTCAGAGGTCCCCTAAAGGTGACTGTATAAACAGAGCGATGTCCCCATTAAGTAAGCATTGCCAGAACACACACACACACACACACACACACACACACACACACACACACACACACACACACACACACACACACACCCTAGTGGCGAGCCATCAGTCTTCCTGTTCTGTCTTCCCTGTATACTGTGTGTCTGTTCTTGGAGAGGTTTGTACTGAAAATGAAATTTCGCTGTACTTTTTGAGTGCAATGGCGATAAAGTTCCATTCCATTCCAATAAAGTCCCTTTTGCCTTATAAGTAACAATAAAGCCACAATTGCTACACAGTAGTGCGGAAGACTCCATCCCCCGCCAGGCGTGTATAATCCTGTTAAATGCATAGCATTTTAAAACACATCTGTGTGTCTAACCTGTAAATGAACCAAGATAGCACGGTAAAAAGCAAACAGATAAAATACCGTGACAACAGCAGCACTCTCAGACATACTTGCCAACCTTGAGACCTCCGATTTCGGGAGGTGGGGGGAGGGGGTGGGGGTGGCCGTGGTCGGGGTGGGACGGGGTCGTGGTTGGGGGCGTGGCTAAAAGGGGAGGAGTATATTTACAGCTAGAATTCACCAAGTCAAGTATTTCATATATATATATATACATATATAAGAAATACTTGACGTTCAGTGAATTCTAGCTATATATATATATATATATATATATATATATATATATATATATATATATTTTTTTTTTTTTTTTATTATATATATTTTTTTATATATATATTTTTTTTATTATATATATATATATATATATATATATATATATATATATAAAATAAATACTTGAATTTAAGTGTTCATTTATTTACACATATACACACACATGACACTCATCTACTCATTGTTGAGTTAAGGGTTGAATTGTCCATCCTTGTTCTATTCTCTGTCACTATTTTTCGAACCATGCTGAACACCCTCTCTGATTATGCATTGCTGTGTGGCACGCACAAAAGAGCTTTCATCAAATGCACTAGATGGCAGTATTGTCCTGTTTAAGAGTGTCACAACATTGCTGTTTACAGCAGACGAACTGCTTTACGGTATACAAAAAAGTGACTGCTGTTGTTGTGTGTTGTTGCCACGCTGGGAGGACGTTAATGAAACTGCCTAACAATAAACCCACATAAGAAACCAAGAACTCGCCCTCCATCATTCTATAGTTATAACGTGATTGGGCAGGTACGCTTTTTTATATTGTGGAGGACCTGAGTCCGCCTGAATTTCGGGAGATTTTCGGGAGAAAATTTGTCCCGGGAGGTTTTCGGGAGAGTTGCTGAATTTCGGGAGTCTCCCGGAAAATCCGGGAGGGTTGACAAGTATGCTCTCAGAAGATTACAATCGCTATTGTTGGTCTGTCTAAAAAAAAAAAAAGAAAGCATGAAAAAGAAGCACCTGCTCCTCCTCACCTGGCTGGAGGAGCTGTCTATTACCTGGAGAGTCAGGGTGGCGTGTAATGCATGCGGACAAACCAAATATTCATGACGCACGCCAGGACCTTGACCTGAACTCCAATTTATGGCCGGGGATAATGGGGCTTGATTTACTCCGTACTTCACTCGCCATTATAAATGTCCGTCCTTGCGGCGGCCACAACCAGTGAAAGAGAAGGCTTATAATTGGAAAAATAGAATAGGAAAGAAATGTGTGTGTGTGTGTGTGTTAAAATGACATCCACACACTGGCATAAAGTCTCTAATTTATGAAAAAGGGCCTTGGTAGCTAATCCCAGCTAGCTCCAGCGGGCCTTCAGAGGTCCGCTCTAATCCTGTTATCAGGCCCAGCAGATGCTGTTGACAGAACAATAAGCGGGGGGCCAATACGGCAGCGCGGCCCCCGAGGAGGTCATGAGCCAAACTAGTCGCTACGGTGGGCGGGACATGTCTGGCGAGGCCCGGACTGAGCCACTCACACAGACACAGACACACACACACACTCTTCACACTCATTGGCTCCCCGCTATGCAAATCCCATTTTGCTTTGTTTAGCGCAGCCACAGTGTGTGGAGAGACCGTCTAAAGCCGGGGGGCTGACCTCAGGAATGCTAAAAAATAATAGGCGGCAGGCAGGCACACACACACACACACACACACACACACACACACACACACACACACACACACACACACACACACACACACACACACACACACACGCACACACTACAACGCTCCATGCCAGAGCTTCAAACAACCTGTGTCCACTAAAACAATGACATCCAGAAATATATTTGTAATTAGTGCTTTAGACTTTCAAGTCATCTGTGACATTTGTGGCGCTTGGGAACTCTAAAAATAAAGCAAATAAAGAGAAATGATGGAGACATCTATTTTGAAAAGATGTCATACATATTTAATATTTTACACAAATCTTCCAATTCTTGATAAAACGCATACGTTATAGCACAAGTGTCCAAAGTGTAGCCAATAAGGGCCATTTTTGGCATGCAGTTTTTTGTTGTTTATTTTATTGGCCCTTGGCGTATATAAAACATCTAATTACATTGGTATCTCAGTTTACAAGTGCCCTGATTTACGAGTTTTTGGGGAAACAATCTGCCTCTCAACAACAATATTTTAGGTTCAGGTTACAAGCCTCCCCAACGCTAGTTGAGGTAGCGAATGTCACAGTGAACCCATAAGATCCGATAGTCATACAAACAAAGTTTGTATGACTTATAATAATGTTTACCTATAAAACACCATTGTTAAAGGCCAATTATTTTCATGTTGCTGCTGACATTTAAACATGTCCTCTTAAAGGGGAACATTATCACCAGACCTATGTAAGCGTCAATATGTACCTTGATGTTGCAGAAAAAAGACCATATATTTTTTTAACCGATTTCCGAACTCTAAATGGGTGAATTTTGGCGAATTAAACGCCTTTCTATTATTCGCTCTCGGAGCGATGACGTCACAACGTAACGTCACATCGGGAAGCAATCCGCCATTTTCTCAAACACTGAGTCAAATCAGCTCTGTTATTTTCCGTTTTTCGACTGTTTTCCGTACCTTGGAGACATCATGCCTCGTCGGTGTGTTGTCGGAGGGCGTAACAACACGAACAGGGATGGATTCAAGTTGCACAAGTGGCCCAAAGATGCGAAAGTGGCAAGATGTTTGTTCCGCACACTTTACCGACGAAAGCTATGCTACGACAGAGATGGCAAGAATGTGTGGATATCCTGCGACACTCAAAGCAGATGCATTTCCAACGATAAAGTCAAAGAAATCTGCCGCCAGACCCCCATTGAATCTGCCGGAGTGTGTGAGCAATTCAGGGACAAAGGACCTCGGTAGCACGGCAAGCAATGGCGTCAGTTTGTTCCCGCAGACGAGCGAGCTAAACCCCCTGGATGTCTTGGCTCACACCGTCCCTTATGCCACCGAAGATGATCAAGAGAAGAATATCGACACTAGCTTCCCTGGCCTGCTGACATCAACTCCAAAATTGGACAGATCAGCTTTCAGGAAAAGAGAGCGGATGAGGGTACGTCTGCAGAATATATTAATTGATGAAAATTGGGCTGTCTGCACTCTCAAAGTGCATGTTGTTGCCAAATGTATTTCATATGCTGTAAACCTAGTTCATAGTTGTTAGTTTCCTTTAATGCCAAACAAACACATACCAATCGTTGGTTAGAAGGCGATCGCCGAATTCGTCCTCGCTTTCTCCCGTGTCGCTGGCTGTCGTGTCGTTTTCGTCGGTTTCGCTTGCATACGGTTCAAACCGATATGGCTCAATAGCTTCAGTTTCTTCTTCAATTTCGTTTTCGCTACCTGCCTCCACACTACAACCATCCGTTTCAATACATGCGTAATCTGTTGAATCGCTTAAGCCGCTGAAATCCGAGTCTGAATCCGAGCTAATGTCGCTATAGCTTGTTGTTCTATGCGCCATGTTTGTTTGTGTTGGCATCACTATGTGACGTCACAGGAAAATGGACGGGTGTATATAACGATGGTTAAAATCAGGCACTTTGAAGCTTTTTTTAGGGATATTGCGTGATGGGTAAAATTTTGAAAAAAACTTCGAAAAATAAAATAAGCCACTGGGAACTGATTTTTAATGGTTTTAACCCTTCTGAAATTGTGATAATGTTCCCCTTTAAACCAGGGCACTTTATTTCACATTTTATTCTTTTGTGTTTTTGTTAGCTGAAGAATTGATTATGGCTAAATGTTTTTTTTAAGGATATATATTTGACTTTTCTTACATTATTGTTAAGGCTTATTGCATGCGTAACCCTTTTTCGATTACGCATGCACCTCCTGGTACCCCAGCACCTCCAAAACCCTCAAATCTAGACTTCAAACATCCCAGAACAAGCTAGTCAGGTTACCGTATTTTCCGCACTATTAGCCGCACCTAAAAACCACAAATTTACTCAAAAGCTGACAGTGCGGCTTATAACCCGGTGCGCTTTATATATGGATTAATATTAAGATTCATTTTCATAAAGTTTAGGTCTCGCAACTACGGTAAACAGCCGCCATCTTTTTCCCCCGTAGAACAGGAAGCGCTTCTTCTTCTACGCAAGCAACCGCCAAGGTAAGCACCCGCCCCCATAGAAGAGGAAGCGCTTCTTCTTCTACTGTAAGCAACCACCGGCCCGCGTAGAAGAAGAAGAAGCGCGCGGATATTACGTTTCATTTCCTTTGTGTGTTCACATCTGTAAAGACCACAAAATGGCTCCTACTAAGCGACAGGTTTCCGGTTCATGAAAAGACGCAATCTCTCCATCCGCACACGGACTACTATTTCACAGCAACTGCCTAAAGACTTTCAAGAAAAGCTGGCTACTTTCCGTGCATATTGTAAAAACAAGATAGCTGAAAAAAAGATCCGGCCAGAGAACATTATCAACATGGACGAGGTTCCACTGACTTTTGATATTCCTGTGAACCGCACTGTGGATACAACGGGAGCACGTACGGTGAATATTCGCACCACAGGGAATGAGAAGTCATCCTTCACTGTGGTTCTAGCTTGCCATGCTAATGGCCAGAAACTTCCACCCATGGTGATATTCAAAAGGAAGACCTTGCCAAAAGAGACCTTTCCAGCCGGCGTCATCATAAAAGCTAACTCGAAGGGATGGATGGATGAAGAAAAGGTGAGCGAGTGGTTAAGGGAAGTTTACGCGAAGAGGCCGGGTGGCTTTTTTCACGCAGCTCCGTCCATGTTGATATACGACTCCATGCGCGCCCACATCACGCTGGTTTTTAATATATTATTAAAGTTTGACTGACCTATCTGACTGTTTTTTTGACATTCCCTTTAGTGCAGTTAGATGCGGCTTATAACACGGGGCGGCTTATAGGTGGACAAAGTTTTGAAATATGCCGTTCATTGAAGGCGCAACTTATAACCCAGGGCGGCTTATGGTGCGGAAAATACGGTACTTCTCGACCTCCACCCCAGATCACACCTCACTCCTACCCACTTCTCTGAAGTGGGCTGGCTCAGGGTGGAGGACAGAGTAAAACAACTTGCACTGTGCCTAGTCTATAAAATCTGCTACACTTCCCTGATACCGAAGTACATGTCAAACTACTTCCATAACGTAAATGACCGCCATAACCACAACACCAGGGGGAGCTCCACAAACCACGTTAAACCCAGATTCCGATCTAACAAAGGTCTTAACTCATTCTCTTTCTATGCCACAACAATGTGGAATGCGCTCCCAACAGGTGTAAAAGAAAGTGCATCTCTATCCTTCTTCAAAACCGCACTAAAAGAACACCTCCAGGCATTTACAACCCTAGACTAACACCCTCCCCCCACCACATCCCACCTCCCCGAATTGTAAATAATCAAATGAAAATAATTAAATGTATATACTATGTTCACTGCTCGCTGTACATATCCTACCAAGTCAGACCTACACTGTTTCAATGTCCATTTTTCAGATGATATAGTGAAGTGAAGTGAATTAGATTTATATAGCGCTTTTCTCTAGTGACTCAAAGCGCTTTACATAGTGAAACCCAATATCTAAGTTACATGTTTAAACCAGTGTGGGTGGCACTGGGAGCAGGTGGGTAAAGTGTCTTGCCCAAGGACACAACGGCAGTGACTAGGATGGCGGAAGCGGGGATTGAACCTGGAACCCTCAAGTTGCTGGCACGGCCACTCTACCAACCGAGCTATACCGCCCTGATATAATTGTTGATGACTGAAGTGCTGATATAAACCAAACCTAATCCCCCCCCCCCCCCCCCCAACCCCAAACCCCCTCCACATCCCACCCCCCGCATTGTAAATAATTCAATGATTAACTTGTGTGATGACTGTATTATGCTGATAGTATATATTTGTACCATGAATTGATTAACGTGAAAAACTTATTCGGGTGTTACCATTTAGTGGTCAATTGTACGGAATATGTACTGTACTGTGCAATCTACTAATAAACATTTCAATCAATCAATTCAATCAATCAAAAGCTTTTTCTTTTTTCTTATCTCAAAACACCTCTTAAGTTGGGACCCTATTATGCACAACCTACTTTTCATACTTATTCGTACTTGTTTTTTGTGTATTTGGGACCTCCATCAGTCCCGAAAATTTTAAATCAAGTCATGGTGGAGATATTTAGTTACGTCAACGGATATTTCCATGTATGGGTTAGTTTATGGGCCAAATTATATCGGGATATGAGTTTTGGTCCATATCGCCCAGCCCTACACTCGTGTTAGCAACTTTGCTAGCACAGTTTAAGGATATTTTCTGTGTTTAATTTAGCGATACAGTAGGCCTAACAATGTCATTGTGTTTAAATGTATGAGGGCACATGTTAGCAACATCATTAACAGAATTAATTGGTAATAATGAATTTGTGATATTTGAGACATTTCATATTGCTACTAAATTTCTTCTGTGCTACAAAACATTTTGTACTATTTTTTTTTTCATTTAGTAGCACCGGTGGTACAAGTGAAAAAGCTAAGCATGTAGTCCTAATGTACAAAAATGGGCGCATGCAATAATCCAGGCAATGAATACACTCTTGGCATTCTCTCGATGAGCTACAAAGTGAAGTGAAAACCATTTTAGGTGACTACCTCTTGAAGCTCATCGAGAGAATGCCGAGAGTGTGCACTGCATGTAATCAGAGCAAAGGGTGGCTATTTTGAAGAAACTAGAATACAAAACATGTTTTCAGTTATTTCACCTTTTTTTGTTAAGTGCATAATCCACATGTGTTCATTCATAGTTTTGATGCCTTCAGTGACAATCATAGTCATGAAAATAAAGAAAACGCATTAAATGAGAAGGCATGTCCTAAACTTTTGGCTTATACTGTACATTTATATATAAACCCTATACATACATATATATGAGCACATATTCTAATAATACAATGGATATATAACTATTAATTATTAGAATTGGTTATTAAGAGTATATGAAAGTTCAACTCCTACCGTGTTTACTATTGTGACAACCTCCTTAAGGTTTGTAATCAATCAGAAATATCAAGCAAACATGCCAAACATTTGGTAAGCGTGGAGAGAGTGTTTTGCATAATTCCCATCATCCCTTGTAATGACTTTAAATGGATATCATTTAGATGTTTTATGTTGATTGGACATTTTTATAATATCCACAAAGTTCAATGAGCAGGTTGTTTCATGTGTGACCATGTTTGCTGAATTTTTGTACTGTTTATTTATTTTTTTCTGCACTGTGACTAGGGAAGGTTGTTTGGATTGGGCCATATAAGTCAATCCTGTAACCTAAAAGTCCATTTAAAGGCAGATTTACTTTTGTTGGCCACCAGATTACAACAGACTGTCAGTAATCTGACCACTGGAAATGTATATATGATATGAATACACCGCCCTCGGTCAAATTATTTATTCAACTCATGTTGTTTCGCTGGCCAAATTGAACACGCCGTAGGTCCGTAGTTTGGACACCCCTGACCTTTACATAAGGAGTGATGAAGACATAAAACAAATGTGATGTGCCTTATATCTTACCTTTTACGTGCCATTTAACTGTAAAAATGTCATGCACTAATAATAGTAAAAGGTAGAAACTAGAAATGTTCGATAATGGATTTTTTGCCGATATCCGATATTCCGATATTGTCCAACTCTTGATTACCGATTCCGATATCAACCGATACCGATATATACCGTCGTGGAATTAACACATTATTATGCCTAATTTTGTTGTGATGCCCCACTGGATGCATTAAACAATGTAGATTTTCCAAAATAAATCAACTCAAGTTATGGAAAAAAATGCCAACATGGCACTGCCATATTTATTATTGAAGTCACAAAGTGCATTGTTTTTTTTTAACATGCCTCAAAACAGCAGCTTGGAATTTGGGACATGCTCTCCCTGAGAGAGCATGAGGAGGTTGAGGTGGACGGGTTTGGGGGGAGGTGGGGGTATTAGGGTAGGGGGTAGCGGGGGGGTGTATATTGTAGCATCCCGGAAGAGTTAGTGCTGCAAGGGGTTCTGGGTATTTGTTCTGTTGTGTTTATGTTGTGTTACGGTGCTGATGTTCTCCCAAAATGTGTTTGTCATTCTTGTTTGGTGTGGGTTCACAGTGTGGCGCATATTTGCAACAGTGTTAAAGTTGTTTATACGGCCACCCTCAGTGTGACCTGTATGGCTGTGGACCAATTTTGCCTTGCATTCACTTGTGTGTGTGAAAAGCCGTAGATATTATGTGATTGGGCCGGCACGCAAAGGAAGTGCCTTTAAGGTTTATTGGCGCTCTGTACTTCTCCCTACGTCCGTGTACACAGCGGCGTTTTAAAAAGTCATAGATGTTACTTTTTGAAACTGATACCGATAGTTTTTAAATCAATACCGATAATTTCCAATATTACATTTTAAAGCATTTATCGGCCGATGATATCGACATATCCCTAAAAAAAATTTATGCACTAATAATAGTAAAATCCATCCATCCCATCCATTTTCTACCGCTTATTCCCTTTTGGGGTCGCGGGGGGCGCTGGAGCCTATTTCAGCTACAATCGGGCGGAAGGCGGGGTACACCCTGGACAAGTCGCCACCTCATCGCAGGGCCAACACAGATAGACAGACAACATTCACACTCACATCCACACACTAGGGCCAATTTAGTGTTGCCAATAATTTTTAAAAAGTCCAATTTTGCAGGAAATGAACAGGTGACACAAATATTCCTGAGATGATGTTTGCACTACATTACATGTGCTGATGTCGGGGGAAGGGTCTCTCCTCGCCTGCTCCATGACTTTCTGGTTTGTGTCCCAGTTGAACTAAATCCCATTAAAAAGGCTTTCATCTCACTGCGCTTCATTACTGGCATAAATGCAGCGGGCTCACGGCGGAGAGGAGCGGGGATTAGACGACATGAGCTCATCGCTCTCCAACCACTGTGTTGTGTCTTTTAATGGAGACACTCGGGGTAAATTGTCCCTATTGGATTATGTGCACAGCGGTGAAAGTGCCGCGGCACGGCCTCTTTAACCATGGCATCAGGTAAGGGCTAGCGTCCTTGGCGAACGCTAACATCCTCCCAGGAAAGGAGAGGCCAAGTAAACAAGAGACGTGGGACAGTAAGCAGAGAGCTGGGCATGCTGCGTATGATTGGACGCATCGGGTCACAGGCTTTCAGAGGCAATTTATGAACGCTTATTTTAAGCAGAGCCTGAGCCGGGGCTAATCTTTACTGCTCGCCTGAATGAGGGTGCTGATTAAAAGCTAATTATACGCTACAAATTTGGCCTCGGGTGCAGACTCTGCTGATTTGACACGGCTTGGACTCTGGCCTGGGTGCATGCCTGCGGGCTCCGGCTCCGCCTCGTAAACAGCAAGCGTGTCGCTCCTCGAGAAAAAAATTGCAAGGGAGCAAATGTCAGTCGGGCCCGCATGGCTGACGCTAGAAGATTTGCAACCATTTTTATTATCATAATGTACAACTTAATCAAGTTTGGCTGCAATCATGCTACAAAAGACGTCAGCCATCTTTACGATTGATTTTGTTAATGACCTCTGTCAAAGAAATTGTTTTATTATCATCACCATTTGTTTTATTCATGCTTTTATTTGGTTGTATGTCAACACGACAGCATCACAAGCACAGCAAGGTCAATGCAGGACAGTAAAATGAACTTGATATCAAATAGAAAGAGGCAACATCACACAGCAAACAAGACACACTACTACTACTGTAGCTGCTGACAGAAGCACATTGTCCATCCATCCATTTTCTACCGCTTATTCCCTTTGGGGTCGCGGGGGGCGCTGGAGCCTATCTCAGCTACAATCGGGCGGAAGGCGGGGTACACCCTGGACAAGTCGCCACCTCATCGCAGGAAGCACATTGTATATATGTTATATAATTTCATAGTTGCTTAGAATAAATAAATACAATGTATAAATATAAGTTCATATTTACATATAATGTGATTAAAAATGTATTTTCTTTGGTAATTTCATGCAAGTATATGTTAAGTTTATTTTTGTTACAAAACCCATGTAAATTGGAGAGGAACATATTTTTTGTTCCGGTTTGGTCACATTGCTGGGGGGACAATTAATATGTGACGGAATAAGGGAAGCAGCATGAGACAGCAAGCATTTAATGGAAGAGGTTAATGGAGTCTCGGCTTGAAAATAAACTTTATTCCTTTGGAGTTTGTGAGGCCAATGAGTTATGATTCGTTCTGATAATGTATGTGAAATCAATATGTTTTCTTTTATTTGATGTCAGACTAATTGTAAGTTCAGTTTTTCTTATTTATTAATTCTGACGGCATTATTTTGGCATCGTTTTGGCATCGTTGTTAACGAGAAGAAGGCGTGGCTGTCATAAATGTCTGTGTGAGAAAAACTAACAACTTGAGCCTTGATTAAGACCTCGGAGGGAGTAACAACTACTGCGACTACTACGTGGGGATAACAAACAACAAATCAATGATTGAAGTGAGAAATTTACAATCCTACAATACCCTGTTGTGGACAAGAAGATAAGGCAGCCATGGAAGCACATTTAATATTTTTACTAACCAGAAGTAACACAATTCAGTGAAAAGATTTGAATGGAGCTGCCGTCGAGCAAGGGCAAACAAACACAGCTGAGCTAATGCTGCTCTGTTTGTCTCTCTTGCTGATCTCACACGTCACTTAGGAACAGGTAGTGTCTTTTAAAGGTACACACACACACACACAGTTTTCATGAAACATCTTTCAACTTCATATGCCAGATGTATTTTTTTTTTAAAGTAACACAATAATTACTTGTTTTTGTTGATAACATTTCCTTTTTTAAAAATCAGATGATTATGATAACTTCTGTCTCTTTGTTCAAATAAATTGTTGTTTTTTTTCATCACATTTGTGAGTCTCATTTGTAAGTATGACATTAAGTTGCAACTATAGTTGCAAGTCCAAGACGTTACATGGCACTAGTGGATAGTTTATGGTGTGTGTTTTTGTGTTGTTTGTTGCGACCTAAAAAGTGTTATTACTGTAAGTAGTTTACTTTTTCAGCACCAGCTGTTTGATTGTAAGGTGCATTTTAGTTGTACTTTTCTTCAACACATTTGGAGGTGTTGAAATCGCCATGTAAAATCGCTAATGCTAATCAGTAGCATTTCAATAGCAAAGACAATGTATATTAGCATCATGCTAGCACACTTGTGGAAAAGTGAAGCCTTATTTTACTTACATTGGAGCGTTTTTTGAGTCAATTACTTTGTTGGCATTGGAAATGGCTACAGAGGTCGTTTGGCTGAGTCCGCTCTCAGTGCTGCTGGAGTGATCGCTGATTGCTGAGTTGGCAACCGAGGTACCGTAACATGATTTTAAGTGAATTGGTCACCGGCAGGTCCGTCGGATTTGGTCGATGCCAGAAAAAGTGCCGGATTAGTACACATATCGAATGACTTTGACAATAAAGTACAAATATTTCTAACTAGAGATGTCTTATAATATCGGACTGCCGATATTATCGGCCGATAAATGCTTTAAAATGTAATATCGGAAATTATCGGTATCGGTTTCAAAAAGTAAAATGTATGACTTTTTAAAACGCCGCTGTGTACACGGACGTAGAGAGAAGTACAGAGCGCCAATAAACCTTAAAGACACTGCCTTTGCGTGCCGGCCCAATCACATAATATCTACGGCTTTTCACACACACAAGAGAATGCAAGCCATACTTTGTCAACAGCCATACAGGTCACACTGAGGGTGGCCGTATAAACAACTTTAACACTGTTACAAATATGCGCCACACTTTGAACCCACACCAAACAAGAATGACAAACACATTTCGGGAGAACATCCGCACCGTAACACAACAGAACAAATACCCAGAACCCCTTGCAGCACTAACTCTTCCGGGACGCTACAATATACACCCCCCGCTACCCCCTACCACCCCCACCTCAACCCCCCCCCCCCCAACCCCGCCCACCTCAACCTCCTCATGCTCTCTCAGGGAGAGCATGTCCCAAATTCCAAGCTGCTGTTTTGAGGCATGTTAAAAAAAATAATGCACTTTGTGACTTCAATAATAAATATGGCAGTGCCATGTTGGCAATTTTTTCCATGACTTGAGTTGATTTATTTTGGAAAACCTTGTTATATTGTTTAATGCATCCAGCGGGGCATCACAACAAAATTAGGCATAATAATGTGTTAATTCCACGACTGTATATATCGGTATCGGTTGATATCGGAATCGGTAATTAAGAGTTAGACAATATCGGAATATCGGCAAAAAAGCCATTATCGGATATCTATATTTTTAACAATCAAAATTTTTTAACACTGTCATGTTTTTATATTGAAGCTTACTTTGCACTGAACAGGAAGTGCATTTGCTTTTGCTGTGTAACTCAAGAGTAGCTATGTTACTGCTTAGTAATAATGAGGAAGTTAACATTTCGACAACACATGTCGACAACATTTTTCGTCAAAATGAGCGGGACCAACGTAAGCGACCTCCACTATGATATCCGTGTTATGACCTTCGTCTATCCCCATCTAAACTCTGTCCTCCGCAGCCTGCAGTCAACCAAGAAGGAAGCCTCTACCATCTCGGGACATAAAAACAAATCCAGTTGATCCTTCGCGGCCTGTTAGCGTCTTGTCGTTGACATCATTACTCCTCCGGCATGGCAACGCAGGTCGTCAGCGACCCCTCCCCCCCACGCTCTTTCAGCAGTAAGTCACCCCAGCGGCCACAGCACAACAACAAGAGAAAACGTGTCTCACAGCTAATTGCCTCCCGGCCGTCGTACAGTCGTTTGCTATTTACGTCTCGGGGCCGTGACACAGCCTGCTATTGTCCGAATGCTTCTTTGCTTTTCGCTAGCAAGCGTCACAATAAAGTCGTTGAAGCTGTTAGAGGAATATTTTCCCACCTTTGGAGAAAGTGAGCTGTCTCAAGTACAGTTCTTTGTGTTCAAGGACATGAATGCACCCTGTCTTTTCTATCCTTGCAAATATACACACATTGTATCTCATTTAGGTTCCGGAAAAAGAGGTACAAGGAATTGTAAAAATGTGTGCGCGCTCCACACACATGCGACAAGTTAACTTTCAGTTTTGATCCCCCGTCAAGGCAAGGGAAGCCAAGGTGGACAAAATCAACCATTTTAGAGAAGACTACGGACTTTAGACAGCTCAGTATTGCTATTGTTTATACTTACCATATTTTCCAGACTATAGAGTGCTCGGGTATATAAGCCGCACCAGCTATATATATATATATATATATATATATATATATATATATATATATATATATATATATATATATATATATATATATATATATATATATATATATATATATATATATGTTTTGGACTCCATAGTTCCTGTTTTTTGTGCACCCTTGTTTGTTTTAGTTACCATGGTTACTTATTATTTCCACCTGCCTCTGATTAGTGTTCGCCCGCTCACCTGCTGCCCGAGCACTAATCAGAGGCATTATTTAAGCCTGCCTTTGCCGGTCAGTCGGTCTGGTGTCTCTGTTCGCTTCATGCCTGGTCCACGTAAGATGTGTTTGTTCATGCCACAGCTAGAAAGTTTTCCTTGCCATAGTCTATGCCAAGGGTGGGCAATTAATTTTTACTGGGGGCCGCATAAGCAACCCGAGCACTGCTGGAGGGCCACATCGACAAAATTTCAATTAAATTTTGCTCAATATTATTTTTGATATACCGTAAGATATATAATAATAATAATAATAATAATAATAATAATAATTAATCCATTCATCTATCCATTTCCTACCGCTTATTCCCTGTGGGGTCGCGGGGGGCGCTGGAGCCTATCTCAGCTACAATCGGGCGGAAGGCGGGTACACCCTGGACAAGTCGCCACCTCATCGCAGGGCCAACACAGATAGACAGACAACATTCACACTCACATTCACACACTAGGGCCAATTTTAGTGTTGCCAATCAATTTATCCCCAGGTGCATAATAATTAATAATAATAATAATTTAATTTAACCTAACTTAACTTTATACAAAAGTAGATTGCTTTTGATGGTTTTATTTTTAACACTGTCTTACACCACACTTCCTGATGTATATACAATGCAAAAATGTCCATGTCTGCATAGGGTTAATTTCTGTCACTTTATCCTGCATTATCCAACATTTTTCCCCGTCAGATTTGGACAACAATCTGTTGTTAAAAATAGTTTTTAATCATATTTATTTTATATTGTTTTTCATATTGGTTTTATATGTAATTATTTTTTGTTTTTTTTCAGTTATTGGTGGAGCTAAGGTTAATATTTGAATATTGTTTTTAATATTGTTGTGCAGCACTTTGGCAACATTTTGTTGTTTAAATGTGCTATGTAAATAAAGTGGATTGGATTGGATTGTCACACCTGCCAGCTTGTCCCATTTCAGTCCTAACATGTCCAAACACGCATTTACCTATGTGAACAAGTCATTACCTGTGGTTGTCTCTTTAATTGACTGCATGGCTGCCAGCTCCTCCATGATTTGAAAGTCTGCAGTTATCCAACGTAAGAAGATGAGCAGCTGGGCGGTGTCACGTACATCGCAGCTCTCATCCAAAGCCAGCGAAAAACAGTCAAAGTCTCCGGGCATTATCAGTGCAACAGAGTCCAATAAGCACTTCTTAATAAACTCTCCGTCAGAAAACGCCTTACTTTTTCTGGTGATTTTATGAGAAATGATGAAACTTGTCCTGGCAGCTGCATCTCTGGGGGTGTGAAATTTGGCAAAAAGTCTTTGTTGGGTTTGCAGTTTTACCATCAACGCATCAGCCTCCCTTGCGCACTCTTCATCGGGCAGATTCCGGTATTTTTCCTCGTGCTTGGTCGTGCAGTGGCGATTCAAATTATATTCTTTAAACACAGCAACATGTGTACCACACATTAAGCACACGGCTTTACCTTTAATTTATGTAAATAAATACTTGGCAGTCCATGTCTTGTTGGAAACACGGCATTCGTCATCAACTTTTCTCCTTTTAGCGTCTCATCACTTGTCGCTGTGCACCTTCACTCACAGGTTACACCCGGACGGACATACGCCCATAAATAACTTTTTTCAAAATAAAAGCAGCACAGTTGTATTGCACGCACGACATAGATGTTTTTTAAACTTTATTTTGTAAATTGTGATTGCCGCTGTTCACATTCACTCACAATCACACACGCGCATACGTCCACACGGAAGTAATACAAATAACGCTTTTCAAAACAAAAGCAGCACTGTTGTATTGCACACTCGACATAGATACTTTTTAAAATTGATTTTGTAATTTATGATTGGCCTCACGCGAGCCAGACAGGGACGCACAAAGGGCGGGCCGCAGAATGCCCAGGTCTGGTCTATGCTAAGTATTTGCTTTAGCTCCAAGGGCGATCAGCACGTTGTGCCTTCGCCTTGTGTTCCGTTTTGTTGTACTACTTTGATTTTTGAGAATTAAATCATGTTCTTGCCTGCAGGCTTTGTCCGGAATGGTCCGTCTGCTTTCCTAGGAGAACGACCCCGCAGTAAGCTGCGAAAACCACGTTGTGACTATATATATATATATATATATATATATATATATATATATATATATATATATATATATATATATATATATATATATATATGCACTGTATATAAATAAAAAAAAAAACATTTTTTCCACATATTAGCCACACCAAACTATAAGCCGCAGATATATATGTTGCAAAATGAGTTATTTACACAAAAATATTTTGTAATAGTTTACTCACATACCATCATTTTTTCCAAACGGTGCCTGTAACACGGCAGTATAACAGCAGACTAAACTAAACAGAAGTCTTCCTCATGGACCCACTAGTGGTGGAAGATAGCGCTCCAATCAGCTAAACAGACTCAATAACTCCACGGTGACATCTTGGTGAGTTTACTGAGGAATTTGTGAAACTGAAACAATACAAAAAGAATGCCATTGTAAGTTAATAATGCTAACACAGACATCACACATGGGACGGTTTAGTAAGTATTAACAGTTTTAGTTATATTGTAAAACTTACAAACGTTGCTTGGAGTGATGAATGAAGAAACCATACGAGTAGAAACGCCATAGATGACTAGAAGACGGAACAGCACTTCTACTACCGGTCATACTTGCCAACCCTCACGAATTTTCCGGGAGACTCCCGAATTTCAGTGCCTCTCCCGAAAATTTCCCCGGACAACCATTCTCCCGAATTTCTCCTGATTTCCAGCCGGACAACAAGGCATGCCCCCTCCAGGTCCATGCGGACCTGAGTGAGGACAGCCTGTCGTCACGTCCGCTTTTCCTCCATATAAACAGCGTGCCGGCCCAGTCACGTTATAACATCTACGGCTTTTGGAGAGTGCACAACTGCACACACAGCAAGAAGGAGACGAAGAAGAGACAGTCATGGCGACGACGAGTAAGAAGAAGAAGTACACTTGCAAGTCATCAGAGAGGGTGTTGAGCATGGTTAGAAAGATAGTGACAGAGAATAGAACGAGGATGGGCAATTCAACCCTAAACTCACTTCTTTCCAGCCTTCAAAGGCTGTGCTACTGGCTGCAAAGCATTGCACTTTCAAATACAACAATGAGTAGAGGAGTGTTATGTGTGTGTAAATGTGTAAATACATGAACACTGAAATTGAAGTATTGATATATATATATATATATATATATATATATATATATATATATATATATATATATATATATATATATATATATATATATATATATATATATATATAAGGGAATAATCGGTAGAAAATGGATGGATGGGATGGATGTATATATATAATAAAGATATATATATATATATATATATATATATATATATATATATATATATATATATATATAAGGGAATAAGCGGTAGAAAATGGATGGATGGGATGGATATATATATATAATAAAGATATATATATAAGGGAATAAGCGGTAGAAAATGGATGGATGGGATGGATATATATATATAATAAAGATGTGTGTATATATATATATATATATATATATATATATATATATATGTATATATATATATATATATATATATATATATATATATATATATATATATATATATATAGCTAGAATTCACTGAAAGTCAAGTATTTCTTTTATTTATTTATATATATAAGAAATACTTGAATTTCAGTGAATTCTAGCTATAAATATACTCCTCCCCCTTAACCCCCCCCCCTCTCCCCCAACCTCCCGAATTCGGAGGTCTCAAGGTTGGCAAGTATGCTACC
This sequence comes from Nerophis lumbriciformis, assembly GCF_033978685.3. Lineage (NCBI taxonomy): Eukaryota > Metazoa > Chordata > Actinopteri > Syngnathiformes > Syngnathidae > Nerophis > Nerophis lumbriciformis. The sequence continues at coordinate 26,710,759 of NC_084571.2, read as the reverse complement.
AGTTGAAAGCATTAAATGGAAGGACACTGCAGCACCTGCAGTTAGGCAACTCTAAAAGGTGGTGCCAGAGCACATACAATAAGAAACCTTTTCAATGTCTTTGCTTGTTTGTTTTTTTCAAAATATTTGCATTATGGCCTTCAGCGAAGAAAATCCATAGATTAGCCGCACCGTTTTTTTAAGCCGCAGGGTTCAAAGTGTAAGAAGAAAAGTAGTAATTTACGATACTCCTTGTTAGTAGAATACATGTGTAAATTTTAATTCTAGTCACTTCTCATCATTTTAGACAGCCTAAGAATAAAAGGATCTGGGTGGACTCCTTTCTCCTAAAGGGAGGGTCCCAATAAAGCGCACTCTGGTCACAGATGTACAGGACAGACTGATCCTCATGGAGGTCAAACGTACTTGACTTTCGCATGTTGGGGGCGGGGGGGTGTTATTACGAGCCAGCGAGGCACCTAAGGTCGACAAGTTGAAATGATTTTGAGAGACAAAAGCAGAGGTAGCCCCACAGGTGGCGGGGTGTCTTGTCGACAACAAGCGGCAGGACGGAGCTACACGCTCACCCTCGTGTCAAAGATCGCTCACAGCGTCATCACACCTGCTGGCAAACTGGAGCTGACAAGTCCAACCTTCCTCGCTCTTCCACTCTTTCCACCCTCCTTGCCTGTCTTTATTATCTGTGGCAGCTCCGGGCAGCGGGCCGGAAAATTCCTACCGAGAAACAAACCTGCATCTGCATATTACAGCCCCCTCTCCCCTGACTCCCCCACCCATCATGTCTGCCACGAGCGAATAAATTAATACATGAATACCAATGAAAATCAACTAACTAAACGGCGATATGCGTGTGTGTCGTGTTTGTGTATGGAGGAGTTCAGCAATACTCGCAGCAGCTTATTTGCATAAGAACTCTCAGAAATAGCATGGCAACAGCGCCTGGATATTAGTTTTATTTATGTCACTAGGAAATTATGTACATATGTTCACACCGCTTTAGGGTGGGCGGCCGGTTCTTTCAACACCTTACTTTCAGTTCAATTCAGTTTCAGTTTATTTCGAACATGCATACGATACAATGTATTGCAGTGGTTCTCAAATGGGGGTACGCGTACCCCTGGGGGTACTTGAAGGTATGCCAAGGGGTACGTGAGATTTTTTTTTTAATATTCTAAAAATAGCAACAATTCAAAAATCCTTTATAAATATATTTATTGAATAATACTTCAACAAAATATGAATGTAAGTTCATAAACTGAACATCAAATCAAGTAGGCTATTCCATTCATTACAATGCAACAATGCAATATTCAGTGTTGACAACTAGATTTCTTGTGGCCATGTTCCATAAATATTGATGTTAAAGATTTATTTTTTTGTGAAGAAATGTTTAGAATTAAGTTCATGAATCCAGATGGATCTCTATTACAATCCCCAAAGAAGGCACTTTAAGTTGATGATTACTTCTATGTGTAGAAATCTTTATTTATAATTGAATCAGTTGTTTATTTTTCAACAAGTTTTTAGTTATTCTTATATCTTTTTTTCCAAATAGTTCAAGAAAGACCACTACAAATGAACAATATTTTGCACTTTTAGTTATTCTTATATCCATCCATCCATCCATCTTCTTCCGCTTATCCGAGGTCGGGTCGCGGGGGCAGCAGCCTAAGCAGGGAAGCCCAGACTTCCCTCTCCCCAGCCACTTCGTCCAGCTCTTCCTGTGGGACCCCGAGGCGTTCCCAGGCCAGCCGGGAGACATAGTCTTCCCAACGTGTCCTGGGTCTTCCCCGCGGCCTCCTACCGGTCGGACGTGCCCTAAACACCTCCCTAGGGAGGCGTTCGGGTGGCATCCTGACCAGATGCCCGAACCACCTCATCTGGCTCCTCTCTTATATCTTTTTTTCCAAATAGTTCAAGAAAGACCACTACAAATGAGCAATATTTTGCACTTTTAGTTATTCTTATATCTTTTTTTTTCCAAATAGTTCAAGAAAGACCACTACAAATGAGCAATATTTTGCACTTTTAGTTATTCTTATATCTTTTTTTCCAAATAGTTCAAGAAAGACCACTACAAATGAGCAATATTTTGCACTGTTATACAATTTAATAAATCAGAAACTGATGACATAGTGCTGTATTTTACTTCTGTATCTCTTTTTTTCCAACCAAAAATGCTTTGCTCTGATTAGGGGGTACTTGAATTAAAAAAATGTTCACAGGGGGTACATCACTGAAAAAAGGTTGAGAACCACTAATGTAATGCATCACGCAATTCCAGTTGTTTCATTACAGCACGTCCGAAAAGGTGTAGGAAGAAGCAGAGCTTATTTAATCCTACCCCTCTTCATACCATAGCAATTTTATCCAATTTCCTTGTTCTCTGTAACAGAACAGTGAACAAATAAATAATAAATAAATAATATACCATGGTAAGCAAACAAATATTAAATACATAAATAATCTTTGTCTCAATATAAATAAAAAATAAAAGGGAAAAAAAAGGGTTCAAGATGTTAATCATAATTCTTGTTCTTTGTACTTTGTGAAGACTTGTAGTTTGAACAGTCTCTTAAGGTCCTGGGTTCGATCTTGCGCTCGGGATCTTTCTGTGTGGAGTTTGCATGTCCTCCCCGTGACTGCGTGGGTTCCCTCTGGGTCCTTCCACCGACCAAAGACATGCACCTGGGGATAGGTTGATTGGCAACACTAAATGGGCACTAGTGTGTGAATGTGAGTGTGAATGTTGTCTGTCTATCTGTGTTGGCCCTGTGATGAGGTGGCGACTTGTCCAGGGTGTACCCAGCCTTCCACCCGATTGTAGCTGAGATAGGCTCCAGCACCCCCCGCCACCCCGAAGGGAATAAGCAGTAAAAAATGGATGGATGGATGGATGTACGATTCGGTCTTCGTTGGGTCTTTTGGAACACAGTAGTAAAAAAACCTACGTAGTGTGTAGTATCAATATACTGTATCAGTGACGTGCGGTGAGGTTGATGGCTGGTGAGGCACTGACTTCATCACAGTCAGATTTACAAACATATGAACCCTAAAGAGTATCTTATTCACCATTTGATTGGCAGCAGTTAACGGGTTATGTTTAAAAGCTCATACCAGCATTCTTCCCTGCTTGGCACTCAGCATCAAGGGTTGGAATTGGGGGTTATTAAATCACCAAAAATTATTCCCGGGCGCGGCGCCGCTGCTGCCTACTGCTCCCCTCACCTCCCAGGGGGTGAACAAGGGGATGGGTCAAATGCAGAGGACAAATTTCATTACACCTAGTGTGTGTGTGTGTGTGACAATCATTGGTACTTTAACTTAACTTTAACTTTACACATACAAACTGTAGCACACAAAAAAGCACATTTAATTAAAAAAAAAGTTATTATGGTCTTACCTTTACTTATAAAATAAGTCCATGAGCCGCTGTTGTGCTGGATTAATGCACCCCCTGACGAGAGTGTTATATCAACTAAAGCCCTCACTTAAACTTTCCACGTGCAAGATTGAATCTATTTAAAAAAGTGTAACCGAGGGTTTATAAATGTCGCCTATACTGTATGAAACTACAAAATAACAAACACGGAGGCTACAGTTTACACGAGGACCACTTTATTTACATTCTTTCAAAAACTTCCGCTCCACTCCAACGTGTCATCACTTCCGCTCTTAGCGCCTTCAAAATAAGAGCTCAGGGCATATACTGTATAACAGCGCATAACAGGAACTTAACATCACAAAGAGGAAAGCCCATAAAAATAGGTTACAAAAGTTATTTAATAAGAAGCCAAAAAGTGCAAAAACAATAATGTTCGTGTTGGAGGAGTTGTGAATTAGGTACACCTGCAGTCTGCAGGTGTACCTAGTGTTGTGGCCCTGCAGTCATTCACAACTCCTCCAACACGAACATTATTGTTTTTGCACTTTTTGGCTTCTTATGAAATAACTTTTTTAAATAGATTCAATCTTGCACGTGGAAAGTTTAAGTGTGGGCTTTAGTTGATATAACACTCCCGTCAGGGGTTGCCGTGCATTCTACGGCGGGGGTGCAGGAGGCGAGCCTCAGCCAGTGCGTCTTTTGCAGCAGTTTTATGATCGCTCAGCACAAAAAATACTTTACACACATACAGTTGTTGACAAAATACACTGTACATTATATACCTCAGCTAACTCAACTATGGAAATGTATAATATAATTCATATAGCAATACAGTCTCACTGCACAGCAGGCCAGCAGTTAGCCGAGTCCGCAATCCATGGTGAGGCACAACGCAGTGACATACCTCAACTGGCTGCTGTTCACCGCACCGTCTCTTCTCAGTATTTGAACGGCAAATGTGAAAAGTCAGCGATTTTAAATAAAAATAATCTAAAACGGGTGAAGTTAAATGGAAAATAACTTTATAGTATAATCACTGGATACATATAACAATTTAATTAAAAAAATATATTTTTACATTTTTTTTCTTTTCATGATGGCAGGTGAGGCGTGGCCTCACCTGCCATTATGAGCAGTCACTAGAGGCGTGATGTGCAGTCACTAGAGGCCTCACCTGCCTCTAGTGACTGCACGTCACTGTACTGTAAGTACATATTTTTCTTGGTGACGGCTAATACCGCGTCAGCCAATCAACTGACAGCATGGTGTCTCGCTGCGAGCATACAGTAGTGGTCTACTGTGGGTGCAAAAAAGTGGGACATTTTTAAAAGGCTTTCTACCAAAGTGAACCGGACCGAACCACACTACTACTATTACATAGTGGAAAAAAACATAGCATACTGTAATAGCTGTAATTATTTGCTTTGTCCATACCATACACAACTTTGTTCAATATTTCAGAAAAAAAGTCACCTGTTCCGAACGAGCTGCGTGTTTTGTTCTTTGATGGAAAGTTGAATCTGACGGCACTAGTTTTAAAACCCCTGTAATAATGTGTCGTTACGCACGAGAGTCGTAGTACAAACGTTTGTAAGTAAAGGCCAATGGGTATAAGAGTGTGTGTGTGTGCGTGTGTGCGTGTGTGTGTGTGTGTGTGTGTGTGTGTGTGTGTGTGTGTGTGAGTGTGTGTGTGTGTGTGTGTGTGTTGCACAAATATCGACTTTTATGTGCACCTGGGGAGCACTGATGCAGCGTTTAATGGGTCCCAAGCTGCCTACTTTACATCTGTTTCCACTAAAGCAGCTCTTTGCACAAAGACTCTGCATAGCAGCTCATGTTCTGCTGCACTCGCTGGAAGAAGCTGTGTGCTGTCGGACACGCTGCTGGACATGTGGACAGCTTTGCTCCCCTCCTGGCCACTCCATCTGTCTTGTTCCACTACTTTAAGGTCCTCCAGCAGCCAACCTTTTTCCCCACTCTGTGCTGCACCGTCGTGTGTGGATTGTAATAAGTCACTCAGGTGTAATTTTGCCCCACCGAGGGCCAGTAATGACAGGGCTCAGAGGAGGACTGCGGCCGAGGAGGGCTTATGATTTCATCTGCCCTGCTTGAGAGAACCTTTCACTGACCTTTCAACAGCGGACCACTTGGGCAAGAAAGTAAAACGGCGCAGAAAGAATATCTTTCTTTTTGAGTGTCAAACTTTTACCCGCGTTTGCTAATCAATATCAACTTTATTACTGATTAAGGGTGTGACTTACAGTACAGGCCTTCTCATTCAATGCGTTTTATTTATTTTCATGACTATTTACATTGTAGATTGTCACTGAAGGCGTCAAAACTATGCTCCGCATAACATGTGGAGTTATGTACTTAACAAAAAAAAGTGATATAACTGAAAACATGTTTTATAGTCTAGTTTCTTCAAAATAGCCACCCTTTGCTCTGATTACTGCTTTGTACACTCCAGGCATTCTCTCAATGAGCTTTAACCCCCCCGGTAAGTGAAAACCATTTTAGGTGAATACCTCTTGAAGCTCATCGAGAGAATGCCAAGAGAGTGTCCAAAAAAGTGTGTCCCGAATTTCTCCCAATTTCCACCCGGATAACTATGTTGGGGGCGTGCCTTAAAGGTACTGCCTTTAGCGTCCTCTCTCACCTGAAAAGGAGACTATTATATATGTCTCCGTTATCCATAGGTTTATCTATAACCCATAAAGTAGGCAGGCACGGAGCTATTTCTCAGCGTGTGTTTATTCCAGCCGCCACGTTAATACACTGACACACAACATCCGGATCCCCGTCATGCATTCTTTCAAAACTACGGCAAGTAATAATGTCCAAAAACATAACAGAGACGAAGCAGAAGAACGAAGAAGAGACATGGCGACGACGAGTAAGAAGAAGAAGTAATCAAAAAGGTCAACCAGCGTAATCAAAAAGGTCAACCAACGAACGAGATTTCTCTATAGATTCTCCTCTCTGGTCAACAAAAGCACCATGAGGATTCTGGCGGGAACTCTCGTTCAACCCTTTTTCGATTACGCATGCACCTCCTGGTACCCTAGCACCTCCAAAACCCTCAAAGCTAAACTCCAAACATCCCAGAACAAGCTAGTCAGATTACTTCTAGACCTCCACCCCAGATCCCACCTCACTCCTACCCACTTCTCCAAAGTGGGCTGGCTCAGGGTGGAGGACAGAGTAAAACAACTTGCACTGTGCCTAGTCTATAAAATCCGCTACACCTCCCTGATACCGAAGTACATGTCAAACTACTTCCTTAACGTAAATGACCGCCATAACCACAACACCAGGGGGAGCTCCACTAACCACGTTAAACCCAGATTCCGATCTAACAAAGGTCTTAACTCATTCTCTTTCTATGCCACATCAATGTGGAATGCGCTCCCAACAGGTGTAAAAGAAAGGGCATGTCTATCCTCCTTCAAAACCGCAATAAAAGTACACCTCCAGGCAACTTCAACCCTAAACTAACACCCTCCCCGGATTGTTAAGAATCAAATGTAAACAATCAAATGTAGATACTTTTTCTTATTTCTTATGCTGTACATATCCTACCAAGTCAGACCTCCACTGTTTCAATATCCATTTCTCTGTTCTCATTTGTTGATGACTGATGATAACAACCAAACCTACCCCCCCTTACACCCCGGATTGTAAATAATGTAAATAATTCAATGTATACACCCTGATGATTATCTTGTGTGATGACTGTATTATGATGGTATATATGATAGTATATATCTGTATCATGAATCAATCTACGTGGACCCTGACTTAAACAAGTTGAAAAACTTATTCGGGTGTTACCATTTAGTGGTCAATTGTACGGAATATGTACTTCACTGTGCAACCTACTAATAAAAGTCTCAATCAATCAATCAAAGTACGCTTGCAAGTTCCAAAATGATTGGAAAAATTAATTTCAGTTCATCCAGGACAGCTCGAAGGGGAAGGGGTATGCTGCCTGCTACATCCCCTCCCTCCCCGCCCCCACCTCAACACCCCCCCATCTCCCGAATTCGGAGGTCTCAAGGTTGGCAAGTATGACCCTGCCTTCTCTTGGTCAAAACTCCGGTTTGCTTGTTTTTTTTAAATGATCGATTATCGCTTTCCGCCGGTGTTTTGTTTTGTTTAAATTTGCAGAGACAAATTTCCGTCCCCGCTTATTGCGTTTTTATTGGTCGACTTCAAAGTCTCTCACTGGATCGGTTCGCAGACGAGTGTAAAGCGACTGGGATGGGAATCAGCACCTCCAAGTCCGAGTCCATGGTGGAGTGCCATCTCCGGGTTGGGGAGGAGATCTTGCCCCAAGTGGAGGAGTTCAAGTACCTCGGAGTCTTGTTCACGAGTGAGGGAAGAGTGGATCGTGAGATCGACAGGCGGATCGGTGCGGCGTCTTCAGTAATGCGTACGCTATATTGATCCGTTGTGGTGAAGAAGGAGCTGAGCCGGAAGGCAAAGCTCTCAATTTACCGGTCGATCTACGTTCCCATCCTCACCTATGGTCATAAGCTTTGGGACATGACCGAAAGGACAAGATCACGGTTACAAGCGGCCGAAATGAGTTTCCTCCGCCGGGTGGCGGGGCTCTCCCTTAGAGATAGGGTGAGAAGCTCTGTCATCCGGGGGGAGCTCAAAGTAAAGCCGCTGCTCCTCCACATCGAGAGGAGCCAGATGAGGTGGTTCGGGCATCTGGTCAGGATGCCACCCGAACGCCTCCCTAGGGAGGTGTTTCGGGCATGTCCGACCGGTAGGAGGCCACGGGGAAGACCCAGGACACGTTGGGAAGACTATGTCTCCCGGCTGGCCTGGGAACGCCTCGGGATCCCCCGGGAGGAGCTGGACGAAGTGGCTGGGGAGAGGGAAGTCTGGGCTTCCCTGCTTAGGCTGCTGCCCCCGCGACCCGACCTCGGATAAGCGGAAGAAGATGGATGGATGGACTTCAAAGTAATGAACTTTGCGGTGCAATAAAATAAAAAATAAAAAAATACATTAATATGATCAAATAAATAAAGTATAAGTGATTGTCCCAAACTATGACAAACTTTGTATAACTTTTTCTATGGGTGACATTTAATCTTGGTCTGGACTGGAGCATCAGAGTGACAGGTCACCAATGTGCTCCAATACCGAATGATATTTCCTGACATTTAGCTAACTAGCGCAGCGTTTAATTCATGTAAGACTGTACGCTGACTCCAGATCTGCTCGGCCTTCTCCGCCACACAAAAAAGCACCCAACAAATGGCTAAGTGCGTATCATTTCTTAGCAACGCACCCCTCTCCCTGTGGCATTTCAAGCCCTCCCGCCCCCGACCGCCGCGTTTCTCGCATCAACGGGCCCTGTGCGCCGACCTGGCATGGCCGCCGACCTTTTCCCAGAGTTTGAACCGCCGTCACGGAGAGGGCGCCCCCCGGGGCAGAGCGAGGAGGAGAGGAGCGAGGAGATGCGCCAATTTCTGCGGGCTCATTGCATTTGTTGTGTAGCCAGGTTTGGAGCGGTCGAAGCACGTTTGTGTGCATGTACTTATTCTTGCATAGAGTGGTGACATCACACCACCATCCTCCTGGAAATTATAAACATTAAAGGCAGCAGGAGGAGGCCACATAAAATGATGGCGAAGATCAGCTCACGTCAACCTGGGGTTAAAAGGCTTTGAGGGTTGGGGTGTGGGGGGTGAGAGAAGTCGCTTCACCCCGCCGAGGAGAAAATAGGAAAATGGCAAGGCGGCACGAAAATAAAACACAGATGCGCCAATGCATTCATGCAGAAAATCCTTGCCTTTAATCCATTTGGTCACGCTTTATTAAAGCGGCGCTGCGGCAGAGATGGCATCAGACAGCGACCGTGATGACGAGCGCTCACATAACACGCGCGGGGGGAAAAAATGTGCACACATCAGAGTAAGGGGGGGTGGAAATTAGAAATGGAGGACCATGAAAGAAATGCAAATTCCTCCTCTTCCTCTCACTTTTGGTCTGGCACAATACGCGGATGTGGATCCCAAAATAGGGGGTGTACGCCAAAGTAAACACACACACTTTATGGAACCTGAGGCCACGCTGCTGGGTCATATCAGGCCTCTTCCTCCATACACATACAGTACATGTATATATATATATAGCATAATATTTATTTCCTGTAAGCAACACATTGAACATAAATCGTTCTCAGGACTGAACTGTGCACCTTACCTCTTTTTGCACTATTTTTCTTTTTCTTTTCTTCCTATGTTTTGCATATTTTGTAGACCGTCGCACTGATACTGGAGTTGCTTTTAATCTCATTGTACCTGTGTATAGTGACAATAAAAGGCATTATATTGTATTTCTATTCTGTACACACTTTTCCGTCGTCATCTGCTCACGTGCACGCTCGCGCCCACACAAAATGCCAACGAGCGTGTCTTATTGCACGGCAACATACCGAGCAGTGCTAATTATAAACCAATAAGAATCTGGGTCTGATGCGAACACAAGCCTCTTTTACACCGCATGCCGGCTCGCTGTTCCGCATTAACGGCACTGACACGGAATGGGAGGACTGTGGAGTGTAATCGTGCAGCAACAAGGTAAGCTGACGTTACCCATGTGCGTTTATTTTTGGCATGTCCAGCCGTGTATCCTAAAATGTTACGATGACATAGCTGCTGCGACAAAGAGCGTGCAGCAGTTAGTAATACCCGAGAGTGCTTACTATTGACACGTTGTATCTCATTTAGGCTGCTAAAGAAAAGGTGCCAGGAATGAGACAACGGGAGAGTGGACAGATGTGCACACACGCCAAGTTAACTTTCGGTTTCGATCTCCGCCAAGTCGAAGCTGCCAACATGAACAAAAGAATATGTTCCTCTCTTACTCCTTTTTTGTAGAATAAATTGTTAAACTTTAACTCTAGTCACTAGAGATGTCCGATAATATCGGACTGCCGATATTATCGGCCGATAAATGCTTTAAAATGTAATATCGGAAATTATCGGTATCGGTTTCAAAAAGTAAAATGTATGACTTTTTAAAACGCCGCTGTACAGAGTGGTACACGGACGTAGGGAGAAGTACAGAGCGCCAATAAGCCTTAAAGGCACTGCCTTTGTGTGCCGGCCCAATCACATAATATCTACGGCTTTTCACACGCACAAGTGAAGGCAAAGCATACTTGGTCAACAGGTCACACTGAGGGTGGCCGTATAAACAACTTTAACACTGTTACAAATATGCGCCACACTGTGAACCCACACCAAACAAGAATGACAAACACATTTCGGGAGAACATCTGCACCGTAACACAATATAAACACAACAGAACAAATACCCAGAACCCCTTGCAGCACTAACTCTTCCAGGACGCTACAATATACACCCCCCCGCTACCCCCTACACCCCCCCCCCACCCCCCCACCTCAACCTCCTCATGCATGTCCCAAATTCCAAGCTGCTGTTTTGAGGCATGTTAAAAAAAATAATGCACTTTGTGACTTCGATAATAAATATGGCAGTGCCATGTTGGCATTTCCATAACTTGAGTTGATTTATTTTGGAAAATCTTGTTACATTGTTTAATGCATCCAGCGGGGCATCACAACAAAATTAGGCATAATAATGTGTTAATTCCACGACTGTATATATCGGTATCGGTTGATATCGGAATCGGTAATTAATAGTTGGACAATATCGGAATATCGGATATCGGCAAAAAAGCCATTATCGGACATCTCTACTAGTCACCATTATTTATTTAGAAAGCCTTAGAGCTAAATAATCTGGGAGGACTTGTCCCTCTTAATGGGAGGGTCACAATAATTTTTTTTTAAAAATATCCATCCATCCATCCATTTTCTACCGCTTATTCCCTTTGGGGTTGCGGGGGGCGCTGGAGCCTATCTCAGCTACAATCGGGCGGAAGGCGGGGTACACCCTAAAATATTAAAAAAAAATCCTTATTTAAACTGTAAACATTTTTTTACCAACTTTAATCATTTGAGATTGAAACATCTAATCAAATAAACTCAATAAATAATAATACACTCAAACGGATCAGCAACATCAAATCAGGAGCACAATATATAGAACATTTGTGCTGTTTTTTGTTTTGTTTTTCATATAAAAATGCGGAAGTTACGAAGCCCCTAAAGGGACATGGATGCTTTGCGAAATCTCGCAATACTTTTTGCGAGATTTCGCAATAGGTTTTTTTCCTATGTCAGTGAACCGGAAGTGAAACAGACACAGCGATGGTGGAGCGGGAGCATGCGGGAGCCATCATCTGTGCTCTGTCGTGGGACCATAATACGATTTGATGTCTTTATATGTCAGGCCAATACTAAAATAGAAGTCAATAAACTTCCCCCACGGATAATGGGTAGGCTCCTCCATCGCTTTGTCTGTTTCACTTCCGGTTCACCATCGCTGTGTCTGTTTTACTTCTGGTTCATTGACATTTTTGCGAGATCTCGCAAAACATTTTTTTCCATCCATGTCCCTTTAGGGGCTCCGTAGGAAGTCAAGATTAACAGCGACAATGAGTAGTTTTGTAGGGCACTGCTTTTCGATTATACTGCAAGATACTGATAAAGCATGTTCCCCAAAAGGGGGCCCGCCCGACTATATGAAAAAGACTGTGCTACAGTTGGGAAAAGGTGCCTTTGGCAGAACAGCGCCCCCACCTGGCTGTAAAGAGGCATCTGAGACAATGCGCAACATTGGACTCAGGGCAGGATGTATCCTGTTTGTGTATAAAATATTCTGCATAATAGATTTATTTTATTATTGATTGCAAATGGTGGAATAATCGTACACAGATTTTAAAAAATGTAATTAAAACTATTGCACGTCTGGCAACATTGGTGTTACTGTAATGATGAGTAGAGCGGAGTGGAGGCCAGTATGTTGGTACAAAACATTCGCTACAATATGGTGATCTATTTTTTTTTTTTATTTTTTTTTTTGGACAAATCTTAAAATGTCCCACAATTTGAAAAAATTTACTGACAAATGGAAACCCTAAACGCTGCCGTATGCATGCCAGGCCAGTTGTTGGCAACATTCACCTTATTTCCAAAAAAGGAAACATCAACATAATACCTCTAATATTGTTTCATCTCTGATATTTTTTTTGTAATTAAACTTGTATTTTCATCTCCATATGTTTTAAACGGTTTTGCAGAAAAATGGGGGTAAAAACACTGTAGTGTGCATGCCAGGCCAGTAGTTAGCAACATCACTTTAAGAAGGCTGCTTTCAGGTAAACAACTAGAACGACACTGTTTGTGTTATTTTTTTACATGTTAAAAATTGTTCTGTATAAAGGTCCAGCCCAAAAAAACTAAAATAATCCAAAATTATTCTTTGTTATTGCCGTATTTTCTGGACGTAGCGCACCCACTAAATTTTAGAAGAAAAAAAAAGTTTTTATATATTGGCCATACCGAACTACAAGCCGCAGTTATATATATATGTTATGAAATGAGTTACTTACACAGAAATAATTTGTAGATGTATATTTACATACCCTAATTGTTTCCATACGGTGCCTGTAACACGGCAGTAAAACGGCTCATCAGAAAAAACAGACGTCATCATCATGGACCCACGAGCTAACTAACTCCACAAAATTTGTGAAACTGAAACAATACAAAAAGAATGGCCTTGTAAGTTAACAATACAGTACTAACACAGACACTCGTAAACATGTTAGCATATTAGCTAGTGCTAACGATCATTATAATACGATAGCACGTACAAATATGCAGGAAAACACTCTTACGGACATCACACGTGGGACGGTTTAGTGAGTAAGAATAGTTTTAGTTATATTGTAAAACTTACTAACGTTGCTTGGACTGATGAATGAAGGATCCATACGAGTAGGAAGACGGAACGGCACTTGTACTTCCGGTTCAATGCTTTAAACAGCAGGAAACACTGTTCACCCGGCAGCACATGCAGTGAGCAACCTCGTCCAAAAGATGGCGCCATAGTACAAACAATAACACACCATTTTAGTGTCCTTGCGTGTGTTTTATGAAAACTATTTACCCTATTTTTCGGACTATAAGTCGCTCCGGAGTATAAGTCGCACCGGCCGAAAATGCATAATAAAGAAGGAAAAAAACATACATAAGTCGCACTGGAGTATTAATCGCATTTTTTGGGGGAAATGTATTTGATAAAACCCAACACCAAGAATAGACATTTGAAAGGCAATTTAAAATAAATAAAGAATAGTGAACAACAGGCTGAATAAGTGCACGTTATATGAGGCATAAATAATAGGGATGTCCGATAATGGCTTTTTGCCGATATCCGATAATCCCCAACTCTTTAATTACCGATACCGATATCAACCGATATATAGAGTCGTGGAATTAACACATTATTATGCCTAATTTGGACAACCAGGTATGGTGAAGATAAGGTACTTTTAAAAAAAATGTATACAATAAAATAAGATAAATAAATTAAAAACATTTTCTTGAATAAAAAAGAAAGTAAAACAATATAAAAACAGTTACATAGAAACTAGTAATTAATGAAAATGAGTAAAATTAACTGTTAAAGGTTAGTACTATTAGTGGACCAGAAGCACGCACAATCATGTGTGCTTATGGACTGTATCCCTTGCAGACCGTATTGATATATAATGATATATAATGTAGGAACCAGAATATTAATAACAGAAAGAAGCAACCCTTTTGTGTGGGGAGGGGAGGTTTTTTAGGTTGGTGCACTAATTGTAAGTGTATCTTGTGTTTTTTATGTTGATTTAATAAAAAAATAAAAAACATTTAAAAAACAAAAAAACAAAAAACGATACCGATAATAAAAAAAACGATACCGATAATTTCCGATATTACATTTTAACGCATTTATCGGCTGATAATATCGGCAGGCCGATATTATCAGACATCTCTAATAAATAACCAACTGAGAACGTGCCTGGTATGTTAACGTAACATATTATGGTAAGAGTCATTCAAATAACTATAACATATAGAACATGCTATACGTTTACCAAACAATCTGTCACTCCTAATCGCTAAATCCCATGAAATCTTATAAGTCTAGTCTCTTACGTGAATGAGCTAAATAATATTATTTGATATTTTACGGTAATGTGTTAATAATCTCACACATAAGTCGCTCCTGAGTATAAGTCGCACCAAACTATGAAAAAACTGCGACTTATAGTCCGAAAAATACGGTACATTATAGCCGTCACCGAAGTGAAAAAACATATATTAGCCGCACCGTTTAATAAACCGCAGAGTTCAAAGCGTAGGGAAAAAAGGAAGGGATTATAGTCCGGAATTTACGCTTGTTAGAATTCCAAGCAGTACCATTCCAATATCCTGTGAGCAATGTCTGTGTTCATTTTGTAAAAAAGTAAATAAATGAGGTTCTCTGCTGCTTTGAGTCCATGCTAATAAGTGATGATGACTCAGACAATCTGACATTTTGGTCAACTCTGACCTTCTTCCTATTCATATTCATTATTACAATTTCTTGACGCCTGCTGGAAACATTCACCAACTTCATTTGGTGACATTCATTGCGTTCATGTCAAATATTATACACCCACACCAGAAAGGAAGCGCTGGATTGGACGTTGCTTTGCGATGTGCACACTTCATAATGTTTTAAGAATCATGGACAAGGAGAGGGGGGTGGGCAGCGAACACACACTGACACGCAGGCGCCCAAAGGAAGACATATTTAAAAATGAAAACGCACTTTGTTCTTGGAGTTCATGCATCTATCACGTGCATGAACAGGGATGTGTCTATATGTCAGAGTGTTGTAGAAGTATCAGGAGCAGGGCAGAGGAGCTGAGGACACGGCAGCAGCAGCAGGGCGGCAGCCTGGGGGAGTCAGCAGAAGGTGAGGGGAGATAAGGCTGCGCCGTTGTGACTGCGTGTCAGAGAGAATCTGCACACGGCATCAGTTCAGCCTCGCACACTACAACCACTGCCACACTATCTTTTTTTTTTTAAAACACGTGCACATTTACATCACCTGCAGCCCCCTTCTCCCCAGCTCCAAAGGGACATTTGGACAAGACGACCCTGGACCCCCAGGACACAGTTTATTTCGCCGGAAGGAAATGAAAGCGGGCCTGACAAGCCCTCCACAAAGAGTTGAAGAAGATGAATGCAAATTAACTCACTTGAAATCTTCTATGTTGTGTGTCCTATGTGTCCCCGTAGCTTTAATGCTAATGAACTGTGTTTGTCTCCGACAGCATGCGTGTCTCCAAGAAGAAGAATTGTGTACTTGGTCCACTTGTTACATATCCAATATAACTCTTCTTTCTTTCTGGCTCTTCTGGCCTAAACACTGACTGACATTTACAACTTCAATTTGAGTACTGTATTTTCCGGACTATAAGGCACACTTAAAATCCTTTTTCCCCCCCGTCAAAATTCGGCAGTGCGTCGTCTTACTTGTTATATAATTGTGCCATTTGTCCCTCGTAGGTGGGACCTGAGTGGGGTGGGAGGGTGGGTGGGTGGTTTGGGTTTTAAGGGAAAGGGTGTGAATAATTTACTGACTTTAAAATTGTACTGTTTCGACTTGCACTTTTTTCTGTCTATTTGAAAATGCCAATAAAAAAAGTTGGGAAAAAAAAAAAAAAATTCGGTAGTGCGCCTTATAACCCGGTGCGCCTAATGTACGGAATAATTCTGGTTTTGCTTACCGATCTCGAAGCAATTTTATTTGGTACATGATAAGTGTGACCAGTAGATAGCAGTCAAACATAAGAAATATGTGTAGACTTCCCTATGATGGCAATATGACTCAAGTAAACCACACCAACATTTTATATGTTCCGTTGAAAATATAGAACATTACACACGGCGCTCAAAAATCTATCAAAATGTTTTAGTACGACTTTGGTTTGCTATGAAGCCGCACCGCTTGATGGATTGTCGGTGCATTATATATCACTCTTGAATCAACACAGTAGTTAATACTATGATCAATGTTAATTAAAATACTAAATGTGGGATATAAATAATAATCAGAATCAGAATCAGCTTTATTGTCATTACGCAAGGTAACGAGATTGAGGCCATTCCATACAGTGCGATGTGTGCATGCTAGAAAAACAATGTGCAAATATATAAAAATATAAAAAATGTAGAAGTGCAATGAATATGGTGTGAAATGAATATATACATGAAAAAAATAATAGAAGTATAATTGTTTGTATATAGTATATAATTGGTGCAAAAGTTCAATATGTGTACAAGGATATTTCACATGCCTTTACTGTGTATATAATTTAACTGTGTTTATGTTGTGTATAATGTGTGTATTTATAATATGTTGTACAAAGGACATTTAATAATTTTCGGAAGTTCATCTTGTACAAAGGACATTTCATAATTTTCGGAAGTTCATCTTGTACTTGACATTGTTTATAGGGTTAGGCGCAATAAGTGTTCAACTTCAGCCTAAACCCTTTCGGTCTGCAACATTTTCATTTTCAATCTATGAATGTACAACTGTCTGTTTATTTTGTTGACCATTGACCGAAGAATAATAAAACTATTATTATTATTATCATTATTATTATTATTAAACATGAAAGTATTATTTCGGTGTGTGTATACGTTTTTTTTTAGTTGTTTTTTTTAGTTTATTATTTTTCGGTCAATGGTCAACAAAATAAACAAACAGTTGTACATTCATAGATTGAAAATTAAAATGTTGCAGACCGAAAGGGTTTAGGCTGAAGTTGAACACTTATTGCGCCTAACCCTATAAACAATGTCAAGTACAAGATGAACTTCGGAAAATTATGAAATGTCCTTTGCACAACATATTATAAATACACATTATAAACAACATAAACACAGGTAAGACATATTATCTGGCGTTTTCTTTCACAATATTATGCCAAAGCAACTTTTCTTACCTTCTGGTACCTGCTGATCTGTATTTGGGATCTGCATAAATCCTGAAAAATTGCGCGAGTCGGCCTTTGTAGTCTGTGCCGACGCCGTAGACGATTACCTTCTTCTTTTTCTCTATCTTCTTGTTATGGGACATTCATCCTCCGCTGTTGCCATTTCTAATATAAAGTAGTGTAAAGTTCTTACTTATATCTATCAGTAAACTCGCCATGAAAGCGCTAAAACATACCGGTGTAGTGAGTTTACATTATTCACCCAAAAACTTTAGTTATTAGAGAGAGTTCCGGTCGGACGTTTTTCACGGGACACATTTCCGGATTTAATCCGGATGAGGAGATGCTGCTCCGTTATTGATTTAAGTAAAGTCTGAATGTCATTAAAACAGTTAGCTCCATCTTTTGACACTTCTTCCACTCCCGTCCTTGCACGCTACACCGCGACAACAAAGATGACGGGGAGAAGACACTGCCGAAGGTGAGTCACATAAATAAGACCGCCCACAAAACGGCGCTTCCAGAAGCGACTGTCAGAAAGCGGCTTGAAGATGATCTGTAAAACATAATCTATGCAACATTTTGACCAAATAACCACCATTACATGTTATGTAGACCACAAGGAAGTGTTTTCAATTCATAAAAAAATAAATTATAATATGACTCCTTTAATGCGCCCTATAATACGGTGCGCCTTATATATGAAAAAAGATCGGGAATAGACCATTCATTGGCAGTGCACCTTATATATCGGTGCGCCCTATGGTCCGGAAAATACGGTATTTGCTCCATATTTCTAACAGTCTTTTATCTTCATTTGGTAGAGTTTCTCTTTTCTGCACAGCTTCCAGTATGCGTGTTACATTTGTGTCCTATCGTAGGTCAGCTTCTATGTGTTGCCATTAAAAATCGACCAATGTTTTTTTCAGGGCAGATACCGATTATTAGTCATCAAAAAGGCTGATAACCGATATTTGGAGCTTATATATTTATTTTCAGCAAAAGTTATTTAAACAACTACATCAGTAAACAGCTGGACAATGCTTTAAGTTGTCTTTTAGCTTTTTTTCTTTTTTTTTAGGAAACATCAAACCAGTAGCAACATAATGTTTCATGCGGCGCTAATGTTGTGGTTAATTTATCAGAAAAAAACATCAGGGGGTTTCACAAACACCTTTATCACATGTGTCTAAGACAGGGGTCGGCAATCCAAAATGTTGAAAGAGCCATATTGGACCAAAAATACAAAAAACAATTTGTCTGTAGCCGCAAAAAATTAAAAGCCTTATATAAGTCTTATAATGATGGCAACACATGATGTAAGTGTCTATATTAGCTATATTAGACTGCTATCAAAATTATTTTGAAAGTCTTATATACAGTAAGTGTTATAATGAAGGCAACACATGATGTAAGTGTATATGTTAGCCTACTATCAAAGGCTGACGCAAATCTTCGTTGACAGAAATGTTGTATTTTAATTTTTATTCTACACATTTTTGCAACATTGGAAATCATTAGTAAAATGGAGGCTTCTCAGAGGGTGAGGTAACTCCTGGAAATGACTGTCTTCGGATGACCAAAGGTATAGACGTATGTGTCCAAGTTTAGGGAAACGGCAGGCTGTCTTCTTCTAATGGATTTATTACAATCTTTGCAAGCTGGGTAACATTTGCTGTGGTCTGGAACAACTATGAGAAATGCAGCCAATATTACATACAGATAATGTGTCATGAGACATGCAAATATAAATTAAATACACAGAGAACATAAGTGTAGGAAATTAAATGAGCTCAAATATACCAACAATAAGGTATAATGATGCAATATGTACATGCAGTTAGCCTAAAAAGCATGTTAGCATAAATTAGCTTGCAGTCATGGGTTGACCAAATATACCTGATAAGCACTCCAGCAAATCAATAAAATCAACAAAGCTCACTATTGTGCATTCACGCACGGCATAAAATGTTTGGTGGACAAAATGAGACAAAGAAGGAGTGAAAAAAAACCATGTCTTTCTGTGGCAGCATCTGAGAAAGTTGTAAATGTAAACAAACTATGATGAGTTCAAGAATTGCTGACATTAGTAGGACAAAACGCTGCTTGCCAAATACTCTCATCAATGAAGCATGTATAATATAAACAGTGGGATTTCTAACAATTAGGAAGATTTGTGTCATGTTTGTTCTCCTACAGAAAATATATTAAAACAAAACAAACAAAAAATTATGTATCTTTTTCCATTATCACACACCTCTGAAAGAGGTCCAGGGAGCCACTGTGGTGGTGCTAAAGATCTAGAGCCGCTGGTTGCGGACCCCCGGTCTAAGAGGAGCATCAACTTTGCACTTCAAAATCTAAAAAATCTTTTGTAATATTGGTAAAAATATGTGATTTCTCTTCATCATAATAACTTGCCATCTACTCAATTGCGTACAATGTTATAACAGTTTATGGATTTACTAAAATTGTAAGGTTTTATCGTAAGGAACCCTGAAATATTGCGAACATATAAATAAAAACAATTCTGGGCTCATTCTTGTAGTTTATAGTTGAGACATGTTTCAGCTGACTAACATCATTTATTTGCTACAGAAAGTATGAGAATGTGTGAGCTGCTGCTTATAATGTAAGACTCCTATGAATCCAGATATTTACTGAAAGTTTGGATTTTTAGCAGATATACCTTTTTTTCCATCTTCATGTCTATAATCTTATCTGATTGAATCATGGAACATGAAACTCGGGGCGCTCCTCTAATGAGCCCATACTCCGAGTGTTGCAGACACAGGTTTGTCATTGAAAAAACAAACAAAACGAGAATGGGAAGATGGCAGGAAAGAAAGACAAAAAGATGATTCCTTGGCAATAATTTAAGTTAAAAAACAAAAACAAACGGAGGTTTTGAGAGGAAAGCAGAGGAGACTTACTACAGGCAAGAGGGAAAGAATGGGAACCTAGCTGAGCAAACCGGAGAAGAATTCTCACAAGAACTTACATACTGTAAATGCCCTGTCAGATATCAAAAAACATTTGGGGAGAATTATTAACCATGAGAATAATTTGTCATCTAAAATTAATTTAAAAAAAGGGAACTTTTCTCATGCAGGGCAAAAGGGCTGATGCCTGAACAGTAGTTATTACTATCTACTTCACTAATCATTATTTTTTTACCTTTAAATACTTGTATCATACATATATATTGTATCTGCTGATGTAGTTCTGCTGTATTGTAGTTTTTTAAATAAAAACATTAATTTGTTGTTGTTGTTGTTGTTTGCTGTTGTTGTTTTTGTCTCTCTGTCTAATCCCCCTCTTGTCCCCACAATTTCCCACTCTGTCATCTTTTTTTTCTCTTTCTATCCCCTCCTGCTTTGGTCCGGCTGCACTAAATGATAATATAAATACATTTAATAAAGTCAAATACAAATAAGGCAACAAGAGAAGTAGCCTACACTTCTCTTTTGTAAAGTAAATCTGAACAGCCGACATGGGCATCTACATCAACTATATGATTTGCCTGAGAAGCTGGACAGGACAAAAAAATAAATAAATAAATAAAACAAAATTAAAAAAAAATAAAATAAAAAAATAAATAAATAAATAAATTAAAAAATTAAAAAATTAAAAAAGGCGATACCAATGAAAAAGGGCCAATATAGGTCAAAATGCCAAATATGGGCGCTGATAATCGGCCATTGATGCAATGTCAATGTAATCTGCCCAGGATCAGGAGTGCAGGCCCATGTCACTTACGGTAAACTAAATCAGCAATGGGGCTTTTTCTTTGATTATCAGATTCCGACTTCTTTTTTCACCCTTCTCTAATTAGTAGATTAGAGCAAAAAAACAAGTAGCAATTTGATTATGTGTTTTTTTAATTTATAATTTTGTTGTTACAGTAGATATTTTTTTTTACATTTGACAGACAGACACATTTTACAGGCAGGTTCCACCCATGAGCTCCAGTGGAAGTTACGTAATGCTCAAAGTTGCCCGCAGAAATATAATTCAGGCGTATCGGTGAAGATATATTCCGAGATAAAGGCTGACTATGTTCCTTGCAAAATGCCTCTCGCTCTCTAATGTCACACCTTGTCGTATTGTGTTTACGTATACTATTGATTATTTGCATGATTGCAACGTGATAGTGACGGTATTAAGAAGCGGATTAAAAGTAATCTAAGTCCCCACACAAGGCCCAAATGCACAGCCTGACGCTGCCACATTTCACATGTGCACGTGTACAACAACGTAACATTAAGGAAAGGTACAGAAGGACAAAAACGTTTGCAATGCTAACATTGCAGTGCTAACATTACGCTCACATTTTAACAGCTAGGTTAGCCCAGAAAATAATATTTCAGTTGTCTTTATCCTTCTTCGTGGGGACATTATCGATTGTCATGTCATGTTCATTGTGGACGCCATCTTTGCTCGACAGTAAGTCTTTGCTGTCGTCCAGCATTCTGTTTTTGTTTACTTTGTTGCCAGTTCAGTTTTAGTTTTGTTCTGCATAGCCTTCCCTAAGCTTCAATGCCTTTTCTTAGGGGCACTCACCTTTCGTTTATTTTTGGTTTAAGCATTAGACACCTTTTTACCTGCACCCTGCCTCCCGCTGTTTCCGACATCTACAAAGCAATTAGCTACCTGCTGCCACCTACTGATATGGAAGAGTATTACACCGTTACTCTGCCGAGCTCTAGACTCAACAACAACACATCATGTGCAGACTATAATTACTGGTTTGCAAAAATTTTTTTTTACCCCAAATAGGTGAAATTAGATAATCTCCCACGGCACACCAGACTGTATCTCGCGGCACACTAGTGAAAAACACTGGGTTAGCCTATTGAACAAAATGAACAAAGAGCTACAATGTCTGTAGCTGACTGACAGATAGTTGGCAGAGGTTCAGGCTGCGTTTTAAGATTGTAGCAAAGCCTGGGGAAAGATTTTTTTTTTTTTTACTATCACTACTACTAATATTGACTGATAAAATGTTACATCATATGAAAATGTACAATATTTATGTCTCTAAAGTTGCAGTTTCATAAAGGCGGCAGTTTTACCCTGAAACAGATCATTTCTATGTTCAAACCCAAAGAAAACTAAGATATCTATTTGTTTTTATTTTTGCTATTATTTGAAATTATTTTCTGGCACATTATTTCCACAAAATGATTAGTAGCACCCCCACAAAACATTTTTTTTATTAAATACAGTAGGATTATACAAAATGGGGGATGAGTAACAGAACCCAGCCAATCAGCTAATCAAACCTATTTGAGAGTCACACAGGAAGCCACTGCTCAAATTATACATCATCAATCATGATCAATTTGTAAAACGCTTGACTTTTTAAAACATGTGCAACTTCTATAGTTGCTTAGACATGCTGCTTATTTCATTACAAAATACACAAATGTTTAAATCAACCAGCGACATTAATTAGAACTAAGCACTGCAAAGTTCACAATCAGGGCTTATCAATGTGACAACTGTTTCTGCTAAATGTTGCCACAAATCACAAATCCTCCAGCAAACAGATAATTAATTGTAGCTGGAGTTGTTCCTTCCCTCCGTTATTAATTCTCACATGAAGACAATAAAAGCTGTCACACTGTTGCTGTGGAGATACAAAGATAATAATAGTAATCCCTTATGTATGGCGGAAGGCCTTCATTTAAATCAATAGTCTGGTGTTTAAACAGACATCCTACAAAATTCAGCAATCACAGCAAAAGTCATCTTTTTATCACTGCCATCGCTCTATCATCATGCGTAATTTACATATATATACATATATATACTGTATTTACAGTATATAAAATACACATACACAACATATACATACATACTCATATATCAATTATTATATATATATATATATATATATATATATTATACAATATATAAATGATATATACACATATATATATATATATATATATATATATATATATATATATATATATATATATATATATATATACACACACTAAATTATATATAAAGTTCAAGTTAAAGTACCACTGATAGTCACACACACACTAGGTGTGGTGAAATTACTCTCTGCATTTGACCCATCCCCTTGTTCCACCCCCTTGGAGGTGAGGGGAGCAGTGAGCAGCAGCAGTTGCCAGGCTCGGGAATCATTTTGGTGATTTATCCCCCAATTCCAACCCTTTATGCTGATGCTGGGAGGTAATGGGTCCCATTTTTATAATCTTTTATAGTCTTTTTCTAGTCTTTGGTATGACTTAGTATGACTAGTATAGAGTCTATTGCTGTATATTACTGGATATACTGTAAAACTGTATACATACAAAAGATAATAACAGCAGTGCAGTCCAAATATAAACTGCATACATAACATACTTAAGTTTTGCCCACCATGGAAAGATTTAAAACATTTTTTTTAGATTTTGCATGTTTTGTTTGGCGTCCACACAAACATTTCAGTTTTGCATCACAGCCATTTATGCCAATTAGAAGATTATGTTATTTTGCGCCCAAAACCACGGATACATTTTGTTCCTGTGGAAAAAAAGAAATAGCATGGTTTGCTGTGCATGAGAGAAAGGCACACTGTTTTTAACATCCATCTTGATTGTTTTTTTGGACGGTGACGGTGAAAGATTCTTCACTGTAAAGTCAATGGAATGTTAATGGAAAGTAATGCATCCTTTCTTAAAACTTAATTCCAAAATGATGGAACACCAATACTTTTTTGGCACATAGGCGTGCCTGTAAAGTTACCAAAGCGTTTTTTAGTAGCTGCAACTATAAGTTTGGTAGAATTAATTAATAATTGTTTCTCAATTATCGTAATTCGCTTGGTGGGTTATTTCAGCAGACCCAGTGAGAAAGCTAACTCGTAAATAAACACTAACAAAAGTCTGCTATCAATAGAGCTAATGGGATTTGTGACGTCATAGCGCCCTCTAAAAAATACCAACAATACTCCATTTACTTCTCATGACCTCAATATTAACAAAGTACTAGCGGTATTGTTATCATAGGCGCTAAGGTAGACAATTTAGTTTTAGCGGCGCTGTGATCACAGAGAGCTAACTAGCTTGCGCTGCTATATTGACATACTGAGCTGCTGCATTGCTTCTAAGTTGGTGAAAGTTAATTCTAGATTATAAAGTTAATTCTAGATTATGCTTCCTACCTGGATACTAGAATGTTGTGGCCATGAACTGAGAAGATGATCAACGTTTTTTTAGTCAGGATTATGTCTAATTCTTCATCTAAATGGGAAGACATAAACATCCCATCAGTCAGCATCCCAGTGACAGCAAATATTGTACAGTAAGTGATTGTTTTATTATGTTCGTAGTTTGTATTTCTTGTTTAACAAATAGCAATACTGCTACTTGATGTTTCACTAAAGCTGGATCTGTTTAGCACACAGCTTCTAAAACTTGTAGCTCATCCTCCTTATATTCAGGCTCAAAAATGTAAGGTTCTGGATCATCATTTGTCTTTGTTGTCTATCATGAAGTCTGCATGTTTAGCAGAAGTTGTTGGTGTTAAAGAAAATAGTAACGTTGTAATGCGTCTGTGAAATTAATGCGAAATAATGCGAAAATATGCTTAAAGTGAACCAAATAGGTAAATATTACATGTTAAAGTTAAAGTACCACTGATAGTCACGCACACACACAAGGTGTGGTGAAATTACTCTCTGCATTTGACCCATCCCCTTGTTCCACCCCCTGGGAGGTGAGGGGAGCAGTGAGCAGCAGCGCTCGGGAATCATTTTGGTTATTTAACCCCCAATTGCAACCCTTGATGCTGAGTGCCAAGCAGGGAGGTAACGGGTTCCATTTTTATAGTCTTTGGTATGACTCGGCCGGGGTTTGAACTCACGACCTACCAATCTCAGGGTGGACACTCTAACCACAAGGCCAATGAGTAAGCTATTGTTATGTTATCAGGAATGTGCATGTTACTACATACTTACAGTGCATTCGTCAGAGTATTCACTTTTTCCACATGTTGTTAGATTACAGCATTTACAAAATGGGATAGATAGATTTTTGTCCTCAAAATTCTACACATAATGACAATCTGAAAAAGTTTTTTTTTTTTTAATTTTTTGCAAATTGTTCAAAAATAAAAATCTAAGAAGTTACATGTAGATAAGTATTCACAGCCATTTGTTTAGAGCGCTAACCGGTAATAGGCGGAATAGAGCGACTCCTGTTGGCTCTATTGTTAGCTGACTTATGCTATCGTTTATTTACGAGTTAAAATTAGGGATGTCCGATGATATTAGACTGCCGATATTATCGGCCGATAAATGCTTTAAAATGTAATATCGGAAATTATCGGTATCGGTTTCAAAATTATCGGTATCGGTTTCAAAAAGTAACATTTATGACTTTTTAAAACGCCTCTGTGTACATGGACGTAGGGAGAAGTACAGAGCGCCAATAAACCTTAAAGGCACTTCCTTTGCGTGCCGACCCAATCACATAATATCTACGGCTTTTCACACACACAAGTGAATGCTTCATACTTGGTCAACAGCCATACAGGTCACACTGAGGGTGGCCGTATAAACAACTTTAACATTGTTACAAATATGCGCCACACTGTGAACCCACACCAAACAAGAACGACAAACACATTTCGGGAGAACATCCGCACCGTAACACAACATAAACACAACAGAACAAATACCCAGAACCCCTTGCAGCACGAACTATTCCGGGACGCTACAATATACATTCCCACTACCCCCTACCCCCCGCCCCCACCTCAACCCCGCCCCCCGGCCCAACCTCGCCCACCTCAACCACCTCATGCTCTCTGAGGGAAAGCATGTCCCAAACTCCAAGCTGCTGTTTTGAGGCATGTTAAAAAAAATAATGCACTTTGTGACTTCAATAATAAATATGGCAGTGCCATGTTGGCGTTTTTTTCCAACACTTGAGTTGATTTATTTTGGAAAACCTTGTTACATTGTTTAATGCATCCAGCGGGGCATCACAATAAAATTAGGCATAATAATGTGTTAATTCCACGACTGTATATATCGGTATCGGTTGATATCGGAATCAGTAATTAAGAGTTGGACAATATCGGAATATCGGATATCGGCAAAAAAGCCAGTATCGGACATCTCTAGTTAAAATGCATAAAAAAAAGTAAAACGTGTTCTTGTTTTACATCAGGATTGTGAACGATAATAATAAATAAAAGAGGTGCAGTTCCCCATTCACATAGTTTGTTTTCTTATGCACCTTCTAGCCTACTCGTGATTGTGTATGATTCAACAAAATCAACCACATTATTTCAAAAATGGCATCTGTATTTGATTAAACATATTCAGCTGATTTTTCTAGTGCTTCTGTGCCACTCACAGACAGATTAAGTGGTTACGGAGCCAATGGTATCACGGAAACCTAATTGCTGGCTCCGGCACCTCGCCATAACACTTACTACATAGAAAAAGAGCAGTACACTGAAGACTTGAAGAGCAAAAAAGCATTCAGACTGCTTCCTCGTCGTGGCTGCGAATTCAAATGAACTCTTTTCGCATGAACGCAACCATCTTAATTAGCTTCTAACTTGTTCTGTAGTGTGTGAGCGTGTTGTTCAGCCTAAGGCAGGGGTCAGCAACCCAAAATGTTGAAAGAGCCATATTGGACCAAAAATACAAAAACAAATCTGTCTGGAGTCGCAAAAAATTAAAAGCCATATTACATACAGATAGTGTGTCATGAGATATAAATTGAATTAAGAGGACTTAAAGGAAACTAAATTACCTCAAATATAGCTACAAATGAGGCATAATGATGCAATATGTACATATAGCTAGCCTAAATAGCATGTTAGCATCGATTAGCTTGCAGTCATGCAGTGACCAAATATGTCTGATTAGCACTCCACACAAGTCAATAACATCAACAAAACACACCTTTCATGCACAACTTTAAAAGTTTGGTGGACAAAATGAGACAGAAAAAGAAGTGGCATAAAACACGTCCTAGAAAGTCGGAGAAAGTTATACATGTAAACAAACTACGGTGAGTTCAAGGACCGCCAAAATGAGTAGGACAAAACGGCGCTCGCCAAATACTCGAATCAGTGGCATGTTTAATATAAACAGTGTGCTTTGTAACAATTAGGGATGCGTGTGTCATGTTTGTCCTCCTACAGAAACCATATTAAAACAAAAAATATATTTTTTTCTCCCTCATCTTTTTCCATTTTTAATACATTTTTTAAAAAGCTCCAGAGAGCCACTAGGACGGCGCTAAAGAGCCACATGCGGCTCTAGAGCCGCAGGTTGCCGACCCCTGGCCTAAGGCAAATACAAATCCAATGTGTTCACTGCCAGAAGGAGTGCGAGTGTGCAAAGGTTCTGCTTTTAAACATATACATAATGTTTCAATATACAATAAACAAACAGGCCCAGTAGCCCCGCCCTTACCTGTGCTGCTCGTGGTCTTCCTGGTGCCATGGCTGATCTGCCTGAGCCTCCTCTGGTGAGACTTGCCGTTGTAGTGGATCTGCGCCTGCGCCGCCGAGTTCAGCTGGATGTTGCAGACGCCGCACAGCGTGTAGCTGCGCTGCCTGCGCTCCCTTTTGGGCCTGCGCGACGGCGAAGAGGGGAGCAAGGCGCCCCCCGCCGACGACCTCTTTGCCACTGCGGCCTGGCGACAGTGCTCGCCGTCCGTGTCGCCGGCCTCCGACGCAGCCGGCTCGGCGCCTGGCGGGGATGATTGGCTGAGGGGATGCTTCATACCTAAAGGGTAAAAAACAGTAGAGTTAGCAGCCTGTCAGGTATCTATGTTTTGCCCTTGTCATGGTGATTGCATGTGTACAAACATGATACTAATCCCCGTGGGCAAAGATGATATCTACATTGGACACGCATGCAGAAATCACCCTTGAGTCCATAAGCCTCTATTTTGCAACGTGACACCACTCTGGACTAACAAACACACACACACACACACGCACACACATTTCCATAAGAGAAAATAGCACACATTATGGCCAACATTGAGTAGTCATGCACAAAAGCACCACCAGGAGGAGACAGAGAGCTGCAATGAGCTCATCATGAAGCTCAGCTGACCCCTAACCCATGTTAAAAAATGTTGCATTATTGTTTATACGTGGGGTCACGGATGGTCTCGCTGGCTCATCACCTTCATTCAAGTTCATTCCATCAGTGTTCTTCCACAATAATCTCATCTAAAACTTCAGCCAAACTGGAAGCATGCATTTTTCCAAAATGTCCTGCCAATGTTGATATTAGGCGGGAAGAGGCTTTTCCGGTAAGAGAAAAGAAAACCTGTGTGAAGTAGGCCCCCCTTATCATTGCAAATATTAACATAACGCAGCCATTCATTTGTGCTGTAAAATGTTCGTAGATTCCATGTTATTCATTTTTCATAGATCACGTTTTTAACCTATTATTCATAACCAGCACAAACCCCTCACCCCACCTCACCTTGTCAAAATATCCCCAAACTTGTCCTATACGTTTGTGCTGCAAACACTTTTTGTCTAACTATTCTAGTTTTTGGTATTAACATTTTACGATTCATAATTTATTAGTGATTCCCAGAGCCCAGAAACGTCTGCGGGCTATAGAGCGTTTTCTATTGGGGCTCCAGTACTATGGAATGCCCTCCCGGTAACAGTTAGAGATGCTACCTCAGTAGAAGCATTTAAGTCCCATCTTAAAACTCATTTGTATACTCTAGCCTTTAAATAGACCCCCCTTTTAGAGCAGTTGATCTGCCGTTTCTTGTCTTTTCTCCTCTGTCCCTTGTGGAGGGGGGGGGGGACACAGGCCATGGATGAAGTGCTGGCTGTCCAGAGTCGGGACCCGGGGTGGACCGCTCGCCTGTGCATCGGTTGGGGACATCTCTGCGCTGCTGACCCGTCTCCGCTCGGGATGGTTTCCTGCTGGCCCCACTATGGACTGGACTCTTACTATTATGTTGGATCCACTATGGACTGGACTCTCACAATATTATGTCAGACCCACTCGACATAAATTGCATTCGGTCTCCCCTAGAGGGGGGGGTTACCCACATATGCGGTCCTCTCCAAGGTTTCTCATAGTCATTCACATCGACGTCCCACTGGGGTGAGTTTTTCCTTGCCCTTATGTGGGCTCTGTACCGAGGATGTCGTTGTGGCTTGTGCAGCCCTTTGAGACACTTGTGATTTAGGGCTATATAAATAAACATTGATTGATTGATAACCAGCCCCCCACCAAGTCAAAATCTGGTGTGTGTTGCTGAGTCCGACTTGGACATAATCTGGACTGTATATAAATGCTTATTTTAAAATGTAATTTTGTTTATAGATTATATGCAATCTGTTGTGTTCCCTAATTTTCAGTGTACATAAATGAAGGTGTGTGTTGCTGAGCCTGACCTGGACATAATCTGGACTGGACCTGGTTTTAAGAACCCTTTAAATATTCTAATTTCATTGACAACCTGGTCTGGTGAAGATAAGGTCCTTTTTTTTTTTTAAATAAATAAAATAAGATAAATAAATAAAAAACATTTTCTTGAATAAAAAAGAAAGTAAAACAATACAAAAACAATTACATAAAAAATAGTAATTAATGAAAATGTTAGTGGACCAGCAGCACACACAATCATGTGTGCTTCAAGGACTGTATCCCTTGCAGACTGTATTGTTCTATATTGTAGGAACTAGACATTTAATAACAGAAAGAAACAACCCCTTTGGTGTGACTGAGTGTAAATAGGGGAGGGAGGTTTTTTTTTGGGTTGGTGCACTAATTAAAGTGTATCTTGTGTTTTATATGTTGATTTAATAAAACAAATAAAAAATAAAAATTAAAGCTGCAAGCAGCGTTGGACGGGCCCGCGTATTTGGCAGGTGCTAGTCCTAAGTGTCCCAATACTTTTGTCTACTTGTAGTCTGAAGTGTCCCAAGACTTTTGTCTAGTGTACCTACCTTGTCTGCATTGTGTGGGCACGTTAGTGCTTCCTGCTTTTAAGCAGCCATCTTTAAAAAACAGCACCGCAGGAGCATCAGCGCAGCGGGTCTTTGAAGGGTTATAAAATCAAAACCGGAGCAGGTATTACAAATCCCATCTATACTTTTAATCACAAGGGTTGTATGTCTCACCTGTGTTAATTTGAAGGCGAAACGACAAACGCGCTCAGAGGAGATAGATTTTGAAGGAAGGTGACCGGTTTTTACAAAAATGTTGTTTTGAAGGGGGAATAGCAAACTTCCTGTTGATTTTTGGTGGGGGTTGTGAATTTATGAAATGTAGGTGTAAGTGAGACCTACATAGAGGTTTTTGTTTCATGTCTCTCCGACCTTCCCAGTGGGAGTTAGAGGCATTTTTGTATTATTTTTCTTCCGATGAGCAGTTTTTTGTTGGTTTGATAAAAAAATTGCTGTAGAGCACAATTTTTGGATTTGGGGTTAGGTTTTTTCATTAGATTACAGTTTTAGCCAGTCCTGATGTGTGTGTTCAGTTTGGTGAGTTTTGAAGCATGTTAAGGGGGTCAAATTATAGCTCAAAGAGGCAAAAGTGACTGTTTTTAGTACTTTTTGGTCTTGAAGGGGGAATTGCCAACTTCCTGTAGATTTTAGCCCGACAATGTACAATTATGAAAGGTAGGTCTAAGTCAGACCTACATAGAGGTTTTTGTTTAATGTTTTTCCGACCTTCCTAGTGGGAGTTACAGGCAGTGTACTTTTTTTGTTTTTATAGGGGGCGCTAGAGCGCAATTTTAATTTTTGATGTTCGTTTGTTATAAAAAAGGCTATTTTTGCAGGTCCTGATGTGTGGGTCAAATTTGGTGAGTTTTGAAGCATGTTAAGTGGGTCAAATTAGTGCTCAAAGAGGCGGCGGAAGAATAAATATAAAGAACAAGACCAATTAAAGCTGCAAGCAGCGTTGGTCGGGCCCGCGTCTTTGGCAGGTGCTAGTCCTAAGTGTCCCAATACTTTTGTGTACTTGTAGTCTGAAGTGTCCCAAGACTTTTGTCTAGTGTACCTACCTTGTCTGCATTGTGTGGGCACGTTAGTGCTTCCTGCTTTTGAGCAGCCATCTTAGAAAAACAGCACTGCAGGAGCATCAGTGCAGCGGGTCTTTGAAGGGTCATAAAATCAAAACCGGAGCAGGTATTACAAATCCCATCTATACTTTTAATCACAAGGGTTTTATCTCTCACCTGTGTTAATTTGAAGGCGAAACGACAAACGCTGTCAGAGGAGATAGATTTTGAAGGAAGGTGACGGGTTTTTACAAAAATGTTGTGTTGAAGGGGGAATAGCAAACATCCTGTTGATTTTTGCTGGGGGTTGTCAATTTATGAAATGTAGGTCTAAGTGAGACCTACATAGAGGTTTTTGTTTCATGTCTCTCCGACCTTCCCAGTGGGAGTTACAGGCAGTTTAGTAATGTTTTTCTTCCGAGGAGCAGTTTTTTATCAGTTTTATTCAAAAATTGCTGTAGAGCACAATTTTTGAATTTGGGGTTAGGTTTTTTTATTACAGCACAGTTTTTGCCAGTCCTGATGTGTGTGTTCAGTTCGGTGAGTTTTGAAGCATGTTAAGGGGGTCAAATTACAGCGCAAAGAGGCAAAAGTGACTGTTTTTAGTACTTTTTTGTCTTGAAGGGGGAATTGCCAACTTCCTGGTAATTTTAGCCCGAAGACATACAATTATTTTGAACTAGGTCTAAGTCAGACCTACATAGAGGTTTTGGTTTCATGTCTCTCCGACCTTCCTAGTGGGAGTTACAGGCAGTCTGTTTTTTTTTTTTCCTAGGGGGCGCTAGAGCGCAATTTTGATTTTTGGGGTTCGGTTTTTTTATCAAAAGACAATTTTCGCAGGTCCTGATAAGTGTGTCAAATATGGTGAGTTTTGAAGCATGTTAAGTGGGTCAAATTAGTGTTCGAAGAGGCGGCGGAATAATAATAATAATAATAATAATAATAATAATAAAACCTTAGAAAAACAATAGGTCCTTATGTCCCATTGCATAAGGACTCCCTGTGGGAGTCCTTTTGCAATGGGCCGTGCGGGCCCTAATTAAAGCTGCAAGCAGCGTTGTTCGGGCCCGCGTATTTGGCAGGTGCTAGTCCTAAGTGTCCCAATACTTTTGTCTACTTTTAGTCTGAAGTGTCCCAAGACTTTTGTCTAGTGTACCTACCTTGTCTGCATTGTGTGGGCACGTTAGTGCAGCCTGCTTTTAAGCAGCCATCTTGAAAAAACAGCACCGCAGGAGCATCAGTGCAGCGGGTCTTTGAAGGGTCATAAAATCAAAACCGGAGCAGGTATTACGAATCCCATCTATACTTTTAATCACAAGGGTTGTATCTGTCACCTGTGTTAGTTTGAAGGCGAAACGACAAACGCTCTCAGAGGAGATAGATTTTGAAGGAAGGTGACCGGTTTTTCCAAAAAAATTGTTTTGAAGGGGGAATAGCAAACTTCCTGTTGATTTTTGCTGGGGGTTGTCAATTTATGAAATGTAGGTCTAAGTGAGACCTACGTAGAGGTATTTGTTTCATGTCTGTCCGACCTTCCCAGTGGGAGTTACAGGCAGTTTTGTAGTTTTTTCCTTCCGAGGAGCACTTTTTTGTCAGTTTTATTCAAAAAATTCTGTAGAGCGCAAATTTTGAATTTGGGGTTAGGTTTTTTTATTAGATCACAGTTTTTGTCAGTCCTGATGTGTGCGTTCAGTTTGGTGAGTTTTGAAGCATGTTAAGGGGGTCAAATTACAGCTGAAAGAGGCGAAAGTGACTGATTTTACTAAAATTCAGTGTTGAAGGGGGAATAGCAAACTTCCTGTAGATTTTTGCCCGAGAAAATAAATTAAAAAAATTTAAGTCTAAGTGAGACCTACATAGAGGTTTTTGTTTCATGTCTCTACGACATTCGTACGGGGAGTTAGAACAAGTTTACTTGGTAGGGGGCGCTAGAGCGCAATTTTGAGTTTTGGGATTTGGTATTTTTACCAAAGAGTTTTGTTCGTGTTTTTTTATGTGTGCGTCAAATTTGGTGAGTTTTGAAGCATGTTAAGGGGGTGAAAGTAGTGCGCAAAGCTGCGGAATAAGAAAGAATAATAATAATAATAATAATAATAAAACCTTAGAAATTCAATAGGTCCTTATGTCCCATTGCATAAGGACTCCCTGTGGGAGTCCTTTTGCAATGGGCCGTGCGGGCCCTAATAATAATAAAACCTTAGAAATTCAATAGGTCCTTATGTCCCATTGCATAAGGACTCCCTGTGGGAGTCCTTTTGCAATGGGCCACTGCGGGCCCTAATTAAAGCTGCAAGCAGCGTTGGACGGGCCCGCGTATTTGGCAGGTGCTAGTCCTAAGTGTCCCAATACTTTTGTCTACTTGTAGTCTGAAGTGTCCCAAGACTTTTGTCTAGTGTACCTACCTTGTCTGCATTGTGTGGGCACGTTAGTGCTTCCTGCTTTTAAGCAGCCATCTTTAAAAAACAGCACCGCAGGAGCATCAGCGCAGCGGGTCTTTGAAGGGTTATAAAATCAAAACCGGAGCAGGTATTACAAATCCCATCTATACTTTTAATCACAAGGGTTGTATGTCTCACCTGTGTTAATTTGAAGGCGAAACGACAAACGCGCTCAGAGGAGATAGATTTTGAAGGAAGGTGACCGGTTTTTACAAAAATGTTGTTTTGAAGGGGGAATAGCAAACTTCCTGTTGATTTTTGGTGGGGGTTGTGAATTTATGAAATGTAGGTGTAAGTGAGACCTACATAGAGGTTTTTGTTTCATGTCTCTCCGACCTTCCCAGTGGGAGTTAGAGGCATTTTTGTATTATTTTTCTTCCGATGAGCAGTTTTTTGTTGGTTTGATAAAAAAATTGCTGTAGAGCACAATTTTTGGATTTGGGGTTAGGTTTTTTCATTAGATTACAGTTTTAGCCAGTCCTGATGTGTGTGTTCAGTTTGGTGAGTTTTGAAGCATGTTAAGGGGGTCAAATTATAGCTCAAAGAGGCAAAAGTGACTGTTTTTAGTACTTTTTGGTCTTGAAGGGGGAATTGCCAACTTCCTGTAGATTTTAGCCCGACAATGTACAATTATGAAAGGTAGGTCTAAGTCAGACCTACATAGAGGTTTTTGTTTAATGTTTTTCCGACCTTCCTAGTGGGAGTTACAGGCAGTGTACTTTTTTTGTTTTTATAGGGGGCGCTAGAGCGCAATTTTAATTTTTGATGTTCGTTTGTTATAAAAAAGGCTATTTTTGCAGGTCCTGATGTGTGGGTCAAATTTGGTGAGTTTTGAAGCATGTTAAGTGGGTCAAATTAGTGCTCAAAGAGGCGGCGGAAGAATAAATATAAAGAACAAGACCAATTAAAGCTGCAAGCAGCGTTGGTCGGGCCCGCGTCTTTGGCAGGTGCTAGTCCTAAGTGTCCCAATACTTTTGTGTACTTGTAGTCTGAAGTGTCCCAAGACTTTTGTCTAGTGTACCTACCTTGTCTGCATTGTGTGGGCACGTTAGTGCTTCCTGCTTTTGAGCAGCCATCTTAGAAAAACAGCACTGCAGGAGCATCAGTGCAGCGGGTCTTTGAAGGGTCATAAAATCAAAACCGGAGCAGGTATTACAAATCCCATCTATACTTTTAATCACAAGGGTTTTATCTCTCACCTGTGTTAATTTGAAGGCGAAACGACAAACGCTGTCAGAGGAGATAGATTTTGAAGGAAGGTGACGGGTTTTTACAAAAATGTTGTGTTGAAGGGGGAATAGCAAACATCCTGTTGATTTTTGCTGGGGGTTGTCAATTTATGAAATGTAGGTCTAAGTGAGACCTACATAGAGGTTTTTGTTTCATGTCTCTCCGACCTTCCCAGTGGGAGTTACAGGCAGTTTAGTAATGTTTTTCTTCCGAGGAGCAGTTTTTTATCAGTTTTATTCAAAAATTGCTGTAGAGCACAATTTTTGAATTTGGGGTTAGGTTTTTTTATTACAGCACAGTTTTTGCCAGTCCTGATGTGTGTGTTCAGTTCGGTGAGTTTTGAAGCATGTTAAGGGGGTCAAATTACAGCGCAAAGAGGCAAAAGTGACTGTTTTTAGTACTTTTTTGTCTTGAAGGGGGAATTGCCAACTTCCTGGTAATTTTAGCCCGAAGACATACAATTATTTTGAACTAGGTCTAAGTCAGACCTACATAGAGGTTTTGGTTTCATGTCTCTCCGACCTTCCTAGTGGGAGTTACAGGCAGTCTGTTTTTTTTTTTTCCTAGGGGGCGCTAGAGCGCAATTTTGATTTTTGGGGTTCGGTTTTTTTATCAAAAGACAATTTTCGCAGGTCCTGATAAGTGTGTCAAATATGGTGAGTTTTGAAGCATGTTAAGTGGGTCAAATTAGTGTTCGAAGAGGCGGCGGAATAATAATAATAATAATAATAATAATAATTAAAGCTGCAAGCAGCGTTGGTCGGGCCCGCGTCTTTGGCAGGTGCTAGTCCTAAGTGTCCCAATACTTTTGTCTACTTGTAGTCTGAAGTGTCCCAATACTTGTGGCCAGTGTAGGTGTCCCAATACTTTTGGCCAGTGTTAGTAATAAGTTTCCCAATACTGTTGTCTACTTGTAGTCGTAAGTGTCCCAATACTTTTGTGAAGTTGTAGTCCCAAGTGTCCCAATACTTTTGTCCATTTTTCGGCTGAAGTGTCCCAAGACTTTTGTCTAGTGTACCTACCTTGTCTGCATTGTGTGGGCACGTTGGTGCTTCCTGCTTTTGAGCAGCCATCTTAAAAAAACAGCACCGCAGGAGCATCAGTGCAGCGGGTCTTTGAAGGGTCATAAAATCAAAACCGGAGCAGGTATCACAAAACGGTTCTGTTAATTTATGCACAAGGGTTTAATCTCTCTCCTGTGTTAGTTTGAAGGCAAAAGGACAAACGCGCTCAGAGGAGATAGTTTTTGAAGGAAGGTGACCGGTTTTAACCAAAAAATTGTTTTGAAGGGGGAATAGCAAACATCCTGTAGATTTTTGCGCGGGGTTGTCAATTAATGAAATGTAGGTCTAAGTGAGACCTACATAGAGGTATTTGTTTCATGTCTCTCCGACCTTCCCAGTGGGAGTTACAGGCAGTTTTGTAGTTAATTTCTTCCGAGGAGCAGTGTTTTGTCCGTTTTATTAAAAAATTGCTGTAGAGCACAATTTTTAGATTTGGGGTTAGGTTTTTTCATTAGATTACAGTTTTAGCCAGTCCTGATGTGTGTGTTCAGTTTGGTGAGTTTTGAAGCATGTTAAGGGGGTGAAATTACAGCTCAAAGAGGCAAAAGTGACTGTTTTTAGTACTTTTTTGTCTTGAAGGGGGAATTGCCAACTTCCTGTAGATTTTAGCCCGACAATGTACAATTATGAAAGGTAGGTCTAAGTCAGACCTACATAGAGGTTTTTGTTTCATGTTTTTCCGACCTTCCTAGTGGGAGTTACAGGCAGTGTACTTTTTTTGTTTTTATAGGGGGCGCTAGAGCGCAATATTAATTTTTGAGGTTCGTTTGTTATAAAAAAGGCAATTTTCGCAGGTCCTGATGTGTGGGTAAAATTTGGTGAGTTTTGAAGCATGTTAAGTGGGTCAAATTAGTGCTC
This sequence comes from Nerophis lumbriciformis, assembly GCF_033978685.3. Classification (NCBI taxonomy): domain Eukaryota; kingdom Metazoa; phylum Chordata; class Actinopteri; order Syngnathiformes; family Syngnathidae; genus Nerophis; species Nerophis lumbriciformis. The sequence goes on along the minus strand of NC_084571.2, from coordinate 26,673,812 downwards.
GAAGAGGCGGCGGAAGAATAAATATAAAGAACAAGACCAATTAAAGCTGCAAGCAGCGTTGTTCGGGCCCGCGTATTTGGCAGGTGCTAGTCCTAAGTGTCCCAATACTTTTGTCTACTTTTAGTCTGAAGTGTCCCAAGACTTTTGTCTAGTGTACCTACCTTGTCTGCATTGTGTGGGCACGTTAGTGCTTCCTGCTTTTAAGCAGCCATCTTTAAAAAACAGCACCGCAGGAGCATCAGCGCAGCGGGTCTTTGAAGGGTCATAAAATCAAAACCGGAGCAGGTATTACAAATCCCATCTATACTTTTAATCACAAGGGTTGTATCTCTCACCTGTGTTAATTTGAAGGCGAAACGACAAACGCGCTCAGAGGAGATAGATTTTGAAGGAAGGTGACCGGTTTTTACAAAAATGTTGTTTTGAAGGGGGAATAGCAAACTTCCTGTTGATTTTTGGTGGGGGTTGTAAATTAATGAAATGTAGGTCTAAGTGAGACCTACATAGAGGTATTTGTTTCATGTCTCTCCGACCTTCCCAGTGGGAGTTACAGGCAGTTTAGTACTTATTTTCTTCCGAGGAGCAGTTTTTTGTGCGTTTTATAAAAAAATTGCTGTAGAGCACAATTTTTGGATTTGGGGTTAGGTTTTTTCATTAGATCACAGTTTTAGCCAGTCCTGATGTGTGTGTTAAGTTTGGTGAGTTTTGAAGCATGTTAAGGGGGTCAAATTACAGCTCAAAGAGGCAAAATTGACTTTTTTTAGTACTTTTTTGTCTTGAAGGGGGAATTGCCAACTTCCAGTTGATTTTAGCCCGAGAATGTACCATTATGAAAGTTAGGTCTGAGTCAGACCTACATAGAGGATTTTGTTTCATGTTTTTCCGACCTTCCTAGTGGGAGTTACAGGCAGTCTAGTTTTTTTTTTACCTAGGGGGCGCTAGAGCGCAATTTTGATTTTTGCGGTTTGGTTTTTTTATCAAAAGACAATTTTCGCAGGTCCTGATGGGTGGGTCAAATATGGTGAGTTTTGAAGCATGTTAAGTGGGTCAAATTAGTGTTCGAAGAGGCGGCCGGTATAATAATAATAATAATAATAATAATAAAACCTTAGAAATTCAATAGGTCCTTATGTCCCATTGCATAAGGACTCCCTGTGGGAGTCCTTTTGCAATGGGCCACTGCGGGCCCTAATTAAAGCTGCAAGCAGCGTTGTTCGGGCCCGCGTATTTGGCAGGTGCTAGTCCTAAGTGTCCCAATACTTTTGTGTACTTGTAGTCTGAAGTGTCCCAAGACTTTTGTGTAGTGTACCTACCTTGTCTGCATTGTGTGGGCACGTTGGTGCTTCCTGCTTTTGAGCAGCCATCTTAAAAAACCAGCACCGCAGCAGCATGAGTGCAGCGGGTCTTTGAAGGGTCATAAAATAAAAACCGGAGCAGGTATCACAAAAAGCTTCTGTTAATTTATGCACAAGGGTTTAATCTCTCTCCTGTGTTATTTTGAAGCCGAAAGGACAAACGCGCTCAGAGGAGATAGTTTTTGAAGGAAGGTGACCGGTTTTAACAAAAAAATTGTTTTGAAGGGGGAATAGCAAACATCCTGTTGATTTTTGCTGGGGGTTGTCAATTTATGAAATGTAGGTCTAAGTGAGACCTACATAGAGGTTTTTGTTTCATGTCTGTCCGACCTTCCCAGTGGGAGTTACAGTCAGTTTTGTAGTTGTTGTCTTCCAAAGAGCAGTTTTTTGTCAGTTTTATTAAAAAATTGCTGTAGAGCACAATTTTTGGATTTGGGGTTAGGTTTTTTCATTAGATCACAGTTTGAGCCAGTCCTGATGTGTGTGTTAAGTTTGGTGAGTTTTGAAGCATGTTAAGGGGGTCAAATTATAGGTCAAAGAGGCAAAAGTGACTGTTTTTGGTACTTTTTTGTCTTGAAGGGGGAATTGCCAACTTCCTGTTGATTTTCGCCCGAGAATGTACCATTATGAAAGTTAGGTCTGAGTCAGACCTACATAGAGGATTTTGTTTCATGATTTTCCGACCTTCCTAGTGGGAGTTACAGGCAGTCTAGTTTTTTTTTTTCCTAGGGGGCGCTAGAGCGCAATTTTGATTTTTGCGGTTAGGTTTTTTTATTAAAAGACAATTTTCGCAGGTCCTGACGGGTGGGTCAAATTTGGTGAGTTTTGAAGCATGTTAAGTGGGTCAAATTAGTGTTCGAAGAGGCGGCGGAATAATAATAATAATAATAATAATAATAATAAAAAACATTAGAAATACAATAGGTCCTTATGTCCCATGCATAAGGACTCCCTGTGGGAGTCCTTTTGCAATGGGCCGTGCGGGCCCTAATAATAATAAAACCTTAGAAAAACAATAGGTCCTTATGTCCCATTGCATAAGGACTCCCTGTGGGAGTCCTTTTGCAATGGGCCGTGCGGGCCCTAATTAAAGCTGCAAGCAGCGTTGGTCGGGCCCGCGTCTTTGGCAGGTGCTAGTCCTAAGTGTCCCAATACTTTTGTCTACTTGTAGTCTGAAGTGTCCCAAGACTTTTGTCTAGTGTACCTACCTTGTCTGCATTGTGTGGGCACATTGGTGCTTCCTGCTTTTAAGCAGCCATCTTAAAAAAACAGCACCGCAGGAGCATCAGTGCAGCGGGTCTTTGAAGGGTCATAAAATCCAAACCGGAGCAGGTATCACAAAACGGTTCTGTTAATCTATGCACAAGGGTTTAATCTCTCTCCTGTGTTATTTTGAAGGCGAAAGGACAAACGCGCTCAGAGGAGATAGTTTTTGAAGGAAGGTGACCGGTTTTTCCAAAAAAATTGTTTTGAAGGGGGAATAGCAAACTTCCTGTTGATTTTTGCTGGGGGTTGTGAATTAATGAAATGTAGGTCTAAGTGAGACCTACATAGAGGTTTTTGTTTCATGTCTCTCCGACCTTCCCAGTGGGAGTTACAGGCAGTTTTGTAGTTATTTTCTTGCGAGGAGCAGTTTTTTGTCCGTTTTATTAAAAAATTGCTGTAGAGCACAATTTTTAGATTTGGGGTTAGGTTTTTTCATTAGATCACAGTTTTAGCCAGTCCTGATGTGTGTGTTAAGTTTGGTGAGTTTTGAAGCATGTTAAGGGGGTCTAATTACAGCTCAAAGAGGCAAAAGTGACTGTTTTTAGTACTTTTTTGTCTTGAAGGGGGAATTGCCAACTTCCTGTAGATTTTAGCCCAACAATGTAAAATTATGAAAGCTAGGTCTAAGTCAGACCTACATAGAGAATTTTGTTTCATGTTTTTCCGACCTTCCTAGTGGGAGTTACAGGCAGTGTACTTTTTTTGTTTTTATAGGGGGCGCTAGAGCGCAATATTAATTTTAGAGGTTCGTTTGTTATAAAAAAGGCAATTGTCGCAGGTCCTGATGTGTGGATCAAATTTGGTGAGTTTTGAAGCATGTTAAGTGGGGCATTGTGTGGGCACGTTGGTGCTTCCAGCATTTAAGCAGCCATCTTAGAAAAACAGCACCGCAGGAGCATCAGTGCAGCGGGTCTTTGAAGGGTCATAAAATCAAAACCGGAGCAGGTATCACAAAACGCTTCTGTTAATTTATGCACAAGGGTTTAATCTCTCTCCTGTGTTATTTTGAAGCCGAAAGGACAAACGCGCTCAGAGGAGATAGTTTTTGAAGGAAGGTGACCGGTTTTTACAAAAAAATTGTTTTGAAGGGGGAATAGCAAACATCCTGTTGATTTTTGCTGGGGGTAGTCAATTTATGAAATGTAGGTCTAAGTGAGACCTACGGAGAGGTTTTTGTTTCATGTCTCTCCGACCTTCCCAGTGGGAGTTACAGGCAGTTTTGTAATGTTTTACTTCCGAGGAGCAGTTTTTTATCAGTTTTATTCAAAAATTGCTGTAGAGCACAATTTTTGGATTTGGGGTTAGGTTTTTTCATTAGATCACAGTTTTAGCCAGTCCTGATGTGTGTGTTCAGTTTGGTGAGTTTTGAAGCATGTTAAGGGGGTCAAAATACAGCTCAAAGAGAAAAAAGTGACTGTTTTTAGTACTTTTTTGTATTGAAGGGGGAATTGCCAACTTCCTGTTGATTTTAGCCCGAAGACATACAATTATGAGAACTAGGTCTAAGTCAGACCTACATAGAGGTTTTTGTTTCATATTTTTCCGACCTTCCTAGTGGGAGTTACAGGCAGTCTGTTTTTTTTTTTTCCTAGGGGGCGCTAGAGCGCAATTTTGAGTTTTATGTTTCGGTTTTATTAAAAACATGCAATTTTCGCAGGTCCTGATGTGTGGGTCAAATATGGTGAGTTTTGAAGCATGTTAAGTGGGTCAAATTACAGTTTGTTGTGGCGGCGGAAGAATAAAGAATAATAATAATAATTAAAGCTGCAAGCAGCGTTGGACGGGCCCGCGTCTTTGGCAGGTGCTAGTCCTAAGTGTCCCAATACTTTTGTCTACTTTTAGTCTGAAGTGTCCCAAGACTTTTGTCTAGTGTACCTACCTTGTCTGCATTGTGTGGGCACGTTAGTGCTTCCTGCTTTTAAGCAGCCATCTTGAAAAAACAGCACCGCAGGAGCATCAGTGCAGCGGGTCTTTGAAGGGTCATAAAATCAAAACCGGAGCAGGTATTACGAATCCCATCTATACTTTTAATCACAAGGGTTTAATCTCTCACCTGTGTTAGTTTGAAGGCGAAACGACAAACGCCCTCAGAGGAGATAGATTTTGAAGGAAGGTGACCGGTTTTTACAAAAATGTTGTTTTGAAGGGGGAATAGCAAACTTCCTGTTGATTTTTGGTGGGGGTTGTCAATTTATGAAATGTAGGTCTAAGTGAGACCTACATAGAGGTTTTTGTTTCATGTCTCTCCGACCTTCCCAGTGGGAGTTACAGGCAGTTTTGTTTTTTTTTTCTTCCGAGGAGCAGTTTTTTGTCCGTTTGATAAAAAAATTGCTGTAGAGCACAATTTTTGGATTTGGGGTTAGGTTTTTTCATTAGATCACAGTTTTAGCCAGTCCTGATGTGTGTGTTCAGTTCGGTGAGTTTTGAAGCATGTTAAGGGGGTCAAATTACAGCTCAAAGAGGCAAAAGTGACTGTTTTTAGTAGTTTTTTGTATTGAAGGGGGAATAGCCAACTTCCTGTTGATTTTAGCCCGAAGACATACAATTATGAGAACTAGGTCTAAGTCAGACCTACATAGAGGTTTTTGTTTCATGTCTCTCCGACCTTCCTAGTGGGAGTTACAGGCAGTCTGTTTTTTTTTTTTCCTAGGGGGCGCTAGAGCGCAATTTTGATTTTTGAGGTTTGGTTTTTTGATAAAAAGTTTTGCCAAAAATTACTGATGTGTGTGTGAAATTTGGTGAGTTTTGAAGCATGTTAAGGGGGTCAAAGTAGTGCGCAAAGCTGCGGAAGAATAATAATAATAATAATAATAAAACCTTAGAAATTCAATAGGTCCTTATGTCCCATTGCATAAGGACTCCCTGTGGGAGTCCTTTTGCAATGGGCCACTGCGGGCCCTAATTAAAGCTGCAAGCAGCGTTGGACGGGCCCGCGTATTTGGCAGGTGCTAGTCCTAAGTGTCCCAATACTTTTGTCTACTTGTAGTCTGAAGTGTCCCAAGACTTTTGTCTAGTGTACCTACCTTGTCTGCATTGTGTGGGCACGTTAGTGCTTCCTGCTTTTAAGCAGCCATCTTTAAAAAACAGCACCGCAGGAGCATCAGCGCAGCGGGTCTTTGAAGGGTTATAAAATCAAAACCGGAGCAGGTATTACAAATCCCATCTATACTTTTAATCACAAGGGTTGTATGTCTCACCTGTGTTAATTTGAAGGCGAAACGACAAACGCGCTCAGAGGAGATAGATTTTGAAGGAAGGTGACCGGTTTTTACAAAAATGTTGTTTTGAAGGGGGAATAGCAAACTTCCTGTTGATTTTTGGTGGGGGTTGTGAATTTATGAAATGTAGGTGTAAGTGAGACCTACATAGAGGTTTTTGTTTCATGTCTCTCCGACCTTCCCAGTGGGAGTTAGAGGCATTTTTGTATTATTTTTCTTCCGATGAGCAGTTTTTTGTTGGTTTGATAAAAAAATTGCTGTAGAGCACAATTTTTGGATTTGGGGTTAGGTTTTTTCATTAGATTACAGTTTTAGCCAGTCCTGATGTGTGTGTTCAGTTTGGTGAGTTTTGAAGCATGTTAAGGGGGTCAAATTATAGCTCAAAGAGGCAAAAGTGACTGTTTTTAGTACTTTTTGGTCTTGAAGGGGGAATTGCCAACTTCCTGTAGATTTTAGCCCGACAATGTACAATTATGAAAGGTAGGTCTAAGTCAGACCTACATAGAGGTTTTTGTTTAATGTTTTTCCGACCTTCCTAGTGGGAGTTACAGGCAGTGTACTTTTTTTGTTTTTATAGGGGGCGCTAGAGCGCAATTTTAATTTTTGATGTTCGTTTGTTATAAAAAAGGCTATTTTTGCAGGTCCTGATGTGTGGGTCAAATTTGGTGAGTTTTGAAGCATGTTAAGTGGGTCAAATTAGTGCTCAAAGAGGCGGCGGAAGAATAAATATAAAGAACAAGACCAATTAAAGCTGCAAGCAGCGTTGGTCGGGCCCGCGTCTTTGGCAGGTGCTAGTCCTAAGTGTCCCAATACTTTTGTCTACTTGTAGTCTGAAGTGTCCCAATACTTGTGGCCAGTGTAGGTGTCCCAATACTTTTGGCCAGTGTTAGTAATAAGTTTCCCAATACTGTTGTCTACTTGTAGTCGTAAGTGTCCCAATACTTTTGTGAAGTTGTAGTCCCAAGTGTCCCAATACTTTTGTCCATTTTTCGGCTGAAGTGTCCCAAGACTTTTGTCTAGTGTACCTACCTTGTCTGCATTGTGTGGGCACGTTGGTGCTTCCTGCTTTTGAGCAGCCATCTTAAAAAAACAGCACCGCAGGAGCATCAGTGCAGCGGGTCTTTGAAGGGTCATAAAATCAAAACCGGAGCAGGTATCACAAAACGGTTCTGTTAATTTATGCACAAGGGTTTAATCTCTCTCCTGTGTTAGTTTGAAGGCAAAAGGACAAACGCGCTCAGAGGAGATAGTTTTTGAAGGAAGGTGACCGGTTTTAACCAAAAAATTGTTTTGAAGGGGGAATAGCAAACATCCTGTAGATTTTTGCGCGGGGTTGTCAATTAATGAAATGTAGGTCTAAGTGAGACCTACATAGAGGTATTTGTTTCATGTCTCTCCGACCTTCCCAGTGGGAGTTACAGGCAGTTTTGTAGTTAATTTCTTCCGAGGAGCAGTGTTTTGTCCGTTTTATTAAAAAATTGCTGTAGAGCACAATTTTTAGATTTGGGGTTAGGTTTTTTCATTAGATTACAGTTTTAGCCAGTCCTGATGTGTGTGTTCAGTTTGGTGAGTTTTGAAGCATGTTAAGGGGGTGAAATTACAGCTCAAAGAGGCAAAAGTGACTGTTTTTAGTACTTTTTTGTCTTGAAGGGGGAATTGCCAACTTCCTGTAGATTTTAGCCCGACAATGTACAATTATGAAAGGTAGGTCTAAGTCAGACCTACATAGAGGTTTTTGTTTCATGTTTTTCCGACCTTCCTAGTGGGAGTTACAGGCAGTGTACTTTTTTTGTTTTTATAGGGGGCGCTAGAGCGCAATATTAATTTTTGAGGTTCGTTTGTTATAAAAAAGGCAATTTTCGCAGGTCCTGATGTGTGGGTAAAATTTGGTGAGTTTTGAAGCATGTTAAGTGGGTCAAATTAGTGCTCGAAGAGGCGGCGGAAGAATAAATATAAAGAACAAGACCAATTAAAGCTGCAAGCAGCGTTGTTCGGGCCCGCGGATTTGGCAGGTGCTAGTCCTAAGTGTCCCAATACTTTTGGCTACTTGTAGTCTGAAGTGTCCCAAGACTTTTGTCTAGTGTACCTACCTTGTCTGCATTGTGTGGGCACGTTGGTGCTTCCTGCTTTTGAGCAGCCATCTTAGAAAAACATGCTTTTGAGCAGCCATCTTAGAAAAACAGCACCGCAGGAGCATCAGTGCAGCGGGTCTTTGAAGGGTCATAAAATCAAAACCGGAGCAGGTATTACAAATCCCATCTATACTTTTAATCACAAGGGTTTTATCTCTCACCTGTGTTAGTTTGAAGGCGAAACGACAAACGCCCTCAGAGGAGATAGATTTTGAAGGAAGGTGACCGGTTTTTACAAAAATTTTGTTTTGAAGGGGGAATAGCAAACTTCCTGTTGATTTTTGGTGGGGGTTGTCAATTTATGAAATGTAGGTCTAAGTGAGACCTACATAGAGGTTTTTGTTTCATGTCTGTCCGACCTTCCCAGTGGGAGTTACAGGCAGTTGTGTCTTTTTTTTCTTCCGAGGAGCAGTTTTTTGTCCGTTTGATAAAAAAATTGCTGTAGAGCACAATTTTTGGATTTGGGGTTAGGTTTTTTCATTAGATCACAGTTTTAGCCAGTCCTGATGTGTGTGTTCAGTTTGGTGAGTTTTGAAGCATGTTAAGGGGGTCAAATTACAGGTCAAAGAGGCAAAAGTGACTGTTTTTAGTAGTTTTTTGTATTGAAGGGGGAATAGCCAACTTCCTGTTGATTTTAGCCCGAAGACATACAATTATGAGAACTAGGTCTAAGTCAGACCTACACAGAGGTTTTTGTTTCATGTCTCTCCGACCTTCCTAGTGGGAGTTACAGGCAGTCTGTTTTTTTTTTTTCCTAGGGGGCGCTAGAGCGCAATTTTGATTTTTGAGGTTTGGTTTTTTGATAAAAAGTTTTGCCAAGAATTACTGATGTGTGTGTGAAATTTGGTGAGTTTTGAAGCATGTTAAGGGGGTCAAAGTAGTGCGCAAAGCTGCGGAAGAATAATAATAATAATAATAATTAAAGCTGCAAGCAGCGTTGTTCGGGCCCGCGTCTTTGGCAGGTGCTAGTCCTAAGTGTCCCAATACTTTTGTCTACTTGTAGTCTGAAGTGTCCCAAGACTTTTGTCTAGTGTACCTACCTTGTCTGCATTGTGTGGGCACGTTGGTGCTTCCTGCTTTTAAGCAGCCATCTTAAAAAAACAGCACCGCAGGAGCATCAGTGCAGCGGGTCTTTGAAGGGTCATAAAATCAAAACCGGAGCAGGTATTACAAATCCCATCTATACTTTTAATCACAAGGGTTTGATCTCTCACCTGTGTTAGTTTGAAGGCGAAACGACAAACGCGCTCAGAGGAGATAGATTTTGAAGGAAGGTGACCGGTTTTTACAAAAATGTTGTTTTGAAGGGGGAATAGCAAACTTCCTGTTGATTATTGCTGGGGGTTGTCAATTTATGAAATGTAGGTCTAAGTGAGACCTACATAGAGGTTTTTGTTTCATGTCTGTCCGACGTTCCCAGTGGGAGTTACAGGCAGTTTTGTCTATTTTTTCTTCCGAGGAGCAGTTTTTTGTCAGTTTGATTAAAAAATTGCTGTAGAGCACAATTTTTAGATTTGGGGTTAGGTTTTTTCATTATATCACAGTTTAAGCCAGTCCTGATGTGTGTGTTCAGTTTGGTGAGTTTTGAAGCATGTTAAGGGGGTCAAATTACAGCTCAAAGAGGCAAAAGTGACTGTTTTTAGTACTTTTTTGTATTGAAGGGGGAATTGCCAACTTCCTGTTGATTTTAGCCCGAAGACATACAATTATGAGAACTAGATCTAAGTCAGACCTACATAGAGGTTTTTGTTTCATGTCTGTCCGACCTTCCTAGTGGGAGTTACAGGCAGTCTGTTTTTTTTTTTTCCTAGGGGGCGCTAGAGCGCAATTTTGATTTTTGGGGTTCGGTTTTTTCATCAAAAGACAATTTTCGCAGGTCCTGATGAGTGTGTCAAATATGGTGAGTTTTGAAGCATGTTAAGTGGGTCAAATTAGTGCTCGAAGAGGCGGCGGAATAATAATAATAATAATAATAATAAAGAATAATAAAACGTTACAAATTCAATAGGTCCTTATGTCCCATTGCATAAGGACTCCCTGTGGGAGTCCTTTTGCAATGGGCCATGGCGGGCCCTAATAAATAAAAAAAATCTCCCCAAACTTGTCCGAAACCTTTGTGCTAAGTTTGTGCTGCAATTTTTTTTGTCTACATATTATAGTTTTTATGTGATTCATGTTTTACAGTATTTTATGTTTTATGTTAACCTTTTATAGTTTTTATGTTCATAAGTGTTATTATTCATAACCAGCCCCCCAGCCATGTCAAAATCTCCCCAAATTTGTCCCAAACATTTGTGCCACGTTTGTGCTGAATTTTTTTTTGTCTAACTATTATAGTTTTTAGGTTATTAACGTTTTATAATTCATAACCAGCCCCCCTCCAAGTCAAAATCTCCCCAAACTTGTCCATAACCTTTGTGATAAGTTTGTGCTGCAATTTTCTTGTCTACACGTTATAGTTTTTATGTGATTAATGTTTTATAGTATTTTATGTTTTATGTTAACCTTTTATAGTTTGTATGTTCATAATGTGTTATTATTCATAACCAGCCCCCCAGCCATGTCAAAATCTCCCCAAATGTGTCCCAAACATTTGTGCCACGTTTGTGCTGACAACATTTTTTGCCTAACTATTATAGTTTTTAGGTTATTAACGTTTTATGATTCATAACCAGCCCCCCACCAAGTCAAAATCTCCCCAAATTTGTCTGAAACCTTTGTGCTAAGTTTGTGATGCAATGTGTTTTGTGTACATATTATAGTTTTAATCTGATTAATGTTTAACAGTTTTTATGTTAACGTTTTATAGTTGTTATGTTAATAATGTGTTATTATTCATAACCAGCCCCCCAGCCATGTCAAAATCTCCCCAAATGTGTCCTAAACATTTGTGCCACGTTTGTGCTGAAAACCATTTTTGTCTAACTATTATAGTTTTTAGGTTAATAACGTTTTAGGATTCATAATCAGCCCCTCACCAAGTCAAAACCTCCCCAAACTTGTCCCAAACATTTGTGCCACGTTTGTGCTGCTATTTGTTTTGTGTACATATTACAGTTTTTATCTGATTAATGATTTATAATTTTTATGTTCATAATGTGTTATTATTCATAACCAGCCCCCCAGCCATGTCAAAATATCCCCAAATTTGTCCCAAACATTTGTGCCACGTTTGTGCTGACAACATTTTTTGCCTAACTATTATAGTTTTTAGGTTATTAACGTTTTATGATTCATAACCAGCCCCCCACCAAGTCAAAATCTCCCCAAATTTGTCTGAAACCTTTGTGCTAAGTTTGTGATGCAATGTGTTTTGTGTACATATTATAGTTTTAATCTGATTAATGTTTAACAGTTTTTATGTTAACGTTTTATAGTTGTTATGTTAATAATGTGTTATTATTCATAACCAGCCCCCCAGCCATGTCAAAATCTCCCCAAATGTGTCCTAAACATTTGTGCCACGTTTGTGCTGAAAACCATTTTTGTCTAACTATTATAGTTTTTAGGTTAATAACGTTTTAGGATTCATAATCAGCCCCTCACCAAGTCAAAACCTCCCCAAACTTGTCCCAAACATTTGTGCCACGTTTGTGCTGAAAACCTTTTTTGTCTAACTATTATAGTTGTTATGTTCATAATGTGTTATTATTCATAACCAGCCCCCCAGCCATGTCAAAATCTCCCCAAATTTGTCCCAAACATTTGTGCCACGCTTGTGCCGAAAACATTTTCTGTCTAACTATTATAGTTGTTATGTTCATAATGTGTTATTATTCATAACTAGCCCCTCACCAAATCAAAACCTCCCCAAACTTGTCCCAAACATTTGTGCCACATTTGTGCTGAAAACCTTTTTTGTCTAACTATTATAGTTGTTATGTTCATAATGTGTTATTATTCATAACCAGCCCTCCAGCCATGTCAAAATCTCCCCAAACTTGTGCTACGTTTGTGCTGCAACTTCTTTTGTATAGATATTATAGTTCTTATGTGATTAATGTTTTACAGTTTATATGTTTTATGTTAACGTTTTTATGTTATTAATTAGAGATGTTCGATAAGATCGGACTGCCGATATTATCGGCCGATAAATGCTTTAAAATGTAATATCGGAAATTATCGGTATCGGTTTTAAAAAGTGAAATGTATGACTTTTTAAAACGCAGCTGTACGGAGTGGTACACGGATGTAGGGAGAAATACAGAGCAGTTGCGTCTCCCAGTCATACTTGCCAACCCTCCCGATTTTCCCGGGAGACTCCCAAATTTCAGTGCCCCTCCCGAAAATCTCCCGGGGCAACCATTCTTCCGAATTTCTCCCGATTTCCACCCAGACAACAATATTGGGGGCGTGCCTTAAAGGCTCAATCACTTAATATCTACGACTTTTCACACACTTAAGTGAATGCAATGCATACTTGGTCAACAGCCATACAGGTCACACTGAGGGTTGCCGTATAAACAACTTTAGCACTGTTACAAATATGCGCCACACTGTGAACCCACACCAAACAAGAATGACAAACACATTTCGGGAGAGCATCCGCACCGTAACACAACATAAACACAACAGAACAAATACCCAAAACCCCTTGCAGCACTAACTCCTCCGGGACGCTACAATATACATCCCCCGCTACCCCCCCCCCCCCCCCTCAACCCCGCCCAAATCAACCTCCTCATGCTCCCAAATTCCAAGCTGCTGTTTTGAGGCATACTAAAAAAAAAAAGAAAGCACTTTATGACTTCAATAATAAATATGACAGTGCCATGTTGGCATTTTTTTCCATAACTTGAGTTGATTTATTTTGGAAAACCTTGTTACATTGTTTAATGCATCCAGCGGGGCATCACAACAAAATTAGGCATAATAATGTGTTAATTCCACGACTGTATATATCGGTTTCGGTTGATATCAGAATCGGTAATTAAAAGTTGGACAATATCGGAATATCGGCAAAAAAGCCATTATCGGACATCTGCATTATTAATGTGTTATTCATTTATTTTATTAACAAGCAGCACAAATGTTGCACAAACGAATAGAACAAGTTTGGGGAGACTTTGAAAGGTCGGGGGGCTGAAAGACGTCACTAGTCAGAAACTGTATCTTAGAATAACTTAAAAACCGTAACGGCACAAACAAACCTTTTAAAGCACAAAGGAATGGCAGTGTTATTTTAACACGTGCAACACAGGTGGAAAGAAAGGACATGTTTGTCTGACATGCAGCCACAGTGGCTATGGATAAATGAAAGAGAGGTTGGGCTCAGCTCAATGTAGGATTGAGACATGTCTTGTAAAAATACAAAAAAAACCCTCTCTAAAATACACCCTTTTCTGCATTTCTGTTTCGAGTTATTTACGTAAATACCAAAACCACTCATAAACACACACACACACACACTCACACACAGAAAGACATTAAGGCAAGCAGTGTCCATGAAAAGCCGCTATTCACGTTGCCAATCTGGGAGCACTCAAGAGACTCCATCAGATGTTTTCGCAGAAGCTGGGAGCAAAGCTGCTGCACCCTGGCACTGAATGAAGAAAATCTCTGTGGTCCTGAAGCACGCAACCTACGCACACTCGCGACACACCACTCAGCACAACGGCCCCCGGAATTAGCTCTTGGCGTGGAAACAGAACGGAACATGCAGAGGCAAATTTATGTACCAAATCATCATTTCATTCACTGAAGATACAGTTTCTATTATGCATTAGGGCGTGGCGATAAAATGATATCAATATATATCACGACAAATAATTAGTTTGATAAAACATTCAATAATTGTATTTTTTTTCTTCTTCGTCTGAAGAAAGCGGAAGATGCGAAGCAAGGTTGGGTGTATGAACAAAGGAACTCGCTCTTTGGTGACTGAGCAACGCAGGAAGTTATCGCTAATTGATGGGAGAGACATGCTAACAGCCAATCAGGTAACAGTTTCAACAATCAAGTTTGGTTGCGCCATCTTCTTGTCTCGTGGTTGGTTCTCTGCATGAAATGAGAAGAGAAAGTAAAAATGAAGAAATTGTGGATAAAACGGGAATAGTCAGTTTGGATTTTTTTCAAACGGACCATAGTCAGACCAATGTGGTCTGTAAATGATGCAAGGTGCATGTCCCCACCAAGACCGGTAATACCACACCACCTTAGCCATGCTCACACTTTAGAGCACAGCTGTAAATTCCTGGCACGAAACCTGCATTAAATAGTTCTTCTCAGGTTTCTCTATGTTTACATTTTCACCCTTTGCACTATTTCTTACATACTCCTTATTTTTGCACCTTCATTTTAAGAGGTTATTAAGTGTTCAATGTGGTTTCACAATTTTGTTGACATTGTTTGAGTGTTTTCCATGCTTGTGTTGACATTTCCTTTCCTTTCTGCCTTGATAGCTAAGGGGATTATAATCACAGGAAAGTTACATTTGAAATAAAAATGTTAACATTTAGTATGTTTTTCTCCTGGTCCTTATTCTAGGTGGGTCATAAAAATATCAATAATGATTAGGGATGTCCGATAATATCGGACTGCCGATATTATCGGCTGATAAATGCTTTAAAACCCCGCCCACCTCAACCTTCTCATGCTCTCTCAGGGAGAGCATGTCCCAAATTCCAAGCTGCTGTTTTGAGGCATGTTAAAAAAAATAATGCACTTTGTGACTTCAATAATAAATATGGCAGTGCCATGTTGGCACTTTTTTCCATAACTTGAGTTGATTTATTTTGGAAAACCTTGTTACATTGTTTAATGCATCCAGCGGGGCATCACAAGAAAATGAGGCATAATAATGTGTTAATTCCACGACTGTATATATCTGTATCAGTTGATATCGGAATCGCTAATTAAGAGTTGGACAATATCGGAATATCAGATATCGGCAAAAAAGCCATTATTGGACATCTCTAATAATGATCGATATCGACTGATATAAAACACTGATATGGTGATACAGTTTTCAGCCTTATTCTCTATTGCTTATACAAACAGCTGTCAACACAGCGTTTGTGCTGTTTCAAAAGAGTGACGTAAAATCTTCATAAACACCAATGGATTCAATCGATACACAATTATGGAAGCAGTAAAAAACATAAATTAATTATTGGCTGAACGCTGACTTGTTCTGATTTTGACATTTTCCCATAGAAAAATTATAGAAATAGCAATGACCCACTCCAGAGTAAAACCTTTACTATCCGTACAGGCAATGTTTAAAATGTTTGTAAAAAAATAAGTTACTTTGGTAAGAGTATATGTTAACTTTGATTATGAGTTCCTATAAGAAATACAGTAAAACAATAATTTTTTTCCGGGCCCCCGTGAAAACCAAAATGTTTTTTAATAGATTAATGATAGCTTTACAAACAGAAAACAATATGAAAAAGATATAAATAATGAAAGAATAGTGTAAAGGAATGTTTAACATCACTTTTACCTTGATTAAAGGAAGGCAAACTATGCAACAACTTATTTGTTGAGTTTTAATAGTTTATTATCTTCTTTATCAAAAAGCTGGCCCCCACAACTTTCAGTGGCCCCTTAGTGCCTTTTTTTGCAGTCTTACGCAATAAATGAAACATTTGAGACACTTAGTTACCAACGCATAAGATTCTTTGTTTGGCCACTCGCTCGAAATAACCGAAACAACATACAAACACAAAAACAACATTTTGCCGGTCCTATCGGGCACCGATTCATGTAAAATCAATTTTTCATTCATCACGTCACGCCCGGTTGCCGACTTCGACACTTGGCGATCACTCCAGCAGCACTGAGAGTGGACTCAGCCAAACTAGTTGCAATTTTCAATGCCAACAAAGAAATTGACTCAAAAAAACACTCCAACATAAATAAAGTAAGGCTCAAAAATGCGGCAGCTGTATGCTAACTTACATTGTCTATGCTATTGACATGCTACCAATTAGTATTTGTGGTTTTACATAATAATTTAAACACCTTAAAATGTGTTAATGAAAACTACAACTACGGACGTAGGGAGAAGTACAGAGCGCCAATAAACCTTAAAGGCACTGCCTTTGCGTGCCGGCCCAGTCACAGAGTATCTATGGCTTTTCACACACACAAGTGAATGCAAGTCATACTTGGTCAACAGCCATACAGGTCACACTGAGGGTGGCTGTATAAACAACTTTAACACTGTTACAAATATGCGCCACACTGTGAACCCACACCAAACAAGAATGACAAACACATTTCGGGAGAACATCCGCACCGTAACACAACATAAACACAACAGAACAAATACCCAGAACCCCTTGCAGCACTAACTCTTCCGGGTTGCTACAATATACACCCCCTGCTACCCCCTACCCCCCCACCTCAACCTCCTCATGCTCTCTCAGGGAGAGCATGTCCCAAATTCCAAGCTGTTGTTTTGAGGCATGTTAAAAAAAAATGCACTTTGTGACTTCAATAATAAATATGGCAGTGCCATGTTGGCATTTTTTTTCCATAACTTGAGTTGATTTATTTTGTTACATTGTTTAATGCATCCAGCGGGGCATCGCAACAAAATTAGGCATTCCACAACTGTATATATCGGTTGATATCGGAATCGGTAGTTAAGAGTCGGACAATATCGGAATATCGGATAAAAAGCCATTATCGGACATCTCTACTTGCAACTGTAATTAAAATTGTTAAATGTTTTAATAAAACAAGATATTGGACAGCAGTTATAATCAGTTCATTTTTAAATGTTGCAACAACATTTTTTTTTATCAACAATTATTATTTATTAACAGACACAAAAGTACCAATATTTGGAACTGCTGAGTACCGGAATTGATTTGTACGTACCAGGAATCGGTACCATATCGGTTCAAATATGAACAGTACCCATCCCTAGAAGGGGCTTATGAAGAGGGAAGTACCAATATAAAGGCAAAAAACAACAACAAAGCAAACATTAAGTGGTTAAAATGTTCATGTTTTGGGGGACTTTAGAGGCCAGTTTTTGGTCAAATCCCTACTTGTTGTCACGCTTGGGACGCAAGATGCAGACGGAAACTCCGGAGGCCAGGTGCAAGTAAGGAAATGATTTATTCCTCAGAAAACATTCAAAAATACAAAAAAGTCAGAAAAGTGTGCCTATAGCGTGGGAGCTATGGCGAAGCTTAGCACATGAAGAATCAAAGATCGTAGAAATACTTAACGTAACGTGTTGCATAAGCAAACAAGACAGCCAGACAGTGTCTGGCGAAAAACAGGAATGAGTAGCTCTCTGATTAGTGCCCGGGAGCAGGTTAGCGCCCCGAACACTAATCAGAGGCAGGTGAAAATAATCAGCACCCATGACAACCAAGACACACAAACCCAGGGGTGCTGAAACAGAACTAAGGGAGTCTTAAACTAAAACAAAAACATGATCCGGGCAACAGATCATTACACTTGTAGGACCTCATGTTCCACTGTATTAGCTGTAAATTTCTAGGTTTATTGCTGAGTGTAAGGAACCTTCACGTACTGCATCATAGCTGAGACTCCACCCACTTGTTCATACAGCCTCCACCTGTGAGTGATTGATGGCAGCAAACAGCTTTACGAGGCTCCTATTAGGAGCGGCGAGACCAGAGGCCACACTGAGGATGTCCCCGCCCCCCTTTCTCACTCGGGCCGACATGTCCACCATCAATGACTTGCTGAAAGGCCCGAGCGGCTCAGCGTAGCAGCTCGCCAAATTATTTATGATCCGGCGTCTGCGGCTTTCACGTCCTAAAATACAACAGGACTCCCCACCCCACCCTTCCAGCTCCCAGCAGCTGTGACCACCTTGATGAACGCCCCCACCCAGGCCACCGCAGCCACAAGTTAGCACGGTCTTGTGGGTGTGTTGGGGGCGCAGTTTCCTTTTGCTGCTGCAGCTGAAAGTTGCCCCCACGTGTACCCTTAATCACTACAAGACAAGGAATCAAGGTCACATGACCACATGTAAGACATATACAATTGTGTGTAATATTAGTGGGTGATCTACTACAACTTTTTTATAACTGGTGTAGTACACCAAAAAATTAGGTTTTGGGGTACTACTGGTTGCTGCCATGGAAACACTCATTTCTGGTTATTTATTTACCAAAATATGGGCTGCATGGTCGAGTCGCCAGAAGAAAGCCATTTCTGCGCAAATGTCACAAAGTATCCCGCTTACATTACGCCAAACAACACAGAGACAAGCCTCAAAACTTCAGGAACAAAGTAATTTGGAGTGATGGCTTTCTTCTGGCGACTCGACCATGCATCCCATTTTTCTTCAAGTGCCTCCTTATTGTGCATCTTGAAACAGCCACACCACAATTTTTCAGAGAGTCCTGTATTTCAGCTGAAGTTATTTGTGGATTTTTCTTTGCATCTCGAACAATTTTCCTGGCAGTTGTGGCTGAAATCTTTGCTGGTCTACCTGAATTCCTCATTTTCCACTTCTTGATCAGAATTTGAACACTGCTGATTGGCATTCCCAATTTCTTGGATATCTTTTTATACCCCTTTCCTGTTTTATGCAGTTCAATTACCTTTTCTCGTAGATTCTTTGACAATTATGTTGCTTTCCTCATGACTCAGAATCCAGAAACATCTGTGCATCACTGGATGAAAGATGCAATGGTCTGTCAGAAGCCCAGAAACTCACTGACCTTTTATACACACACACTAATTACAAACAAATAGGTCACAGGTGAGGATTGGAACCTTGATTAGCCATTCAAACCTGTTTGTGTCAACTTTTGTGCATGTTATCAGATCAAAGTCACTGGGGTATGTAAACTTATGATCAGTGTCATTTTGGTACTTTCTTTTGTCATTTTGATTTAAAAAGAGTAAACACGGTTGTTTGCCAATAAATAGCTTCACACAACCATTAAGCATGAGTGGAAGAAAGGTTTTTGTGTTATCATTCATATTCTCTGAAGAATGGCCAAGAAATCATAAATTCTCCCAGGGTATGTAAACTTATGAGCCCAACTGTATATAGCCCTAAATCACGAGTGTCTCAAAGGGATGCACAAGCCACAACGACATCCTCGGCTCAGATGTTGACACGCTCATGTAAGCGCCTCCTTTCTCACAGCCGTGTGCGTTAACTTTGTCAGTTTGCACGTACTTTTCAGACGTACTAAATATAGACGCAAAATAGTACACGCAGAGCGGTTTCAGCCTTGATAAATCAGATTGTGCGTGCTAAGTAAATACATTTGCATCTCAGTATTGTGGCCGTTCTGATGCTCATCATATATACTACATATTCATGAAAACAGACACGCGAAATGGATATTGCATTGGTTATTCTGCTCACTTAAGAGACACAACCCTCTGTGCACAAGTTAGTAGATCAGCTTTGTGAGTGCTATTTGTTTGTGCATGTTTTAGTACATGCAACATTTTTATGGATCAGGCCCTAAATAATCACAACCACCATTTTATGCGGACATGTTCATTATGAAGTGTACTCACTTGTGTTGCCACATATTTACACAATAATGTCTGTGTGTTGACTTATTATCAGTAAATCTATACTTCTATACAAGCAGCTACTACTCCAAAGTATATATCAACGTTTACTACAATATTGTCCCATGACAAGATATAATTAAAAAAAAATCTGAAATGTGAAGCGTGTACTCACTTGTGAGATCTGTTAATCCTCTAAGGGGAAATTAAGTTTACGCTGTCATAATTATTTTTTTCCACCCATTGCAAACACGGAATCCACTTCAAACACGCACAGATAGACAAACAGGGCACGACATGAATCAGGGGGAAAGAAACACATGCAATGAGGGGTTATGTGCCTTGCTCAAGGGCAGCTCGGAAAACAACAGCCAAGCAACCACGCCCTGTAAATGTAACATCTGGTCCCAACAAAACTCAAATTTAATGTGTTTGTAGATGCGGTGTCCAAAGTGTGGCCCGAGGGCCATTTGCAACCAGTAGCAAATTCTAAAAATACTATTGAAAAAAACAAAAACTTTAAAAAGTGGAATAAAAGTGAAGAGGTGAAATGTAACGAGAAAAGTTGCAATGTTGATTCTAATAACACCACTCTGCCGTGCAGGCTGTTTTTCATCCCTCAAAAAATAATAATAAATCAAAATCAATGTAGTTATGAATAATTGGGGCGGTATAGCTCGGTTGGTAGAGTGGCCGTGCCAGCAACTTGAGGGTTCCAGGTTCGATCCCCACTTCCACCATTCTAGTCACTCCCGTTGTGTCCTTGGGCAAGACACTTTACCCACCTGCTCCCAGTGTCACCCACACTGGCTTAAATGTAACTTAGATATTGGGTTTTACTATGTAAAGCGCTTTGAGTCAATAGAGAAAAGCGCTATATAAATATAATTCACAATTCACATTCACATTGACCCACTGACGGCTCCAAATACTTCACATCAATATTCCACTTTGAAATGTTTTTGGGTGAAAATATTGCATATTTTGTGTATAATATACAAATATAATATATAAAAACAAAATGTCTTTGACAAAAAAGGCCGTTAAACAAAAGCATGAAAAAATACCAAAAAACGTATAATCAATCGACGAATAGATCTGAAGTTGACATAAGCGTTGAAAGTTAAAAAAAAAAAATACTACTACTAATATATATAAATATATATATATATATATGTGTGTGTGTATGTGTGTGTGTGTGTATATTCATCCATCCATCCATTTTCTACCGCTTATGCCCTTCGGGGTCGCGGGGGGGCGCTGGAGCCTATCTCAGCTACAATCGGGAGGAAGGCGGGGTACACCCTGGACAAGTCGCCACCTCATGTGTGTGTATATATATATATATATATATATATATATATATATATATATATATATATATATATATATATATATATATATATATGTATGTGTGGGAAAAAAATCACAAGACTATTTCATCTCTACAGGCCTGTTTCATGAGGGGGGGTTCCCTCAATCATCAGGAGATTTTAATGGGAGCATTCACATACCATGGTTTATATAGGGCACAGAGTGGGTGGGTACAGGCTGGCGTAGGGGCGTGGTGATTGGCTCATGTGTTACCTAGGAGGTGTTTCCGTCTGTGGCGGCATGCTGTTACAATTTCGCTGCGCTTGTTGAGGGATGACAGGTCTGGACGGTAAATAATAAACAGTTTCTCTTTCAAGCATAGGTTGCATCTTTTATTACCACTATTGTAAGGTGTGCTGGATGCAAGAATTTGCCATGTTATTGAATATTCAACATTATTGTCTTTGAGGTCCCAAATGTGTTTGCTGAGTTCTGTGGTATTCCGCAGGTTTTGGTTCCTGAAAGAAGCCTTGTGATTGTTCCATCTGGTTTTGAACTCCCCCTCGGTTAATCCTTCATATTTGTCGGATGTGTTAATGTCCTTGCGTGTTACCTTAGATTGGTAGACAACTGATGTTTGTAAGCACCCCCCGTTGAGAGGGCAATCAGGTTTCTTTCGACAGTTGCAGTCTTTGTTGGTTTTGGAGTCGCTCTGTCTGGGGGCCGACGGCTCATTTGCAATTGTTTTGTTGTGGTTTGAGATAATTTGTCGTATATTGTTCATACAGCTGTAGCTCAATTTAATGTTGTTGTTGTTGAATACTTTTCTTAGGGTGTTGTCTTTGGGAAAGTGTTTGTCAATCAGATTGAGGAATTTATGTCCAATGTTAGTTGAGACATTGGACCTCCTAGGTAACACATGAGCCAATCACCACGCCCCTACGCCAGCCTGTACCCACCCACTCTGTGCCCTATATAAACCATGGTATGTGAATGCTCCCATTAAAATCTCCTGATGATTGAGGGAACCCCCCCTCATGAAACAGGCCTGTAGAGATGAAATAGTCTTGTGATTTTTTTCCCACACATACATATATTGCGCTCTACTACGGTATTGAGCACTATTTTTTGGATAACCTTATTAAGACATATATATATATATATATATATATATATAAACAGGGTTTTGGTAAAAAGGGCATAAATCATAAAGAAAAAAACCTTTATATCGACAGAAAAGGCCTGAAGTTGATCTAGAGATTTAAGCATTGATTAAAAAAAACATTAAATAATGTATGACTTATCTTTTAAAACATTTATAACTGAGACCTTTTCGGGTCCATGTGACCAAACTTGAGGGGAGCCCTAAAGGTGAAAAAAATTTATATATTGTATTTGTTTTGAAAATGAAAAAGAATAAAATAGCATGCTTTGATTTTTCAGTGTGCGGCTTTCAGTGGAAAAAGTTTGGACCCCCCCTTGCTGTAGACAAAGGCAGAATGCAATGGAAGGCACCTGGCCTAATCCATTAATTAAGAAGCATGGTGACACAAAGTATAATTGTCCTAATCAAAGAAGTGTTATTACTGTTATAACGTCATTACTGTCAGTATCACCAGAATGTCTTTTTGTCCTCCTGCATCAAAGCTGATTATATAACGACTGTGGTTCCCCTAACGAGTGCAATTACACTTACATACAATCCAGCTCAGCAGATAAGACCAACCATCAGCACCTGGCATGAAAGTCAATAAAAAGCAGCGACACATGTATTGATGTGTTTTCTCCCATCTTCCTTTGCAGCGGTGCGCAGCGGAAGACATTTGTCACACCTTGCGTGTGTTTACTTGCGTCCGAGTGCTGCTAACGCCGCGTGCTGCTGACACAATCACAAGGAGCTATTATCCCTTTGTGGATCCAAACACAAAAAAGGTCACACAGAACAAGAACTGCCCCTTGAATAATGTCCATGTGCAGACGATTTCAAAGCTAAGATGTGGATGTTTTCCTCAAATAGCATACTGTACATTTGGTCCGAGTGAAGTATATCAAATTGCCCCCTAAGATTTTTCTAGGGAAAAATGTGGACACACCTGCTTAGGGGTTGGTGAGGCCATACTGTAGCCTCTTGCAATACCGATATACATCATAGTATGCTATTTGTCATACAAATTATAAAAAAAACACATCAAAACAGGTTTAAAAGGCTCTTAATTTGGTTGCTGATGATTTTCTCGAAAATATTATTAATCTATTTGTTTATGCTGTAACATGGTTCTATCTACATTTTCGTTCAAATGTAATAAACTCTTATTCTTCTGTTGTTTGGATACTTTACCTCAGTTTTGGGAGATACTTCAAATTTGGATCTCCATCTATTACCAAGTAGTTACAATGTCAGTGTTGGTCGGTTTACAAACTGTTAGATTCTGCAAATATGCCTCTGTGCACGAATGTTTCATTCATCCATTTTGTGTTCCGCAGGCAGCTATTTTGTGCTTAATCGTATTGAAGAGATTTTTAATTGTAATGAGAAGAGACTTTTCTGGGGGGAAAAATGCCAAAGCGGACTTATTTCACAGCGGAGGAAAAGACTACCACTTATTCAGCAGCACCTCTTCTAAGAGTACATACTTTAAAAAAAAAAGGTTTTATTATTGTAGCGATATGGTTGTTAAAAACTACAGTGCGTTGAGGACGCGTTCATTTGCTTGTCGCTGTCAAATTCGCGCAACACATCTAGAATGTGTCATCAACATGCATTATCGCAATATACCGATAGAAGGGATGTGAATCTTTGGGCACTTAGAGATTCCATCTGATTCCAATTCATGGGTGACGATTCTCGATTCAACACGATTCTTGCATCTAATAGATTTTGTTATTATTATTTGGTATAATAATAATAAAGAAACTTTTTCAAAACAGGTAACAGGTTGGAAAAGCTAATTTTGGTTGCAAGGAGATGGCTTAAAAACGTATTTTTAAAAAATAGTTTGCATATACGGTACATATATATATATATATATATATATATATATATATATATATATATATATATATATATATATATATATATATATGTGTGTGTGTGTGTGTGTGTGTGTGTTTGTGTGTGTGTGTGTGTGTGTGTGTGTGTGTGTGTGTGTGTGTATATGTAATATGTATACCATTATTTTATATGTATAAGTCACTCCGGAGTATAAGGCGCACCGGCCGAAAATGCATAATAAAGAAGGAAAAAACATATATAAGTCGCACTGGAGTATAAGTCGCATTTTTGGGGGAATTTTTTTTGATAAAACCCAACACCAAGAATAGACATTTGAAAGGCAATTTAAAATAAATAAAAAATAGTGAACAACAGGCTGAATAAGTGTACGTTATATGAGGCATAAATAACCCACTGAGAACGTGCCTGGTATGTTAACGTAACATATTATGGTAAGAGTCATTCAAATAACTATAACATATAGAACATGCTATACGTTTACCAAACAATCTGTCACTCCTAATCGCTAAATCCCATGAAATCTTATAAGTCTAGTCTCTTACGTGAATGAGCTAAATAATATTATTTGATATTTTACGGTAATGTGTTAATAATCTCACACATAAGTCGCTCCTGAGTATAAGTCGCACCAAACTATGAAAAAACTGCGACTTATAGTCCGAAAAATACGGTGTATATATATATATATATATATATATATATATATTAGGGCTGCAACTAACGATTAATTTGATAATCGATTAATCTGTCGATTATTACTTCGATTAATCGATTAATAGTCGGATAAAAGAGACAAACTACATTTCTATCCTTTCCAGTATTTTATTGAAAAAAGACAGCATACTGGCACCATACTTATTTTGATTATTGTTTCTCAGCTGTTTGTACATGTTGCAGTTTATAAATAAAGGTTTATAAAAAAAAATTTAAATTTAAAAAAATATAAAATTTAAAAAATTGCCTTTGCGCATGCGCTTAGTATAGATCCAACGAATCGATGACTAAATTAATCGCCAACTATTTTTATAATCGATTTTAATCAATTTAATCGATTAGTTGGTGCAGCCCTAATATATATATATATATATATATATATATATATATATATATATATATATATATATATATATATATATATATATATATATATATATATATATTGGAAATTCAAGACATTATGTTCTTTACAAGTGTATGTAAACTTTTGACCACGACTGTATACTTATATTAAAAAAAAACTCAATTGTTGCCCAAATGTGTATCATTTATGTGTAACATAAATACAAGATGAGCACAATACAATTGTATAACTAATGTTCAAAAGAATGTTATCTTTCCAACATGTGCGTGCCTGATTGTAGGAACATGCTTGACAAATAGTTGGTACATATTGAATTAAGAATGTATTTGTTATAACCCCACCCTCAACCGTGCCTTGTAACGCGACCTTGACTCTTTCCTAATTGGCAAAGTGCCGCGCCCCTTCAGCTGCCTCCATCTCGTGTGCCCTTATTCATTTTTCAACCACATGCATAAAAAGCAAGCATCCAGCTCTCTCACTGTTCAAACATTCTTCTGCCTTTAGTTAAAGTTCACACATAACCACAAAGTCTACTGGGGAACTGCCCGATCGGAGTAACCGCAGATACTGGGAGGGGTTCCGTCCAACACTGGATATATTTAGACAAGGGCAAACCCCCGGGATGGCGATGCACAAAAAAAAGCCAATAGGACGTGTTTATTTGACTTTCCCGTCTCTGCGCAGAGTGCCTGACACAACTTGTGGCATCCGAACAAGCCTCGCCACTAAAAGATGTTTGCTACTGTGCGGACTGCATCCAATTATTATTCATCCTTTAGCCACGCGCTGGTAAAAGAGCTACCCAAAGGGCTGGCGGGTTCCGAGGCTCGCCAGTGGTTTTTGGCGTAGGCTTTAAGAGTTCTGCCTCTGACACGGCGTGAAGGACATCTGCCACCGATGGCGTAAACACAGAGAAACCTCGGATGTGGTCGCAATGATGCGCAGTGACAAGCCTGGCCTCGCCTAACCTATATTTTTATAACATAACTTACATGCGTTTGCAGCATGTTTGCTTTAGCTTGGGAGTTTTCCCACAGACAAGCGACAACATGCGGACAACAAGGCCGAGCCCCCATAGAACATCCGGTGACGTTCTAAGACAGGGGTTCAAAGTGTGGCCCAGGGGCCATTTGTGGCCCGTAGCTCAATTTTTATCAGTCCGCGACCCCTTTAAAAATTAATATTACAAAATAATAAAGAAACATAAGAAAGTGTAATAAAAAGGTGAAATGCATAGAAAAAAAAGTTGCAATGTTGACTCTAATACAGTAGTTCTTAACCTGGGTTCGATCGAACCCTAGGGGTTCGGTGAGTCGGCCTCAGGGGTTCGGCGGAGGTCAAAACACACCCGACTCATCGTGTAAATACAAACTTCTCCTTATCGGCGTATTACAGCTACGGCAACAGCAGAAGTCACACTGATT
This sequence comes from Nerophis lumbriciformis, assembly GCF_033978685.3. Taxonomy (NCBI): domain Eukaryota; kingdom Metazoa; phylum Chordata; class Actinopteri; order Syngnathiformes; family Syngnathidae; genus Nerophis; species Nerophis lumbriciformis. The sequence goes on along the minus strand of NC_084571.2, from coordinate 26,647,537 downwards.
TGCAGGTGTGTAATTCGTTGTGAGTTTGTGCACTGTGTTGGTTTTGTTATTTGAACAAGGTGATGTTCATACACGGTTCATTTTATGCACCAGTAAAAAAAAACATGGTAACACTTTAGCATGGGGAACATATTCACCATTAATTAGTTGCTTATTAAGATGCAAATTAGTAACATATTGGCTCTTAACTAGTAATTATTAAGTACCGGTACTTATTAATGCCTTATTCGGAACCCTAACCCTCTAACCCTGACCCTAACCCTAACCATACAACTCTAAATTAAGTCTTTATTACTTAGAATATGTTCCCCTAGTGTCCAAATAACTCTAAATTAAGTCTTTGTTACTTAGAATATGTTCCCCATACTAAAGTGTTACCAAAAACATAACTTTGTCTTGAATTTGAAAAAAAAAAACATTTTATTTTTCACTAAAGAAGGGTTCGGTGAATGCGCATATGAAACTGGTGGGGTTCGGTACCTCCAACAAGGTTAAGAACCACTGCTCTAATAACAAAAAGCTGCTTTTTTTTTTTTAAAGCTGTCAATATTGAATCAAGATCAAAAGTTGTGATTCATTAGGATAGGATAGGATAGGTCTTTATTGTCATTGCACAAGTACAACGAAACTTTGTTTTCAGCACAAACCCGTTCAAGATTAGACAAACAAACAGTGTACAGGGTTACAGAACAGGAACGCTGATGGGTCGCCACAAGGCGCACCGTAAAAGATGGGGAAAAAAGTAAACCGCTGGGGAAGGATGAGCAAAATAATACAATCAAGACTGGGCTCCTAAGGGGGCCCAGTCTGGAGTGGGGAAAAAAAACTTTCATAGCAAAGCACATATACATATTACAACATACATCTCGAGATATCTAGCAACAGAGGGTAGGGAGTGCGGGGTCATGGTGGTGGGCCGCAGCTCTCAGGCGCTGACCATCCTTTTATCACCCATATGGGATTTGCGTTGAGGGCGTTGGATGGGGTGGGGGGGGGGTATGTATGTGTGTGGCGCATATTTTTGTGGATGCATGTTTGTGTGTAAGCCTGCAGTGTGTCTCTGTTCCGCGGCCTTGATGTCGGGCAGTGGCTAGTCCAAAGTCAACAACAACAGGTGTGTGTCCATGAGATACAAGAAGGGAATTTGTTGTGTCTTCGCTGCACTGTCCTTCGGGAGAGTCTCGAAGCCAAGGAAACAACCCAAGTTAGAATTATTATTGTCAAAAATTCTACTTCAAAATATTTTTCGGAAGAAATATATTTTGTGTGTTTTCTGTATAAACAACAACATTTTTTTCAACAAAAAGGGCATCCATCCATCCATTTTTCGACCGCTTGTCCCTCCCGGAGCTTATCCCAGGTGCTCATCCCAGCTGCACTCGAGTGGACGTCAGGGTGAACCGTGTACAAGTGTGTAACGGAGGCCAGCCAGGGTAGCTGGGCCATGCGTACGTTGGTAAACCTCACTCCCTGACAGCTTCAAAGAGTGTGCTAGCCACTGGATTAGCAGCTCGGGCTTTAGCCTAGTGGCTAGCACACTTACCTCTCATTTGCGTGACGTGGATTCGCGCCCCGCAGTTTGGAAAGATTGATACAGAACACAGAGGCGCTACAAGTTCATAAAACAAAAAGATAAAAAATTGTTAAAAACCTCTAATTGACGGAGAGATCTGAAGTTGTTCTAAAATGCACAGGCGTCAAAGCCAAGGCCCAGGACCAGATTTGTCATTAAATGTGGCCTGTGAAAGGATTGAAATAATATGTGGCAATATGTTTTTCTTACTAAGTGTATGCTTTACATTTTGACAGAAAAAAATACATGTATTGCATATCTTTTAAACTTTAATATTAAAAGTTAAAGTCCCAACGATAGTCACACACACACTAAGTGTGGTGAAATGATCCTCTGCATTTGACCCAGCCCCATGTTAAAAATGTTTAAAATAAAAATATCATGAGGTGAATCCCTATAGATTTTCATTCATGAATTATTCATGGTTTCAAGCGGCCATAACTGCGATGTGGCCCTCAGTGAAAACTAGTTGGACACCCCTGATCTAGAGACTTAATCGTTCAAAGTTCGGAAAAAAAATGCATGACCTATTTTAACACTTTAATGAGTCGGGCTTTTATGGATCCCCAAGAATGTTGGTGGGATTTTCTTTTTTTTAAACTGTCATTGTTAAAAAATACTGATGAATTAAAATCAATGTCGTTACTAATTATTTACCTATTTTTTAAAAACATTTCTGACTGAGACCCTTCCGGGTCCTTCGGACCAAACTTGAAGAGAGCCCTAAAGCTTAAAAAAATCTATATATTGGAATCATTCTGAAAATTAAAACTGTCGAAATGGCCCCAAAGTTTGAAGCTATCAATCGAAAGAACCGAATTGAATCAGTCGGCATCACAGAGGGTTCACCGTGTTTCATCATATCCTCGCAGAAAAACTAACAGTCACACATCAGGTAGACAGAAGGCGACATGGACGCAATCATCCTCCCTTTGTCTGGCAATAATAGGCCTATTTGGGACTTATCGACATAGATAGGACGCAGAATTTGTGCCGAGGCATGAAATCATTGAACGCACACAGTGACAAATTGCATGCTTGATTGTAAACAAATGTAATTTGGGGAGGCTGGAGGGATGATGAGGTTATGCAACCAGCAAGAAAAGCTCAAAGCGCCTGTCGTCAAATATTAAACAACAAGAAGAAAGGGAAAGTCATGCTTTATGACAGGAGAAAATACAGCTTTTAGCTCATCAAAATCATGTCTTTTCTGTTTGTTACAGGCATAAGTGATAAAGCTAAGCACAATTACACTTTAGGATGTCCAATATCACCACCTAGTGGGCTGGAGTGGAGCTGCATCTCATATCTTTTTACAGCGGTTATTTGTGTAGCATTTATTAACAGCATGCTAGGAATATCCGCTCCATTTTTTTTAACCCCTAGAATTACAACAAGTCTTAAATAATTTAACAGGAGGCCCTTCTGCCACGGACCACATTCTCGAACCACTCATCCATAGCAGCTCTGTGCGTGCTGACACAGTATAACTCGGTTTTAGGGCCAGCAAGTGGTCTCAGTGGCACAACTGTCCTACTAAAAGGAGAAATAGTGTGGGACTTAAATGCTGCTTCAGCATGCGGTGCAGGTGTGTATGTGGTTGGCGCGAGTAACCATTGGGTATCCAAAGTATTATAATCCCAGGATCAGTGATAGTGTCAGTGTTGGCATGCTAGCCGCCCTTTGCAACAAGCTGTTTGTGCATTCGTCATTCCCACTGACAGTGCTTGTTATTCATGTTGCCAAGTTACTCAAAAACAACGACAAATAAATTAATTAGTAGAGGGGGCAGCACAGTGATCCCAAGGTTAGTACAGTTCTCACAGGGCAAGACGGTTTCAGGAATCCTGGAATTGGACGGAACATTTCTATACAGAGGGTGTACTCTGAGCATTCCAGTCCAAAACATGTTAGTTAGACTGCGAACTTTAAAAATGTCCCTGGCGTAATATAGATACTTCTGGAAGATTAACTGCTACAGTTGAGGCTCGAACTCCCAACCTTTGCGTCACTTTGCAGATTACTGTCTCATAATTAACACACGCTAACCAGTTGAAAGAGCTACAAGAGATACAACAGATCTGGTGGGTGAAGCACACTTAACAAACCTTTTACCCGGCTCATTGAAAACTGCAAATGGTTTTTAAAATTCAAACATTAGGTTAATTTAGGACACTAAAATGTAAAAAATACGTACGTTTGGCTCGTCAAAGCTTTAAGTGTTTTTGATGTTGGCTGTTAGATTAGGGAGTCCTGAAAGAGATTCCTACACATTCATAGGACGTTCAAAATCGTATTAAATGTCAACAAAAACATGTACTGTAAACCAGGTTCGTCAAAGACTAAACATTGTATATGAAGATTACAAAAAAAGAGTAAATTAGAAGTAGAAATGTTGAAGACACTTCAATTGTCTTTGATGTTTAGAAAAAAAAATGGCCTCGACTCTTCATAGAAAATCTCTCACAATGGATCGTTGAACACCCTTTCAAGCATAAGATGGCGTGTTCATTTTTACAGCTGCATCACAACATTCACTATTTCATACAACTACAACAACACTACTAATCGTGGAAGACTTCATGACAACAAAGACTACTTTAGGACAAATGATGATCCAGAAACTTATATTTTTGAGCCTGATTACACAGAGGATGAGCTACAAGTTTTAAAAACAGTGCTAAACAGATGCAGTTTTAGTGAAACCCTAAGCGTCATGTAGCAGTATTGCTATGTGCTAAACAAGAAATACAAAGTACGAACATGATAAAACAATCACTTACTGCTCTCACTGGGATGCAGACTGATGGGATGTACATATCTCCCTGTTTTGATTAAGAATTAATCATAATCCACCCACAAGTACAAAAAAAAGTGCTGCAAACAATCGTTTAGTCGTGTCTTTCTCGTCATGGTCGGGTCTAAGTTGAATGTCAATCTTTACCAATTTTTCGGTTCATGGCCACATTATTCTACTATTCACGTGAGACGCTCGGAGGCATGATTTATAATCTAGAATTAACTTTCACCAGCTCAGAGGGGATGCAGCAGCTCACTGGCTCAATATGTCAACAATATAGCTGCATAAGCGTATTAGCTCTCTGTGATCATGGCGCCACTAAAAATAGTTTGTCAGCGTTAATGCTTATAATAACAATATCGTTAATACTTGGTTAATATTCAGGTCACTAGATGTAAATGGCATAATGTTGGCGGTTTTTGGATATTTTTTAAGAGGGATTCATGGCCGCAATAGAGTTTTCCTATTTGCTGCAATGATAGACGCTTTGTACTTGCCATATTTAACGACTTAGAATGTATAAAAAAAGAAAAACGTATGTGTTCTTGTCTTACATAGGGATTGTGAATAATGGGCAAAATTCCAAAAAAGTGCAGTACCCCTTTAAGGAAATCCTAGACACTATGTACGCTATGCTAGAAAAAAATACAAACAAAACACAAAAACAAGTAGGGTAGGTTTGTTAAATAAATCAAACTTGGCTTAGCCTAGTTACCTAAGTACTTGTTTGTATTTTCAGTTGAGCGTTAATTTATTCTTTACATTGAACAACAAGGTAAATTCCTTGTGTGTTTTTAATAAGCTGAATCTGAAACATCAGGAAGCCAAATTGCTCCAGGTGAGACTCAAACTCACAACCTCGGCATCACTCTGCAGGTTACTAACTTATAAGTACCGCACGCTAACCGATTGCGCCAATGGAGAACACACAGCTCTTTTTAAAGGGGAACATTATCACCAGACCTATGTAAGCGTCAATATATACCTTGATGTTGCAGAAAAAAGACCATATATTTTTTAACCGATTTCCGAACTCTAAATGGGTGAATTTTGGCGAATTAAACGCCTTTCTAATATTCGCTCTCGGAGCGATGACGTCACAACGTGACGTCACATCGGGAAGCAATCTGCCATTTTCTCAAACACCGAGTCAAATCAGCTCTGTTATTTTCCGTTTTTTCGACTGTTTTCCGTACCTTGGAGACATCATGCCCCGTCGGTGTGTTGTCAGAGGGTGTAACAACACGAACAGGCACTGATTAAAGTTGCACCAGTGGCCCAAAGATGCGAAAGTGGCAAGAAATTGGACGTTTGTTCCGCACACTTTACCGACGAAAGCTATGCTACGACAGAGATGGCAAGAATGTGTGGATATCCTGCGACACTCAAAGCAGATGCATTTCCAACGATAAAGTCAAAGAAATCTGCCGCCAGACCCCCATTGAATCTGCCGGAGTGTGTGAGCAATTCAGGGACAAAGGACCTCGGTAGCACGGCAAGCAATGGCGGCAGTTTGTTCCTGCAGACGAGCGAGCTAAACCCCCTGGATGTCTTGGCTCACACCGTCCCTTATGCCACCGAAAATGATCAAGAGAAGAATATCGACCCTAGCTTCCCTGGCCTGCTGACATCAACTCCAAAACTGGACAGATCAGCTTTCAGGAAAAGAGCGCGGATGAGGGTATGTCTACAGAATATATTAATTGATGAAAATTGGGCTGTCTGCACTCTCAAAGTGCATGTTGTTGCCAAATGTATTTCATATGCTGTAAACCTAGTTCATAGTTGTTAGTTTCCTTTAATGCCAAACATACACATACCAATCGTTGGTTAGAAGGCGATCGCCGAATTCGTCCTCGCTTTCTCCCGTGTCGCTGGCTGTCGTGTCGTTTTCGTCGGTTTCGCTTGCATACGGTTCAAACCGATATGGCTCAATAGCTTCAGTTTCTTTTTCAATTTCGTTTTCGCTACCTGCCTCCCCACTACAACCATCCGTTTCAATACATGCGTAATCTGTTGAATCGCTTAAGCCGCTGAAATCCGAGTCTGAATCCGAGCTAATGTCGCTATAGCTTGCTGTTCTATGCGCCATGTTTGTTTGTGTTGGCATCACTATGTGACGTCACAGGAAAATGGACGGGTGTATATAACGATGGTTAAAATCAGGCACTTTGAAGCTTTTTTTAGGGATATTGCGTGATGGGTAAAATTTTGAAAAAAAACTTCGAAAAATAAAATAAGCCACTGGGAACTGATTTTTAATGGTTTTAACCCTTCTGAAATTGTGATAATGTTCCCCTTTAAAATATCTTCAGTAGCACAAAATCCAGTACTTTACACGTTATACATATGTTTACATAAAATACTCCAATTTGTCTTTGAAGTTTACATAAAAATATAGGTTAATTGTATGGAGAATTCAGCAAGGTGCAGGACAGTGTTAATATGTGATAAGTTTTTCATTTAGTTTTAGTCGACTAAATTCCTCCTTATGGTAAATGTTGCATATAAAGAATAGCGCATCTTTGTAGTCGTCTTGATACCACTTTTATTAAGGTTATGACAATTACTGTACAACGTAATAAATCAACATTGCTTAACTTTGCATACACAGATGCATTACGATACATCTGTATATAGTACATCACATTATTGCAGAATCAATTCAGACTAAGAGACTAATTAAAGCCTCAGAATTTTTATCAGTTGTTTTCCAAACGTGCATTCCATTGAGTGTCGTTTGCAAACAAGCTGGGTAGAGCTAGGTGCAAGGCAGGGTACAACGTATTCACTTGCTCTGAGCGCAGTGTAAAATGAAATAATGTGCAGTGTGCACACTTGTATTAGAATAATTGTATTTATTCAATAGGAAATAATAGAAATAGAACATAAAAATTTATTTGATGTGCTATTGAAGGGTGGACTAGCAAAGTAAGATTTTCATTGTACAGCAAACTGTCTGTTTAACTGTGCATATGACAATAAACAATCTTCAATCCATACTACAGTTTTACTTACACAAAGTTGACAATTTGTAGTGCATAATTTAGAGAAATCATATTTTAAATATTATTTTCAATAACATTGTAACTATTTCTATCTGTTACTGTTCCATCAATAAAATGTAATGTGTACATTTTATCATGTAGGTCTACTATTTATTCAGAGGATTATGACAAAACAAAAATATCAGTGTTTGTTAAAAAAAACAACTACCGTATTTTCCGCACTATAAGGCGCACCGGATTATTAGCCGCACCTTCAATGAATGGCATATTTCATAACTTTGTCCACCAATAAGCCGCCCCGGACTATAAGCCGCGCCTACGCTGCGCTAAAGGGAATGTCAAAAAAACAGTCAGATAGGTCAGTCAAACTTTAATAATATATTAAAAACCAGCGTTCTAACAACTCTGTTCACTCCCAAAATGTACGCAAATGTGCAATCACAAACATAGTAAAATTCAAAATAGTGCAGAGCAATAGCAACATAATGTTGCTCGAACGTTAATGTCACAACACACAAAATAAACATAGCGCTCACTTTCTGAAGTTATTCTTCATTCGTAAATCCTTCGTCTTCGGTGTCCGAAGTGAAAAGTTGGGCAAATTTACGATCCACTGGCAGATGTTGGCGTCGTCTGGCGCTGCCTCCTCGTCTTAGTGAAGGTGTGTTCGCCTTCTGTCATCCATTGTTCCCACGCAGTTAGCAGTCTAGCTTCGAATGCCCTGTTGACACCAATATCTAGCGGCTGGAGGTCTTTTGTCAATCCACCCGGAATGACGGCGAGTATTGAATTAAGCGCGTAAGCGTGTCTCTCAATGTGCTGTTATGAGCTAGCAAATATAACAACTACACTACCCAGCATGCAACGATAGTTACGAGCATGCGCGGTAGCCCTGAGAAGCGTTGTATGCTGGCAGTTAGAATGTGGTTATGAGCACGCTGTGAGTAAACGTTGAGAACTCAGTTAACACGCCTCGTCTGCATTATTTATAATTAGACAGACAACACACTTAATAGGAGCCATTTTGGGGTCTTTACATAAACACACAAATGGAAATGAAACGTCACATATCCCAGCATGCACCGCGCGCTTCTTCGTCATCCACTGTTCCCACGCAGTTAGCAGTCTAGCTTCGAATGCCCTGTTGACACCAATATCTAGCGGCTGGAGGTCTTTTGTCAATCCACCCGGAATGACGGCGAGTATTGAATTAAGCGCGTAAGCGTGTCTCTTAATGTGCTGTTATGAGCTAGCAAATATAACAACTACACTACCCAGCATGCAACGATAGTTACGAGCATGCGCGGTAGCCCTGAGAAGCGTTGTATGCTGGCAGTTAGAATGTGGTTATGAGCACGCTGTGAGTAAACGTTGAGAACTCAGTTAACACGCCTCGTCTGCATTATTTATAATTAGACAGACAACACACTTAATAGGAGCCATTTTGGGGTCTTTACATAAACACACAAATGGAAATGAAACGTCACATATCCCAACATGCACCGCGCGCTTCTTCTACGGGGAAAAAAGATGGCGGCTGTTTACCGTAGTTGCGAGACCTCAACTTTATGAAAATGAATCTTAATATTTATCCATATATAAAGCGCACCGGGTTATAAGGCGCACTGTCAGCTTTTGAGAAAATTTGTGGTTTTTAGGTGCGCCTTATAGTGCGGAAAATACGGTAAACACTCTCAATGCCAGTGTACAGCATACTTGCCAACCTTGAGACCTCCGATTTCGGGAGGTGGGGGGTGGGGGTGGGGGGGGCGGGACTGGGGCGTGGTTGTGGGCGGGGGCGTGGTTAAGAGGGGAGGTGTATATTGACATACATATATATATATATATATATATATATATATATATATATATATATATATATATATATATATATATATATATATATATATATCTACATCCTGAAAATATGCAAACAAAACTGTGTTTAGATAATTGATACTTCAAACTTGCATAAATAAATCTTAAGGATATAATATAACTTGGCTTCTGAGAGCTTCAAAATGTAATGAATAAAATGCTAAAGTTGTTGATAAACAAGCAATTATTTTAATAATTAAATATGGTAATTTTAAATGAATTATTATGATCATTTAAAATAAATTATTTCATATATGTTTATTTTAATGTATAATTCTATGGCTGGATGTAATAAGGAGTCAGAAAAAATACAAATAAAAACACAATTAATTTTGATGTTTTTAGCAAAATATAGTAAAAATGTATTTAGTTTTTTTTGTAATTAATAAATATATTTATTTTTAGGTAAGATAAACATAATAATACAATGTGTCTCTAGTCTGGATGATTTAGTTCTTGTCACCCTGTTGTCCTCCTGTCATAAAAAAAAAGGCTGTCCTCACTCAGGTCCGCATGGAGCTGGAGGGGACGTGGCCTCCAGCTCCGGCTGAAAATCGGGAGATTTTCGGGAGAATATTTGTCCCGGGAGATATTCGGGAGAGGCGCTGAATTTCGGGAGTCTCCCGGAAAATTCGGGAGGGTTGGCAAGTATGGTGTACAGTGCATGAAAATGATGTGCGCATGTTTATGGCCATATAAAGAAACAAACTAGTTTTATTCTATGTTGTGTATAACTCCACTGAGTGTGCCGATAATTGGCGTCTTTGTAACTGTCCCGTGTAAATATGGCACATTAATCAATGTTATATATATATATATATATATATATATATATATATATATATATATATATATATATATATATATATATATATATATCTCACATAGCTGTCTTTCTTTGTGTTAGCTTGAAAAATTACAAATCTGGTCTTTTGGGTTGTCAAGTTGTGCAAATAAGAGCTGAACAGTGTGCCGAGCACATCGCCGACAATCTGGTCTACTACAAAAGTAGTTAGTTTTTTAGTAAGTCTGGTAGTAGTCGATCCACAGCGATCGTTCTGCCACACAGTACCTCAATGCTAACGAGGAGAAATTAAACTTCAACGACAGTCGTTGGCTTTGACAGTAGGATTGCTTGTTTGTATTAAAACAGTTGTTTTTCTCATGATAAGGCACACCCTCCTGGTTTTTGGAGTATAAATATTTGGGATTTCGGCACCAGCCACTGGACTGGATCTGACCAATCTAAGTCTATGAGCACAAACTGATGAAGCCTACTCAAATGAGCGGCAAAACGTCTTCCAAGACAAACCAAACAGTCCAGTTGCAATCGATTGAATGCACACACACACATATATATATATATATGTATGACAATGACCTGGATGAAGGAGAACATTCATGGGCATGTTTTTTTAAGTATTTATTTTCGGACATGTAGTATTGTAAGCGGTCTTGCTCCTGCTCTATCATCTTTATTAGTAACAGTAATTCAGTACAGTTTGAGTCATTTTGAAATATTCGCTTCGGCCTGCTTGCTATTGCGTAGATAGTCCTGATGGTTAGTATGCAGATGGCGCCTCAGGTTTGTAGTATTTTGACTGAAATTACAAGTTGATTTGTTGTCTACCGCGGCAAAGGTGAAGTGCATTCATATGTCTTCTCTCCTCTTTCTTTCCGGTGTAGAAGACATATTGTATTGATGTCTTGTAGGGACGTCCGATGCTTTTTGCCGATATCCGATATTGTCCAACTCTTTAATTACCGATATCGATATCAACCGATACCGATATCAACCGATATATACAGTCGTGGAATTAACACATTATTATGCCTAATTTGGACAACCAGGTATGGTGAAGATAAGGTACTTTTAAAAATAAATTGATAAAATAAAATAAGATAAATACATTAAAAACATTTTCTTGAATAAAAAAGAAAGCAAAACAATATAAAAACAGTTACATAGAAACTAGTAATTAATTAAAATTAGTCAAATTAACAGTTAAAGGTTAGTACTATTAGTGGACCAGCAGCACGCACAATCATGTGAGCTTACAGACTGTATCCCTTGCAGACTGTATTGATAAATATTGATATATAATGTAGGAACCAGAATATTAATAACAGAAAGAAACAACCCTTTTGTGTGAATGAGTGTGAATGAGTGTAAATGGGGGTGGAAGGTTTTTTGGGTTGGTGCACTAATTGTAAGTGTATCTTGTGTTTTTTATGTTGATTTAATTAAAAAAAACAAAAAAAACGATACCGATAATAAAAAAAACTGATACCGATCATTTCCAATATTACACTTTAACGCACTTATCGGCCGATAATATCGGCAGGCCGATATTATCGGACATCTCTGTCTTGTATTGAGTCTTGCTTTTCTGGGTGAAAAATCAAAACAATGTGCCTTACAAAGACGCTAGTTCCGACCGGATACCGTTGGTGCTTTTCCACCCACCCCTCTCCCACATGCAACTGTGATTGGCTACTTTGTCCTACCCACTTAAAAACTAAATTAAATACGATTACATTTCATCTGTGTTAACATTTTCATCTTGTTTAATTCTAACTAAATTGTCAATTAATTCCGTCACTGTTGTAGTCAACGTGCATTTGTTCATTCGTTATCGTCCTGATTTCATCTTGGGAAAATAGGCCGTTGACAATAACCAAGGCGAAAAATTTTAGTCAACAAAATCAATAGTGGTGTAGAACTGAAGGAAAGGAGAATTAGTAGGCAGAGCGAGGCATTTAGGAGACACAAAGCCAAACAACATTTCTCATCTGAGAGCCAATTTTTGGCCCATGGCAGCGAGCATAAAAAGTAAGGAAAGACTGAAATCAGGTCTAGGTTTGTATGAGAGGACTTTGCAATCAGAGCTGACCTGCACTCTGCTGAGCCTGGAGGAGTAGGAGGGTGGTGGATGGTACCAAATTCGCTCTGACTGCTAAAGAAGTAGGGAAAAAAATTAAATTTTTGATGGCCATAAATCACACACACAAAACGTCATAACTCAGCTAGCAGACATGTGCTATCTGGGTCATGAGCGGAGGACACTGTAGGTCTTGCAATGATGGATGGTCTGCAGTTAGACCAACAAATGAGCAAACACACATACAGCGTATATGCACACTTGGCGCTCTGTTCAAATGGTGTCTTAAAACCCGGCTGTGTTGCTAGAAAAACATTGCAACACACACTGAGCAAACTAAGCGCTGATACAAGTGAGAATTGTAATTCCACACGCACCTGTGCTCAAACCAGTATCCAGCACTCACACCCTGCTTATCCACCACCAACCTTGGCCGAGCTTCACATTTTCTGTCAACACCCAAAAGACCTTGTCAAACCAATTAGTGGTGTTAAACTGGGCTAATTACACGGCTTGCTATTAGCACAGACAAGTGTGTAGCATACAGTACATCTGATGTGTGCATGTTCCCGGTTGTCTGTTTCAGCGTTCTGCCAAGATCAGTTTGCATCTGCAGGCATGGGTTGCAAATCTGGTACCTTTTTTGGCACTGATCGAATCCCGCCGGTCCTACCAAGCACCGATTCACGTAAAATCCAACGTTGCCATATTACAGTACTATGGGTTGTGCGTGACGTGACGCCCAATTGCCAACTCAGCAGGCTCTTCGCGCTTCGGCACTTGGCGATCACTCCAGCAGTACTGAGAAAGGACTTAGCCAAACTACCTCGAAGTAATGTTGCAATTTGTAATGCCAACAAAGCAATTGACTCCAAATAAATAAACCAGTCCAACGCAAGTAAAGTAAGGCTCCACATTTCAAAAAATATACTATGAATGCTAACATATATGACTTTGCTATTGGCATGCTACTGATTAGCATTAGCGATTTTCAGTGGCAATTTTAACACCTCCAACTGTTAATAAAAAAAATGATGTACAAATATATACAAATTAAACAGCTAGTGCGTAATATTTACAATACTTACAACAGGGGCGCTCACACTTTTTCTGCAGGCGAGCTACTTTTCAATTGATCAAGTCGTGGGGATCTACCTCATTCATATATATAATTTATATTTACTTATTTATGAAATATATGTTTTTGTTAACAAGTTAAAGGTGTTTAATGATAATGCAAGCATGTTTAACACATGTAGTTAATATTGTTAATAAATTAAAGGTGTTTAATGATAATACAAGTATGTTTAATACACATAGTTTATATTGTTAACAAGTTAAAGGTGTTTAAAGATAATGCAAGCATGTTTAACACATATAGTTAATATTGTTAATAAATTAAAGGTGTTTAATGATAATACAAGTATGTTTAATACATATAGTTAATATTGTTAACAAGTTAAAAGTGTTTAAAGATAATACAAGCATGTTTAACACATATAGTTAATATTGTTAATAAATTAAAGGTGTTTAATGATAATACAAGCATGTTTAACACATATAGTTAATATTGTTAACAAGTTAAAGGTGTTTAAAGATAATACAAGCATGTTTAACACATATAGTTAATATTGTTAACAAGTTAAAGGTGTTTAAAGATAATACAAGCATGTTTAACACATATAGATTCCTTTCTTTCATGAAGTCAACAATATAAGTTGGTGTATTACCTGATTGTGATGACTTGCATTGATTGATTGAATCAGACAGTAGTGCTGATAACGTCCGCATTTTCGAATGGAGGAGAAAAAAAGTCCTCCTTTCTGTCCAATACCACATGAAAGTGGTTGGTTTTTGGCATCTTATTTGTCCAGCTTCTGTACTCCTTTGTATACACTTTACAAGAAATACATTGTCGGCAAACTCCGTAGCTTGCTAGCTTGTGCACGCCAGCTTTCTGAGACTCTTATTTTGTTAGCGCAACTGTGCAGTCGGTCTTTGGAGTTTTGACGACAGGTACGGTGCCAGAGTCTGTTGAAATAAAGTGTTTCTCGCCTTCCAGTCGGTAATTTTAATGAGCTGGCAGCAGCCAGCGTCATCTCAGAAGACCCTCGGGTGCCGTGAATGTCAATCAAGTGACGAAAGTGACGTCATAGTGAAGATTTATGATCGCTCATTTTTAGGACTATTTTTTTAATGCCTGGCTGGTGATCGACTGACACAACCTCCGCGATCGACCGGTAGCTCGCGATCGACGTAATGAGCACCCCTGAATTACAGTATTAACACTTTTTAGGATGCAACCAAAACCAAACAAATAAACCAAACGCATCATAAACTATACACTGCTGCCATCTAATGTATTGGACTTGCAACTGTAATTACAACTTAGTGTCATACTTGCAAATTATATTATGAGATGATAAAACAAGATATAAAAATTGGACAGTCGTTACCATAATCAGTTCATTTTTAAATGTTGCAACTTGCAATACAAATATTGCTTTTATTGTCAAAACAATTCATATTTATCAACACACACAAAAGTACCAAAAAGTGGTATTTTTGAGAACCGGTATCGATTCCCAGGTACCAGGAATTGGTATCGTAATGATTCAAATGTGAAAGGTACGCATCTTTAAACATGTGCTGTCAAGTTATTTATTTATTTTTAACAGATTAATCACAGGTTTTTATTTGCTTGCATGAATAAAATGTGCGAAGTAAATACACCAATATTTGGATAGAAATCTAATTTAGTAATCAGAATGTCATACGGGAATGTTTTTTAAATAACTTACTCAACCGCAAGTCACTATTTTGCTTAAAACTTGGTGAAAATAAGTATAGTAAGAATTAAGTGCACATTTTCAAAGTATTTGCAGTAATACCCCCACCAAGGACTGTTTTCACTGCTGGACTCTAGAAAGAGGTTCCGCAGCCTCCGAAGCAGATGTAACAGCTTCTTCCCTCAGGCCGTTAGACTCTTGAACGCATCATAACTATCCCCTCAATTCCCCCCAAAATGGATTAACTCGCTGGAATAAAAAGACAATATGACATACATCCATAAACGTGGATGCATATGAAAAAGTGCAATATATTTATCTGTACAGTAATCTATTTATTTATATCTGCACCTTATTGCTTTTTTATCCTGCACTACCATGAGCTAATGCAACAAAATTTCGTTCTTATTTGTACTGTAAAAATAAAATTTGAATGACAATAAAAAAGGAAGTCTAAGTCTAATAACAAGGCCCAGTTACTAATCGATAATTCAGTAAAAACACCCATAAACAACTTTACATCATGAATTCATTCTTCTTTAGTTTAACCAGTTGTTAAAAACAAACAGGC
This sequence comes from Nerophis lumbriciformis, assembly GCF_033978685.3. Classification (NCBI taxonomy): domain Eukaryota; kingdom Metazoa; phylum Chordata; class Actinopteri; order Syngnathiformes; family Syngnathidae; genus Nerophis; species Nerophis lumbriciformis. Next base: position 26,632,036 of record NC_084571.2, on the reverse strand, counting down.
TTGTTTACCTTTTTCAGATGATGCTGATCTCTTTTTTTGGTACAATGCGACTCCAGCTCGTTGTGATTAGGTACAGATGTCCGGATGCCGTAGTGAAATGAATGACGTCTTTTTGCAGGACTTGGTCCTGACGGATGTTAAGTACCGTATTTTCCGCACTATAAGGCGCACCGGATTATTAGCCGCACCTTCAATGAATGGCATATTTCATAACTTTGTCCACCAATAAGCCGCCCCGGACTATAAGCCGCGCCTACGCTGCGCTAAAGGGAATGTCAAAAAAACAGTCAGATAGGTCAGTCAAACTTTAATAATATATTAAAAACCAGCGTTCTAACAACTCTGTTCACTCCCAAAATGTACGCAAATGTGCAATCACAAACATAGTAAAATTCAAAATAGTGCAGAGCAATAGCAACATAATGTTGCTCGAACGTTAATGTCACAACACACAAAATAAACATAGCGCTCACTTTCTGAAGTTATTCTTCATTCGTAAATCCTTCGTCTTCGGTGTCCGAAGTGAAAAGTTGGGCAAATTTACGATCCACTGGCAGATGTTGGCGTCGTCTGGCGCTGCCTCCTCGTCTTAGTGAAGGTGTGTTCGCCTTCTGTCATCCATTGTTCCCACGCAGTTAGCAGTCTAGCTTCGAATGCCCTGTTGACACCAATATCTAGCGGCTGGAGGTCTTTTGTCAATCCACCCGGAATGACGGCGAGTATTGAATTAAGCGCGTAAGCGTGTCTCTCAATGTGCTGTTATGAGCTAGCAAATATAACAACTACACTACCCAGCATGCAACGATAGTTACGAGCATGCGCGGTAGCCCTGAGAAGCGTTGTATGCTGGCAGTTAGCACGCTGTGAGTAAACGTTGAGAACTCAGTTAACACGCCTCGTCTGCATTATTTATAATTAGACAGACAACACACTTAATAGGAGCCATTTTGGGGTCTTTACATAAACACACAAATGGAAATGAAACGTCACATATCCCAGCATGCACCGCGCGCTTCTTCGTCATCCATTGTTCCCACGCAGTTAGCAGTCTAGCTTCGAATGCCCTGTTGACACCAATATCTAGCGGCTGGAGGTCTTTTGTCAATCCACCCGGAATGACGGCGAGTATTGAATTAAGCGCGTAAGCGTGTCTCTCAATGTGCTGTTATGAGCTAGCAAATATAACAACTACACTACCCAGCATGCAACGATAGTTACGAGCATGCGCGGTAGCCCTGAGAAGCGTTGTATGCTGGCAGTTAGCACGCTGTGAGTAAACGTTGAGAACTCAGTTAACACGCCTCGTCTGCATTATTTATAATTAGACAGACAACACACTTAATAGGAGCCATTTTGGGGTCTTTACATAAACACACAAATGGAAATGAAACGTCACATATCCCAGCATGCACCGCGCGCTTCTTCTACGGGGAAAAAAGATGGCGGCTGTTTACCGTAGTTGCGAGACCTAAACTTTATGAAAATGAATCTTAATATTTATCCATATATAAAGCGCACCGGGTTATAAGGCGCACTGTCAGCTTTTGAGAAAATTTGTGGTTTTTAGGTGCGCCTTATAGTGCGGAAAATACGGTAGTTTACATTCGCAGGCTGTCCTTTTAGCAAAGGCATGTGTTTAACTTAACTGTGCTACTTTTGTTGACAACATTGACGCGGTAAATTTTGCCAGCGTAGCGCTCTCCTCTGATCGCTGTCGGTGTAGCATTCATGCTATCGGTGACATTCTCGAGTACCTGTTTTGCTTTAAGATGGTATTTTAAACTTGATGTACGCCAATAATAAGAATGTTTGTTGCTAAAATACCAACAAGTTATCTAAAGTTATGTTTTGAAACAAAATTGGCCGCCTCCAATCGCGATCACAGACTGCGTAACAATACACGCGTCTTCCGGGTTAAGCCTTGATTGACCCAGATGTAATTAATCTTCACTCATATACGATAACGCGATATATTTTTTCTAATAATCACACGCGTTAAAGGGGAACATTATCACAATTTCAGAATTGTTAAAACCATTAAAAATCAGTTCCCAGTGGCTTATTATATTTTTCAAAGTTTTTTTCAAAATTTTACCCATCACGCAATATCCCTAAAAAAAGCTTCAAAGTGCCTGATTTTAACCATCGTTATAAACACCCGTCCATTTTCCTGTGACGTCACATAGTGAAGCCAACACAAACAAACATGGCGGAAAGAACAGCAAGCTATAGCGACATTAGCTCGGATTCAGACTCGGATTTCAGCGGCTTAAGCGATTCAACAGATTACGAATGTATTGAAATGGATGGTTGTAGCGTGGAGGCAGGTAGCAAAAACGAAATTGAAGAAGAAACTGAAGCTATTGAGCCATATCGGTTTGAACCGTATGCAAGCGAAACCGACGAAAACGACACGACAGCCAGCGACACGGGAGAAAGCGAGGACGAATTCAGCGATCGCCTTCTAACCAACGATTGCTATGTGTTTGTTTGGCATTAAAGGAAACTAACAACTATGAACTAGGTTTACAGCATATGAAATACATTTGGCAACAACATGCACTTTGAGAGTGCAGACAGCCCAAGTTTCATCAATTAATATATTCTGTAGACATACCCTCATCCGCGCTCTTTTCCTGAAAGCTGATCTGTCCAGTTTTGGAGTTGATGTCAGCAGGCCAGGGAAGCTAGGGTCCATAGGGGGTTTAGCTCGCTTGTCTGCGGGAACAAACTGCTTGCCGTGCTACCGAGGTCCTTTGTCCCTGAATTGCTCACACACTCCGGCAGATTCAATGGGGGTCTGGCGGCAGATTTCTTTGACTTTATCGTTGGAAATGCATCTGCTTTGAGTGTTGCAGGATATCAACACATTCTTGCCATCTCTGTCGTAGCATAGCTTTCGTCGGTAAAGTGTGCGGAACAAACGTCCAATTTCTTGCCACTTTCGCATCTTTGGGCCACTGGTGCAACTTGAATCCGTCCCTGTTCGTGTTGTTACACCCTCCGACAACACACCGACGAGGCATGATGTCTCCAAGGTACGGAAAACAGTCGAAAAAACGGAAAATAACAGAGCTGATTTGACTCGGTGTTTGAGAAAATGGCAGATTGCTTCCCGATGTGACGCCACGTTGTGACGTCATCGCTCCGAGAGCGAATATTAGAAGAGGCGTTTAATTCGCCAAAATTCACCCATTTAGAGTTCGGAAATTGGTTAAAAAATTATATGGTCTTTTTTCTACAACATCAAGGTATATATTGACGCTTACATAGGTCTGGTGATAATGTTCCCCTTTAACGCGTTAACATTGACAACCCTACTTTAAACATGATGATAGTGTCAAAGCCAGCTAATATTCAACCAGGAAAACATCCGGTAGTTGTTTAACCTGACTGACTGTTCTCGTACTTCCTGCCATATTTGCAAAAAAATTAATGACTGGTCTACTCTAAAACTGGGAAAAAAACGCACCTGACGGGGTTGTTTCCGAAGGCTCCAGTGGCGCATGTAGTGCTTACAGTATAAGACAGTAACATGCAGAGTGATGCTAATGTTTGACCCTCATCTTGAGCAAGCTTTTTATTAACCAAACAAAATCAGTGGTGCAATGAATATGTAAACAATGTTTTATGTTAAAACTGGTACTACAGCAATCATAGGCAAAATATCATGCTAATTAATTTGAGTTACTCGTTGTTGGGTCATGAGCTGTTATTATGAATCACACTTTTGTGCAATACAATTCATTTCCTGATCCACGGCTCTCTGTAATGAATATGATGACAGCAGTCCGCAGAGTAATCACCAAAATGATGATGACAGATGGGTTGCTAAAGAAAATATCTCTCCTCAGAACAGACAACGAGCATATCCAAAGTCTTCAGCCAATTACGCCATCATCGGCCCATTACTCACAATCTGATCTCACTCAATTATCATTGCGGGGTAGGGGAACAGCCATTACTACCTATTTTGTACTGAACATGATGATGGCGGCAGCGGAAGTTGGCAAGGGAAACGCGTTCATTTATCCAAATGGACTGTGAGGTGAAATCGTACAAAAGGGGGGAGAGACATGAAGAAGGTGCCTCATGCTGACATTGGAATAAAAATGAGAATCTATCATCATGCAGTCCTTGTAGATGAGGTGATGAGCAAATCCTGATGAGCATATTTCCATGGCAGCGACGTACATATACTGCACTCTTACAATAAGACCTACTGTATGTCTGATGTTTAGTAGTCTTTAAAACAATTCTTTTTCTTCTTGCAATCTTATACCAACTAAAGGATTTATTGGGAAGAACTGACTTGTTCCGTTCTGAAACAGGAACATGCTTTTTTGGGAGAATGGCTTTCGAAGGATAGTATTGCATAAGCTCCAGTGGCGCAATCGGTTAGCGTGCGGTACTTATAAGACAGTAACCTGCAGAGTGATGCCGAGGTTGTGAGTTCAAGCCTCACCTGGAGCATTTGCTTTTATCAGGCATGTGATTTGACCACAATGAAAAAGACTGAAAACATTTCTGGGGGTCTGGGGGACGAAGGCCCCCAGCCAGGTAGTGATGGGATCGGCAGTTCTTTTGACTGTACTGAATCACTAGAATCAGTTCCTTAAATTGAGTCGTTCAAAAAATTCGTTCACCGATTACATTACAGCCATGTCCAGGGCGGTGCCCTGGTGGGGGGACAAGGGGGGCGATGCCCCCCGAAGCTCCTGGTTTTTCACCAATTTAACATGCTAAAATTAACAAACACAGCACCATTTGAAGAAAATATTTTAGTGCTTAAAGACATGAAAACATCATTAATAGAACATACCTTGCTTCAAGTTGTTTCATATGTTTTTGGCATTTCGCATGTACTTCCAAAGCCTTGAAACCTCGTGATCCATCATGACACCACGTGCACAAAACCTTCACCGAACAAAGTCGTAACTTCCTTCTTCCCAACAGTATCAGTGATTTCCCTTTCCATCCAGTCCCATCGAAACTTATTTTTGACATGTTTATCAATTTCTTTTACTCGTAAAGCATCCTTTCTCTCGAGAACCGACATCGTTTACATATGGAAAATGGCGGTAATAACCATTATGAATTATGACGTTATTAACGTCATCATTCATAACAGATGTCCTGATTGGTCACAAGGAACATATCGACCAATCAACTACAGCGTAATATAAACTATGTCTCGAATCTTGATTTAGGGTCGGGAAAAAAAAACGGAAAAACGGGAGATAATTTTTTTTTTTTTCCCGAGATTAAAAAAGACGGAATTCCGACTTTAGACGGAAAAATCACATGCCTGTTTTATTCATTTCCTCAATGACCAGTGATTGACACATACATCGGATGTGTTCATTATTATCAGTTGGCATGCGTAAACCTAATGACAATATGGGAGTACCAGTAAACTAATAATTAACACAGAAATCATAAAGTTGTGGACTAATATAAATGTGTGCATGCTGCTCATTACCTCTCAGTCACATAAAGCAGGGGTACGTAAGCTTTTTGACTAAAAAATTAACACTAAATTAGTCATTTTATTGATTATTTTAATCATATTCAATAACTATATCTAATCTACTTCAAGTTTAACAGGATAAAACTTGTCAAATAAAATAAAATCATGTGCTAATCCCGAAGATTATTATCAAAGTTTAGGTCAGGCCGATTACAAAAATAAATACTAATCAAATATACTGCAAAAGAAGGGATTCATAAAAACTGATGAATTTTAAATTTGCATACAATTACACAGTGCTAAAATAACTCAATTCTAATTAAATTAATAATAGATAAAAATAATGAGTTAACTCATTTGATTGATCACAAGAAATGATCGCATTAATCATGCACATACGCAGATTAATAACTTGGAATTTAACAGTATCAAAATCTCACAGCACAATGTTATCACGGTATTAAGGCCACTGTATGATATTATTGTAGTATATGTCCCCCAAAAAAAGCCTTAAAAATGTCGTAGTGTGTAAAATGAAGTGGCAGGAAATTTAGGATAAACAAACTTACTGTAACCGAACACAAACATAACGCTAAAATGTTTTAATCGTTTTTATGACTACAATTATTTTTAAGTGCAAACAATTGTGAAGGGAACATCCACTGCTTCAAGCTTATATTAAAACAAACCTTACAGTTGAGTGTCTTTTAAATGACAATGTAAACATCCATTTTAAAACAATAATACTCACTTTTATGAGAAGAAGTGTCCTCAGTGGACGTGTTTATATCACAGTGGACATGTTTATATCAGTTTGGAAAATGCTGTTTGTCAGAGAAGTTAACCAACAGTTTAACTGTTAACAATGTTAATACCTCCCAAACTGATGTTTGGCTTCGCTGGCTTCAAATATATTTTCTAGATGACAGTTTATGAGGTGGCGACTTGTCCAAGGTGTACGCTGCCTTCCTCTCAAGTGCAGCTGGCCTCGAAATGGATGGACGGGTTGAGGATTTATCAAGTAGCTTTCGAGTATATCAGTGTAAATAATGTTTTGGTGATTTTCCTCTGTGCGGTGTGACATGGCTGTGTTGTCTGGAAAAAGCTCGAGACGAAAGTGCCACACTTTGCTCTGCAGAAAGCAGACTTTCTTACCTCTGCCAAAGAGGTTATGTTTTCGCCTGGGTATGATTGTGTGTTTGTTAGCAACACAACTGAAATAGTTATTCATTGTTTTACTATATTCATTTAGTTACTTATTTTGATGTTTTTTTTGAGGAAATGTCCAAAATAATAATTCCTGTCATCTTCTACCAACACACTTCACTTCCTGCTAACGGCGTTCCACACCCCCACCTTGTGGGCCCTGCGCTGCGCAGAGGATTCTGGGAGATGTAGTTTATTATCAGACCCGACCAATGGCAAAGCGCTACACCAAAACTACACATCAGGTTTTTGTTTGATACCGTCACTCGTCGCAGTATTATTGTGAAGACTTTGAAAAACGAAATGCCGCGGTATCTAAAATACCGTTACACCACCGTTAATCACACAATTTATTTTGACCGCATTTGAGGAAAATTTCAATACAAAATACACCCAGACGGTAATTTATATAAAAATATTACCAAGTTTTGAGCAAATAAATGACGCACATTCAAGTAAAACATTTATGTTGATTTAAATCATGTCAATTTGTATTAACCTGTGTTTAATCAAGAGAAATGGAGAGGTTCTAAGTAAGTTAAACATCAAGAGACTACTACTATACCATGAATTGATTAACGTGGGCTCCGACTTAAACAAGTTGAAAAACTTATTCGGGTCTTACCATTTAGTGGTCAATTGTACTGAATATGTACTGTACTGTGCAATCTACTAATAAAAGTTTCAATCAATCAATCAATACTTTGCTAGCCTACTTTGGTCATATTGCTTAAGTAAACAACCTTCAGAAACTGTTATTAGAGGGACAATTTAACGGTAAATGTGGGAGATGTAGACCAAGAACAACGTGGACTGACAACATCAAAAACTGAACCCAACAGAAATATTATGAATGCATCCGGGTGGCTCAATATCGCGAGAAGTGGAGGCTCATGTCTGCTGACCTGCTGAGAGCAGATGGTATCCGGATAATGATGATGATGAGGATGATGACGATGAAATCAATAATGACAAGCTCCAGTGGCACAATCAATTAGCATGTGTTACTTATAAGACAGAAAACCTGTAGTGATATTGATGTTGAAAGTTCAGGAAGAATTTAGTTTATTCGCTTCCTCAGAGACCAGTGATGAAGCATACATCCAATGTTTGGATTTTTATCACTTAGCATGCATACACCTAATGACAACATTGGAGTAAACTAATAATCATCACAGAAAACAAACCGTATAAGTCGCACCGGAGTATAAGTCGCACCTGCCGAAAATGCATAATAAAGAAGGGAAAAAACATATATAAGTCGCATTTTTGGGGGAAATGTATTTGATAAAATCCAACACCAAGAATAGACATTTGAAAGGCAATTTAAAATAAATAAAGAATAGTGAACAACAGGCTGAATAAGTGTACGTTATATGAGGCATAAATAACCAACTGAGAACGTGCCTGGTATGTTAACGTAACATATTATGGTAAGAGTCATTCAAATAACTATCACATATAGAACATGCGATGTGAGTGTAAATGTTGTCTGTCTATCTGTGTTGGCCCTGCGATGTGGTGGCGACTTGTCCAGGGTGTACCCCGCCTTCCGCCCGATTATAGCTGAGATAGGCTCCAGCGCCCCCTGCGACCCCAAAGGGAATAAGCGGTAGCAAATGGATGGATGGATATAGAACATGCGATGTAATGAACATTATTGTATCTGCACGCAAAATTATTCATTATTGAAAACCAAACGGACTATGCCCAAGCTCCAGTGGTGCAATCGGTTAGCGCGCGGTACTTATAAGACTGTAACCTGCTGAGGTTGTGAGTTCAAACCTCACCTGGAGCAAATAAGTCATTTACTTCCTAAATGACCAGTAGTTTAGGTGTTTTTGTCAGTTAGCATGCGTAAACCTCATGACAACGTTGTCATAAACTAATAATCAACACAATCTTTGTACCCCAACTTAATGACAGTTCTTCAACTTTCGACTATCCACGCACAAAAACATTGATTGGGAAAACAGAATTGCTCCAGTCTGAAATACGGGAATGATCTCTTAAAAAAAAGTATCTAATGAAACCTTCTCAAAAAGCCCCACTGGCGCAGATGCTGAGGTTGTGAGTTTCAGCCTCACCCGGAGCACTGTCCAAGGAATAAATCCTGGTTTTGGAGGAAGTTACCATTGTATCTGACTGGTTTTGACTTACCTCTCTTTTTTGAATCGGAAAACCCTGAAATTCCCTCATCTTTGGCTTTACATATTCAGGTTATTCACTTATCCTGCTTTCTGGAATACCTTTCAGGTCTATGACCACATGAGTTAGCATTTTGTTTAACAAGTTGCCAACACATTTTTGAGGGTTGTTGTGAGTTCAAGCCTCACCTGGACCAATAAAATGTACTATTTCAACCAATATTTGTGCCCCAATGTGATGAAAGTACATCTATCTGCGTGCAAAATGATCCATTATTGAAAACCAAACTGATTATGTCTAAGCTCCAGTGGCGCAATCGGTTAGCGCGTGGTACTTATAAGACAGTAACCTGCAGAGTGATGAGGTTGTAAGTTCAAACCTCACCTGGAACAATTAAGTCTTTTACTTCCTCAATGACCAGTAGTTTCGGTGTTTTTATCAGTTAGCATGCGTAAACCTCACGACAACGTTAGCGTAAACTAATAATCAACACAATCTTTGTACCCCAACTTGATGACAGTTCTTCAACTTTCGACTATCCACGCACAAAAACATTGATTGGGAAAACAGAATTGCTCCAGTCTGAAATACGGGAATGATCTCTTAAAAAAAAGTATTAATGAAACCTTCTCAAAAAGCCCCACTGGCGCAGATGCTGAGGTTGTGAGTTTCAGCCTCACCTGGAGCACTGTCCAAGGAATAAATCCTGGTTTTGAAGGAAGTTACCATTGTATCTGACTGGTTTTGACTTACCTCTCTTTTTTGGATCGGAAAACCCTGAAATTCCCTCATCTTTGGCTTTACATATTCAGGTTATTCACTTGTCCTGCTTTCTGGAATACCTCTCAGGTCTATGACCACATGAGTTAGCATTTTGTTTAACAAGTTGCCAATACATTTTTGAGGGCTGTTGTGAGTTCAAGCCTCACCTGGACCAATAAAATGTACTATTCCAACCAATATTTGTGCCCCAATGTGATGAAAGTACATCTATCTGCATGCAAAATTATCCATTAGTGAAAATCAAACTGACTATGTCCGAGCTCCAGTGGCGTAATCGGTTAGCGCGTGGTACTTATAAGACAGTAACCTGCAGAGTGATTCCGAGGTTGTGAGTTCAAACCTCACCTGGAGCAATTAAGTCATACTTCCTCAATGACCAGGAGTTTAGGTGTTTTTATCAGTTAGCATGCGTAAACCTCACAACAACGTTAGCATTAACTAATAATCAACACAATCTTTGTACCCAAACTTAATGACAGTTCTTCAACTTTCGACTATCCACGCACAAAAACATTGATTGGGAAAACAGAATTGCTCCAGTCTGAAATACGGGAATGATCTCTTAAAAAAAAGTATCTACTGAAACCTTCTCAAAAAGCCCCACTGGCGCAGATGCTGAGGTTGTGAGTTTGAGCCTCATCTGCAGCACTGTCCAAGGAATAAATTCTGGTTTTGGAGGAAGTTACCATTGTATCTGACTGGATTTGATTTACCTCTCTTTTTTGGATCGGAAAACCCTGAAATTTCCTCATCTTTGGCTTTACATATACAGGTTATTCACTTATCCTAATTTCTGGAATCCATTTCAGGTCTCTGAGCAGATGAGTTAGCATTTTGTTGAATAAGCTGCCAATGTATTTGTGAGGCTGTTGCGAGTTTAAGCCTCACCTGGACCAATAAAATGTACTACTTCAACCAATATGTTCACCCCAATGTGAACGATTTGTGCCCCAATGTGATGAAAGTGCTTCTAGCTGCGTGAAAAATTATCCATTATTGAAAACCAAACTGACTAAATTCAAGCTCCAGTGGCGCAATCGGTTAGCGCGCGGTACTTATAAGACAGTATCCTGCAAAGTGATGCCGAGGTTGTGAGTTCAAACCTCACCTGGAGCACTTGAGTCATTTACTTTCTCAATGACCAGTAGTTTAGGTGTTTTTATCAGTGCGTAAATCTAATGACAACATTTGAGTAAATTAATAATCAACACAATCTTTGTACCCCAACTTAATGACAGTTCTTCAACTATAGAGTATATATAAGCACAAACCTATTGATTGGGAAAACAGAATTGCTCCAGTCTGAAATACGGGAATGATCTCTTAAAAAAAGTATCTACTGAAACCTTCTCAAAAAGCCCCACTGGCGCAGATGCTGAGATTGTGAGTTTCAGCCTCACCTGGAGCACTGTCCAAGGAATAAATCCTGGTTTTGGAGGAAGTTACCATTGTATCTGACTGGTTTTGACTTACCTCTCTTTTTTGGATCGGAAAACCCTGAAATTCCCTCATCTTTGGCTTTACATATACAGGTTATTCACTTATCCTGCTTTCTGGAATACCTTTCAGGTCTATGACCACATGAGTTAGCATTTTGTTTAACAAGTTGCCAATACATTTTTGAGGGCTGTTGTGAGTTCAAGCCTCAACTGGACCAATAAAATGTACTACTTCAACCAATATTTGTGCCCCAGTGTGATGAAAGTGCTTCTATCTGTGTGCAAAATGATCCATTATTGAAAACCAAACTGACTAAATCAGGCTCCAGTGGCGCAATCGGTTAGCGCGCGGTACTTATAAGACAGTAACCTGCAAAGTGATGCCGAGGTTGTGAGTTCAAGCCTCACCTGGAGCAATTGAAGTTATTTACCTCCTCATTGATGAGTACTTCAGCCATTTTTATCAATTAGCATGCGTAAACCTCATGTCAACATTGGAGTAAACTAATAATCAATGCAATCTTTGGACTCTAACTTAATGACAGTTCTTCAACTTTCGAAATATTGATGGCGAAAACAGAATTGCTACAATCTGAAATACAGAAACGATCTTTGAAAAAAAAAAGTATTGAATAAAATCCTACAAAGAAGCCTCAGTGGCGCAGTTGGCTAGCGTGCTGTACATAAAAGTGAGTAATCAGTAAAGTGATGCTGACTTTGAGCCTCATCTGGAGCACTGTTCAAGGAATAAATCCTGGCTTTGGAGGAAGATACCATGGTAGCTGAGGAATCTTTGGCTTTACATACTCAGGTTATTCACTTATCCTGCTTTCTGGAATACCTCTCAGGTCTATGACCACATGAGTTAGCATTTTGTTTAACAAGTTGCCAATACATTTTTGAGGGCTGTTTTGAGTTCAAATCTCACCTGGACCAATAAAATGTACTATTTCAACCAATATTTGAGCCTATATTGATGAAAGATCTTCTATCTACTCACAAAATTATTGATTACTTAAAACCAAACAGACAAAACCCTAAATACAAGCTCCAGTGGCGCAATCGGTTAGCGCGCGGTACTTATAAGACAGTAACGTGCAGAGTGATGCCGAGGTTGTGAGTTCAAACCTCACCTGGAGCAATTAAGTCCTTTACTTCCTCAATGACAAGTAGTTCAGGTGTTTTTACAGGGAGCATGTGTAAACCTAATGACAACATTGGAGTAAAATAATATTCAACACAATTGTTGTACACCAACCTAATGACAGATCTTCAACTTTTGACTATCTACGCACAAAAACATAATTCCTCCAGTCTGAAATACGGGAATGATCTTTATAAAAAAAATGCATCTAATAAAAACCTTCTAAAGAAATCCCAATGGCACAGTTGGTTAGCGTGCAGTACTTATAAGCCGTGTTTGTAATAAAGGCGACAGCAGACAACAACATACACACACGCATACAATGGGAATATTGAACAACAAATCAACGATTGAAGTGACAAACTTGCCATCCAAAATATATCCCGTTTGTTGACAAGAAGATACAGCCATCGAAGCACATTCAATCTCTGGTGAAAAGATTCAAAAGAGTTGGCGTCATATTCAGTTAACCTGCTTTCTTGAGTTTGCATTTTGTTTAATAATTTGCCAATGCATTTGTGAGGGCTGTTGTAAGGTCCAGCAACACCTCAACCAATATTTGTGTCCCAATTTGATGAATGTCCTTCTATCTATTCGCAAAAATAATAATTATTGAAAACCAAACTGACAAAGACCTTGACGTAAGCTCCAGTGGCGCAATCGGTTAGCGCGCGGTACTTATAAGACAGTAACCTGTAGAGTGATGCCGAGGTTGTGAGTTCAAGCCTCACCTGGAGCAAGTTTTTACCCTTATGATGATCTGTGAGTAGTCCATAAAATTAAAAAAATAAGGATTTAGTCTTTGTGCAGATGAGTTAGCGTCTTCTTTAATAAAATGCCACTAAATTTGCTGCTCACAACCACTGAGTCATATCAGGAACGTGACGCATTAATTTCATAAAACAATAAAAAAGGTGAGGAAAAAGCTCCAGTGGTGCAGTCATCTAGCGCGTGTATTTATAAGACAGTAACTTGCAGAGTGATGCTTGTGGTTGTAAGTTCGAACCTCACGTAGCGCACTGAATCTTTTAAAGGGGAACATTATCACCAGACCTATGTAAGCGTCAATATATACCTTGATGTTGCAGAAAAAAGACCATATATTTTCTTAACCGATTTCCGAACTCTAAATGGGTGAATTTTGGCGAATTAAACGCCTTTCTATTATTCGCTCTCGGAGCGATGACGTCACAACGTGACGTCACATCGGGAAGCAATCCGCCATTTTCTCAAACACATTACAAACACCGAGTCAAATCAGCTCTGTTATTTTCCGTTTTTTCGACTGTTTTCCGTACCTTGGAGACATCATGACTCGTCGGTGTGTTGTCGGAGGGTGTAACAACACGAACAGAGACGGATTCAAGTTGCACCAGTGGCCCAAAGATGCGAAAGTGGCAAGAAATTGGACGTTTGTTCCGCACACTTTACCGACGAAAGCTATGCTACGACAGAGATAGCAAGAATGTGTGGATATCCTGCGACACTCAAAGCAGATGCATTTCCAACGATAAAGTCAAAGAAATCTGCCGCCAGACCCCCAGGAAAAGAGCGCGGATGAGGGTATGTCTACAGAATATATTAATTGATGAAAACTGGGCTGTCTGCACTCTCAAAGTGCATGTTGTTGCCAAATGTATTTCATATGCTGTAAACCTAGTTCATAGTTGTTAGTTTCCTTTAATGCCAAACAAACACATACCAATCGTTGGTTAGAAGGCGATCGCCGAATTCGTCCTCGCTTTCTCCCGTGTCGCTGGCTGTCGCGTCGTTTTCGTCGGTTTCGCTTGCATACGGTTCAAACCGATATGGCTCAATAGCTTCAGTTTCTTCTTCAATTTCGTTTTCGCTACCTGCCTCCACACTACAATCATCCGTTTCAATACATGCGTAATCTGTTGAATCGCTTAAGCCGCTGAAATCCGAGTCTGAATCCGAGCTAATGTCGCTATAATTTGCTGTTCTATCCGCCATGTTTGTTTGTATCGGCATCACTATGTGACATCACAGGAAAATGGACGGGTGTATATAACGATGGTTAAAATCAGGCACTTTGAAGCTATTTTTAAGGATATTGCGTGATGGGTAAAATTTTGAAAAAAACTTCGAAAAACAAAATAAGCCACTGGGAACTGATTTTTAATGGTTTTAACCCTTCTGAAATTGGGATAATGTTCTCATTTAATGAAATGATCTTTGCAACAGGTTTGATGTCCACAATGCATTACACCAGACACTATCTCATTGTTTATGTACAGTACAATGTACTGACCACTTCTGATTGGTAAATTAATCATTAAATCTCTAGGTCTCCAAGTAGATGAGTTTGTGGGGGGATAATATAGGATAGAACTAGTACTGAACTAATACTCAACCCAGAAAACATCTTGTAGACTTTGAACCAATCTTTGAGCCTCACCTTAATGACTGTTCAACTACTGATTCCTGTATGTTACTGCATCACGGGGCAGACTCTAAAACCAACCTTGAGAACTAAGTAAGATCCAAAAAAAACAACCACCTCCTTATGCTGTCAATCAATAAAAAAAAGAATGATAGTGATTAAATGCATGAACTCCTTTCTGTATCCACAAACAGAGATAAGATTACTGTATGCAAGAGTGTGTAAATAAAGTGAGGGTTACGCACACTTCTATCCAGTCAATGACTTTCTCCCAGCCAAGGGCGGAGGATTACTGACTAGTACGGGCTAAGCGTGTAATGCGAACCATTTTCCATGACTAATTAACATGCCAGTCAATGGAGTGGGGAGGGGGTGAAATCCCTGCAGAACCGTGGATCAGCCTAGCAGATCATCACTTGCCAACTCTACATGTAGATTCTGTTCTCATTCGACACACTATCTGTAAAAATATAGGTTAACAACATCCACGGCTGATGGACGCTGAACTCACACACTGCCCCCAACCACCAGACATTTTCTGGTGATTTTTTTACGTATCGATTTTCAAATGAATCATGATTCTTATTTGTAACAATTCTTAATCGATTAAAAAAAAAATCAAAAATACATTTATATATTTTTTTTAGATATGTCCTCCACAGACTTCTCTCGTTGCTTTATTTGTATTTGACTTTATTAATTGTTTGGGTAGAATTTTGTTAAACAATACCAGTTTTCTTTTAAGTCATATTTTAAAAATTATCAGAGCTGTTATCCATTTTATGAAGGAATGCAGCTAATAAAATAACTGGCACCCAAAAAGTATTCATTCTGAATGGAGAATCGTTTTGAATCGAGAATCGATTGTGAATCGAATCATTACTCCCTAGAATCGAATCAAATTAAATCGTGCGGTGCCCAAAGATTCACAGCCCTAGTGTGCAGTATTATTTATGCGCTATGTTTACTCAGTTATATTTATTTAAGTAACTGTTTGGATAAATTGTACTTGTCAGAGTAGTTTTAATGCAACGTACCTTTTACTTGAATAATTATGTGAAGAAGAAATGCTACTTTTACTTTGCTACATTGCGTTTCATTCTGCATTCTTTCAAATCACCATTATATTTATTTATGACTTATTGATTACTGCTTGCAAATATGTATTCATTTGGCTCCTTGGAGAGACATGATATGTCGCATGACTCTGTTTCACTCTTTAATGTGTACTTAAAACTATGAAAAAGAACATTTATATGCACTGTCATCTGTGTCAATACAAATGGTCACATTTCTGCCTACAAAAATTCTACTTCCAACTAAAAAATAAACACGTTGCGGTAAGTTTTAGATATTTGTTTGTATTTTAGCTGTGTGTATGCTCACAGTTGCGCTGTTACAACATCATGTGTGACTTGGGTGGGAAACTTTGAGCACCACACAATTAGATTACAATTCAGGGGCAACGATTTGATTATGAATCAATTATTTATGCTTCTTGAATTATTATATTGTACATTATTATATATTATAAATGCATCATATCTAATTACTGATATATATAAAATGCTTCTCCTTCAGTTTTTGAATGTTAGCGCACACAGCATATATGGAAGACAACTGTAGGTACACTATGTGAAAACTGTATTAACCTGCTTAGTGAAAAAGTAAATATACATCCCTAATTGGCAAGCAGGCATCCTTGTTTTCATTGTCTTGCCTTTCCCAAACCACACAATGTTGAGACACTTTGGTCTCAAAGACATGTGTAATTTATCTACTCATTCATATTAATTTTCTTAGGGTGTTTCTTAGGGTGTCGTCTCAACTAACATTGGACACAAATTCCTCAATCTGATTGACAAACACTTTCCCAAAAACAACACCCTAAGAAAAGTATTCAACAAGAACAACATTAAATTGAGCTACAGCTGCATGAACAATATACGACAAATCATCTCAAACCACAACAAAACAATTGCAAATGAGCCGTCGGCCCCCGGACAGAGCGACTCCAAAACCAACAAAGGCTGTGACTGTCGAAAGAAACCTGATTGCCCTCTCAACGGGGGGTGCTTACAAACATCAGTTGTCTACCAATCTAAGGTAATACGCAAGGACATTAACACATCCGACACATATGTAGGATTAACCGAGGGAGAATTCAAAACCAGATGGAACAATCACAAGGCTTCTTTCAGGAACCAAAACCTGCGGAATACCACAGAACTCAGCAAACACATTTGGGACCTCAAAGACAATAATGTTGAATATTCAATAACATGGCAAATTCTTGCATCCAGCACACCTTACAATAGTGGTAATAAAAGATGCAACCTATGCTTGAAAGAGAAACTGTTTATTATTTACCGTCCAGACCTGTCATCCCTCAACAAGCGCAGCGAAATTGTAACAGCATGCCGCCACAGACGGAAACACCTCCTAGGTAACACATGAGCCAATCACCACGCCCCTACGCCAGCCTGTACCCACCCACTCTGTGCCCTATATAAACCATGGTATGTGAATGCTCCCATTAAAATCTCCTGATGATTGAGGGTACCCCCCCTCATGAAACAGGCCTGTAGAGATGAAATAGTCTTGTGATTTTTTCCCACACATACATATATTGCGCTCTACTACGGTATCGAGCACTATTTTTTGGATAACCTTATTAAGACATATATATATATATATATATATATATATATATATATATATATATATATATATATATATATATATATATATATATATATACACACACACATAATATACACATGATGTATAAAACATAGTGGACACAAGGGTAGATCTTGCTTTGGTTTTTTGGCTGAGACCAGGGATCTTGGGCTCGAAAAGGTTGGTGACCACTGGTCTAAAGTAACTATATTCTTATCTGAGTACAATTGTTGGCTTTTCTACCCACCTCTGTACGTGACACGGTGACACACATACAAACGTGGGATGAAATAAGATCTGAGTCATCGTTTCTGCAGTCTGACAGCATGAGACAGGATCGGATCAAGTCGGCAAACGTGTATTTTTAGGACGCTGTCGTAAGGAATTACAAAACTGAAACTAGTCAGAGGCGTTTCATGTGCTAAGCTATGGTTTAATCTTCACTTTGGAGGCTTTGGGCCACTAAGTGACCTCAGACAGCAAATGGTCCTTCACACGGGTAGAGACAGCACCAATAATAAAGGTCAGGAGGCAAATACAGAGAAAATAGGCAAGGATTTGGAGAGTATGTGTTGGGAGAACTGCGATGAGGTGGCGACTTGTCCAGGGTGTACCCCACCTTCCGCCCGAATGCAGCTGAGATAGGCTCCAGCGACCCCCCGTGATCCCGAAAGGGACAAACGGTAGGAAATGGATGGATGGAGGGTGTTGGGAGAACAAAAAAAGTGTTGGGAGAGCAACGTGATTGTTCTGTTTTTTATATTAGCAGCAGTTAACATTGCCTGAGCAGTTAATAACTAAATACAAATAAATGATAAAATAGTAAATGAATAATGGAATTTTTTAAAATAAATAATTACAATAATTGCAAATAAATAAATTTGCTTTTTAAATTTGACCTTTTCTACTACAAAGGGGCCAAGGGCTCACTCCAATATTAACACTGAATTAGTAATCTTACAGTTTACATCTAAGGCTGCAACAATTAATCGACACTGTCGACAAATGTCAACAATAAAATTTGCCGTGACGTCATCACTGGTGTTTTTCCGGCCGGAAACGGGTCTGTTGCGCCCCTTGCAAAAACATCGCCAGTATGAGAACATTTCCTCCTATTCTTGTTAAAAACATGACTACCTTGCTCATTTTGCAAAGCGAACCTTGTTTTTTTAATGACAGTACATCTGCGATACACAAGCATTTAAAGCCAAAGGGAAGATACGGATTCAACCTCGGTAAGAGTGTTAGCTTGTACCTTGCTAGCTAGCGAACAAGTGTGAGACGAAGTTTTGTGAAAAATAACTTTAACAAATCTAACTGTTACAAATATGCGCCACACTGTGAACCCACACCAAACAAGAATGACACCGTAACACAACATAAACACAACAGAACAAATACCCAGAACCCCTTGCAGCACTAACTCTTCCGGGACGCTGCAATATACACCCCCCGCTACTCCCTAACCCCCCCAACCCCGCCCACCTCAACCTCCTCATGCTCTCTCAGGGAGAGCATGTCCCAAATTCCAAGCTGCTGTTTTAAGGCATGTTAAAAAAAATAATGCACTTTGTAATTTCAATAATAAATATGGCAGTGTCATAACTTGAGTTGATTTATTTTGGAAAACCTTGTTACATTGTTTAATGCATCCAGCGGGGCATCACAACAAAATTAGGCATAATAATTTCACGACTGTATATATCGATATCGGTTGATATCGAAATCGGTAATTAAGAGTTGGACAATGTCGGAATATCGGATATCGGCAAAAAAGCCATTATTTGACATCTCTAATTTTCCCACAGCTTGTTCAAACCAAGACAAAATGGAGTGCAATCAGCAAGAGGAAGGCCAAAAACAGTGTGACAGACGTCCCCATTTAGCTTCATTGCCCTCCCCCTACACTAAAACACGAGGCATGCGATCACGCACATACAATAAAAGTCATTAAAATTATGTGAAATGAGGCAAACATCAAGCGAGAGTTATAAAAAAAAAGAATAATTGGCGTTAGATCAGGTCATTCTGCGAGAATGGACATGAGGGACAGTCAAGAGCGTGCTGCCCATCCTTGTTGCTGTGCTTGTTTTTTAGCAGGAAGTTAGCCATGCATGCAAGGCCAGTCTGCTGTAATTTAAAGGTTGACTTGTTTAATAAGCTGCCATTAAATTTGTGCGTGCTGCTCGCACCCACTGACTCACATCAAGGACGCCACAAAGTACTTTGACAAAAAAGTACATAAATCAAGAGGGTATCAGCAGCTCCAGTGGCGCAATCGGTTAGCGCGCGGTACTTATAAGACAGTAACCTGCAGAGTGATGCCGAGGTTGTGAGTTCAAGCCTCACCTGGAGCACTAAATCTTTAACGAGATGTTTGTCAAATGACCTTTGGAAACGTTTGATGACCACATTGCACCATCCTATTTTCCATGTAAAGTTCATATGGTGTACAAAAAGTCTGCTAAAATCAAACTGTTAATTTTATTGAATGACATTAAAACATTTCATCCAAAAGTATACATCACTTCATCAATGACCTGAGAGTGGTACTTCAATCAACAGGTGTGGTTTCGCTTGAAAAAACCTGATGCCAATATTCAAGTAACCTAATAAATCACAGGAGTCAATCTCAAGGCCCGGGAGGCAAATATGGCCTGCCACAAGAGTTTGATTGATTGATTGAAACTTTTATTAGTAGATTGCACAGTACAGTACATATTCCGTACAATTGACCACTAAATGGTAACACCCGAATACGTTTTTCAACTTGTTTAAGTCGGGGTCCACGTAAATCAATTCATGGTAGAGAGGCCCGCCACTTTATCGATATGGTCTGCCACATTATTTAATGTGGCCCGCCAAATTATTTATGTGGCTTGCAACATTTTTTTATGTGACTTGCCATTTGATTTAAGAGGCCTGCCACTTCGTCTACAGTATGTGGTCTGCCACATCATTTTAGGTGGCCCACTCAGTCATTTTATGTGGTCCGCCACATTATTTTATGAGGCCCACCCAAATCATTCACACTGTTTGAACAGTAACACTGTGTTTGAATATAGGAAATAAAACACTGTACTTTTATCAAGGGATTGTTTTGATGTACCACTGGATGGAGCCCGCATACTACTAGTGGTACACGTACCATAGTTTGAGAATCACTGATCCGCCAAATCATTTTATGTGTTCCGTCAATTTAATTATGTGGTCCACCACATTATTTTGAGTGGCCAGCCATGTCATCTACGTGGTCCGCTGCATCATTTGGTGTGGTTTACCACATCATTTTATGTGGTCCGCCAAATCATTTTATGAGGTCCGTCACATCATTTCATGTGGTCCGTCAATATCCATACTTGCCAACCCTCACGGATTTTCCGGGAGACTCCCGAAATTCAGCGCCTCTCCCGAAAACCTCCCGGGACAAATTTTCTCCCGAAAATCTCCCTAAATTCAGGCGGAGCTGGAGGCCACGCCCCCTCCAGCTCCATGCGGACCTGAGTGACGTGTTGACAGCCTGTTCACACGTCCACTTTCCCACAACATAAACAGCTAATGATCGAGGGCGAGTTCTTGGTTTCTTATGTGGGTTTATTGTTAGGCAGTTTCAGCTCCCAGCGCGGTAACAACACACAACAACAGCAGTCAAGTGAAGTGAAGTGAAGTGAATTATATTTATATAGCGCTTTTTCTCAAGTGACTCAAAGCGCTTTACATTGTGAAACCCAAGACTCCCCTGAAGAGCAGGGAAACCAGACATTTGTTTTCTTTTTTATGAATTAAGTAACGTTTATGACAACCTTTTTCCAAAACACAATATAGAATGTTAGATATGACAGGATAATGCATGCGTTTATCTTCTTTTTTTTTTCAAAATGCTTACAAAAAAGTGGGGCCCCAACAATTTACTGTGGGACCCCATTTTTATGACTTGATGGGGTCTCAGGGACCCCATTTTGAAAATTCCTAGCGCTGATCAACAGATTGTATTATTCTCCAGTGCATCAACAGTACTGAAATGAAGGCTAAAAGGGAATTAATTGGAGCTTTAAAAAAAAAAAAAAAAAGTCAAGTATTCGTCTACCGTAAAGCAGTTTGTCTGCCGTAAACAGCAATGTTGTGACACTTTTAAACAGGACAATACTGCCATCTACTGTACATGCATATGTGACCCACCCATAATGTGTCACATTTTTGTGTTGATTTATTTATTTTATTTTGTGGTTTGAATTCGTTTTTGGAGCTGTCATTACACATTTATCAGTATTCACATTGGTCAGTAGGGGGCAGTAGGGCATTTCTTCCCAATTGAATGCTATCACCTGCAGACCGGAAGTGTCTTGTCATTCTGATGAGTGCGACCAGTCTGTGAACAATTGAAACGTCCTGTGTGCTTTTTCCTCCTGTATAACAGGTTAGTTTTGGTGAATCAACTCACTGAATAATATCCATGTGATCTTTATAAGTTTAAGTACACATTCTGATGGTGGAGCCTAACTCTAAAGTGTTTGTGAGTTGTAGTTTGTATTTGTGAATGAATCCAGTGCACAGCTGCAGTAATCAATACAAAAAGGCGACGTGAGTGTGCAATGTTTATATAGGAACTTCTGATCCTAATTCAGACTCCCAAAATAGAGCACCCGTTTTCTTATTGATTTTATAATGTATATTTGTATAATGTGTGTGTTCTGAAATAGTGACAGAGAATAGAACAAGGATGGACAATTCAACCCTTAACTCAACAATGAGTAGATGAGTGTTATGTGTGTGTATATGTGTAAATAAATGAACACTGAAATTCAAGTATTTCTTTTATTTATTTATATATATAGCTAGAATGTATTAAAAGTCAAGTATTTCTTATATATATATATATATATATCTTAACCACGCCCCCAACCACGCCCCCCGCCACACCCCCACCCATGCCCCCCTCCCCCACCCCCCACCTCCCGAAATCGGAGGTCTCAAGGTTGGCAAGTATGGTCAATATCATTTAAAGTGGCCTGTGAAAAAGCTGGGAATATTAAAACACTTTCTTGATAATTTCATTTTTTTTTTCAATTGGGACCTGTCACGACGAGGGGGTTTTCGCAGCTTACTGCGAGGATTGTTCTCCCAAGACGCAAACTGACTTTCCCGGACAACGGTAGCAGATAGGAACATATTTATTCTCCAAAACTCAAAAGGGTACAAAAAACAACAGAAAACAACCCGAAGGCGAGCGTGCCTAACGCACGCGAAAATCTAAGGCAAAAAAAAACATAGGACATGAAACATGAAAGTCGCTAACTGTGGCATAAATAAACAAAACTTACTTGGCAAGGTACGAACAGCATGAACAAAGTAATCGCATGACACAAGCATGAAAAGAGCATGACAAGAGCAATGTCGCCAGACCGACTAACTGGCAACGACAGGCTTAAATAATAGTCTCTCTTGATTAGAGACAGGTGTGACCCGAACGAAAGAGACAGGTGAAAATCATAAGTCGTCATGGAAACTAAAACAAACAAGGGAGCGCAAACAGGAACTAAAAGAGTCTAAAAACTAACAAAAAAATAACAAAAACATAATCCAGACCACAGACTATGACAGGACCTAAAAATATACTGCATGCAATTGCATATGTTCTACACTTTAATATCATCTGGTCATGCAACAAGATGTTCAAACCATTTTATCAAAAAAATAAATACTAAAATATCAATGGTCCCCTTGAGCAAGTTATCAATCAATCTTAAAGTAAAAAAATATTATAATAGAAAACAGTTGCCTATGCAAATTGTGCAACATAAATATTCTATGTTTATATTCATATATAGTCACCGTTACATGCAGCCCTCTGATGGCAGCCATGATTGCTGCACGGCCCCCTTATTAAATAAATCAACACAGAACATGTCTTTGAACCAATCTTTGTGCATCAGCAAATTCATATGTACCCATATATTATTGCAGTTATTTTTCTATGTGTACTGTAAATGTATATTACATGTGTGGATAATAACTGAGCCAGTTACTCACAGTGGCAACGTCTGATGGGAGAAACGTCACCAATGACAACAATACGTGGACAGTGGATACTAGCATTTTTGTATACTATGGTTGTACGGTATACCAGTACTAATAAAATACTGCGGTATGAATGAATTAAAAAAGGTACTATACAGTCTCTTAAAAAAACTGTACTTTTTTTCATGTGCCAAACGCTAACAGCAAGCTAGTGTTCCCCAATGTAAACAAATGGGGTGGAGCTATACAAATATTGACTGTAATGATACCAAGTACAAGAACCGTATTTAGTCAATACTCCAATGATGATTACATCGATATTTTTTATTATCACAAAATCTTTTGTCATTTTTATTGTTTATAAACTCAGGAAATATGTATATAGGAGGAATTTATGATTATGACCAACGTATTACCTTATAGCTACTTGGTATTGGATCCATACCCAATGTATCCAAACAACAGAAGAGTTGTGCTTATTGTGCGTATAACATTTTAACAGGAGTGTGAATAGAACATATTATAGCAGAAACTAACAGTAAATGAACTAATAGATTAATCAT
Source organism: Nerophis lumbriciformis (assembly GCF_033978685.3). NCBI lineage: Eukaryota > Metazoa > Chordata > Actinopteri > Syngnathiformes > Syngnathidae > Nerophis > Nerophis lumbriciformis. The sequence continues at coordinate 26,608,179 of NC_084571.2, read as the reverse complement.
ACAGCCAACCATTTATATTCTACTGCTTATCGCTCACAATTTAGACAAAATAATAGAAAGGGAAATGACACAATATGTTACTGCATACATCAGCAGCCAAATTAGGAGCCTTTGTAACCCATTTGCTTACTTCCTACTAAAAGAGAAGTTGTCTACTTTGTTCATTATAATATTTAATGCTGAAATTATTTGATTGCAATAAGAAACATATGTTTAATGTGTCATAAGTAGGGATGTCCGATAATATCGGACTGCCGATATTATTGGCCGATAAATGCTTTCAAATGTAATATCGGAAATAATCGGTATCGGTTTCAAAAAGTAAAATGTATGACTTTTTAAAACGCCGCTGTGCACACAGACGTAGGAGGAAGTACAGAGCGCCAATTAACCTTAAAGGCACTTCCTTTGCGTGCCAGCCCAGTCACATAATATCTACGGCTTACCACACACACACAAGTGGATGCAATGCATACTTGGTCAACAGCCATACAGGTCACACTGAGGGTGGCCGTATAAACAACTTTAACACTGTTACAAATGTGCACCACACTGTGAACCCACGCCAAACAAGAATGACAAACACATTTCGGGAGAACATTCGCACCGTAACACAACATAAACACAACAGAACAAATACCCAGAATCCCTTGCAGCACTAACTCTTCCGGGGTGCTACAATATACACCCCCGCTACAGTACGTAAGCAAACATGATTGTATTTTTTTATGACAAAAATTTTTTTTTTTTTAAATACCAACCTCAGCCCCCAGTCCGTGGGACAAATTTTCAAGCGTTGACCGGTCCGCAGTTACAAAAAGGTTGGGGACCACTGTGTTAGATTATAACCGGAAAAAAAAAGTTTTTCGGTCCACTTTATTTAGAAAAATATCGAAAAATATCAAAATACATTTTGGTGACGGTACCAGGACAACCCTAGTGTATGCTATAGTATCTTCAGAGTTCTCTCCCTCTTGACTTGAATGCCCAAAAATCAGATGATCAATAGCAAAGCCTGCATTGTAGCAATATGACAACTGAGCCATATACCACCATAAAAATAATGCATTGTGTACTTTGTGCTGTCCTCTCTTCAAGGTAATGAACTAAGTGCCCCTTGGCCATCTTTATACGCTGCAACAGTCACTGTAGTGTGCATCTAATCAATGAACGAGCACCTTTTCCTCCACCGTCTTCCTGCCTCATTCCCTCTGCCTCTGGACGATGACTCAGAGACGATGCACACATCAACAACTCGCCTCATTTTCCCTTTTTTATAATGGAACACCAGAAGAGGAGATGCAGGCCGTGCGTAACGGCAGAGGGGGCAGAGCGACGGGAGGCTGGGGAAAAGACATTAGCATTAAAATAGCAAACGAGCGGCGGCGTGCAAACGAAGCGCGATAGCGCAAGTGAGTCATTTGTGGCCGAAAAGTGTGTTGATTGAAAGTGAGGGACAATGCTGTGATTCACCATGGCTCCTTCTGATGGGACTCCATCAGCCAAGACAACCTCTTCCCCCTCTTTTGACTCATTCTTTTTGCAGCTCGCTACTTCTGCGTGTACAGTACAGTACATGTGTGTTTAGCTGGTGGGTAGTAAAGCACCAATCAACATCCCACACACCATCCCCATGACAACACTGATGACTGCTTTTTTGCTTCTACACCTGAACTGCGGCACACAAAAGAGGAAGATGCAACCCTCCTGTGTAGCCGGCGCTATTATTTTACTTACAAACACTCCACATGATGGCGCTGTTATTGAACCTTAACATTTGACCCCCATACTGTACATCTGATTGACTTGATATTTGGCACAAAGATCAACAAAACAAAACCAACTGTAACTTTAGAGCGTTTTTTTTTAGCCAAATCTACCTAGCCCAGGGGTCGGCAACCTTTACCACTCAAAGAGCCATTTTGACCAGTTTCACAAATTAAAGAAAACAATGGGAGCCACAAAAATCTTTAGAAATTTAAAATGAAATAACACTGCATATAAAGTTGGGTTTTTTTTTGCTTTGTGCTATGTATAAACCAAGGGTCTCAGACATGCGGCCCACACCTTAATATGTAAATTGAACGTTAGCGCGGCCCGCAAGTTTTATATGACTGGTGCTTGACAGCGTCTTACTTACCAACCCTCCCGATTTTTCCGGCAGACTTCGATTATCAGGGTAACTATTTACTCAAACGTGCCGTGAAGGTACAGCATTTAGCGCCCACTACAGCTAGCGTGCCTGTCCAGCCACACAATGTATGAGTCTTCTGCTTGCTCACGTTAGAGACAGCAAGGCATACTTGGTCAACAACCACACAGGTTACACTGACGGTGGCGGTATAAATAACTTTAACACTCTTACTAATAATACGCCACACTGTGAACCCACACCAAACAAGAATGGCAAAAACATTTCGGGAGAACATCTGCACCGTAACACAACATAAACACAACAGAACAAATACCCAGAATCCCATGCAGCCCTAACTCTTCCGGGCTACATTATAGACCCCCCGCTACCAAACCCCGCCCACCTCAACCGACGCACAGGGGGGGTGTTGATGTGTGAGGGAGCAGGGTTGGGGTGGGGGCGGGGTTTGGTGGTAGCAGGGATGTATAATGTAGCCTGGAAGAGTCAGGGCTGCATGGTATTCTGGGTATTTGTTCTGTTGTGTTTATGTTGTGTTAAGGTGCAGATGTTCTCCCGAAATGTGTTTGTCATTCTTGTTTGGTTTTGGTTCAAAGTGTGGCGCATTATTAGTAAGAGTGTTAAAGTTGTTTTATATGGCCACCGTCAGTGTAACCTGTGTGGCTGTTGAGCAAGTATGCCTTGCTGTCACTTATGTGAGTAAGCAGAAGATGCATATGACAAAAGGCTGGGCTGGCACGCTGTTTGTACAGATTGTAAAGGTTGCTAAATGCTGTACCATCATGGCACGTCCTCAATATTATTGCAAGGGTGAAAATCTGAGAATATTAATCCCGGGTGGTTTCTGCGAGAGGCACTGAATTCCGCAAGTCTCCCGGCAAAATAGGGGGGGTCGGCAAGAATGCAGCTGAGCCGCATCAGAGTGATCAAAGAGCCGCATGCGGCTCCGGAGCCGCGGGTTGCCGACCCCTGACCTAGCCTTACTCATTTAGGGGACTGACAAGCACATGTGTGTAATTGTCCGTGATTCGTTGAACATTTGTCTAATGATTATACAACATTAAAGGGATATCTGTGTTACTTTGTTGACCTGAAGAGGATCCCTCTTCCATGTGCAGCTATGGCATACTTGCCAACCTTGAGACCTCCGAATTTGGGAGATGGGGGCAGGTGGTGGAGGTGGTGGGCGTGGTTGGGGGATTGGGGTTGAGGTGCAGGCAGCATACCCCTTCCCCTTCGAGCTGTCCTGGATGAAATACAATTATTTTTTCCAATCATTTTGGAACTTGCAAGCGCATTTCTTCTTCTTACTCGTCGTCGCCATGTCTCTTCTTCGTTCTTTTGCTTCGTCTCCTTCTTTTGTGTGTGCAGTTGTGCACTGAGCTCCAAAAGCCGTAGATGTTATTGTAGCGTCCCGGAAGAGTTAGTGCTGCAAGGGGTTCTGGGTATTTGTTCTGTTGTGTTTATTGTGTTACGGTGCGGATGTTCTCCCGAAAAGTGTTTGTCATTCTTGTTTGGTGTGGGTTGACAGTAGAGCTGGGCGATATATCGATATACTCTATATATCGCGGGTTTGCCTCTGTGCGATATAGAAAATGATTATATCGTGATATCGTGATATTGGAGTATAGTTGTCACGCAGTTGCTTTTAGCTGCGGGCATTACACTACAGGCTCTTCTCACTCTTTCTAGTCTCCTTCTCACAGAGGCATAAAACAAGCGCACCTTCTTACAAACGTCACATACTGTCGCGCGTGTAAAGTCACACGCCCTCACCCAGCAGAGAGGTAGCAGCATGCTAACATTAGCTGAGGCAGGTGGTACAAGCAGAGCGGTGCGAGTGACAATACAAGAGAAGGTGCGAAACTCAACACAAATGGAGGAAGAACAATTAATGCCCAAAAAAAACAGCACGGGGTCCATCATCTGGCGGTAGTTTGGCTTCAAGCGGGAAGATATTCAGCAGACAACAGTAATATGCAAAGTATGCAGCAGAAGCGTTGCTACAAAAGGTAGCAGCCAACGCAATTGCGCACTGCTCAAGCGTCCTCTGCGCACAGCAAATATATGCTGCGCACCAAATCAAACCCATCTGAATTCTAAACAAAATAAACACATTTATTGTGTGTAATTTTGCAATGTAACTCTGAGTGACAGTGACAACAAGCAACCCTAACGGTGTTCGTCAACACCGTTCAATTATTGTAACGTCTATGGAGATGCTTCGAGGACAGGAATTATATCGATCACTTTATTGAGCAAAACTGTTTATATTCGGCCATAACCACACCAAAAACATGAGTAAAAAACTTCTATCTCGAAAAACTAGTCATTTTCTGCCGTACAAACCAGGCCAAAACCAATTTGTCATCTGTCACCAATACGCATAGCACTAAGCCACTGGTGCGTTTATGGCCACACAAAAAGTCGGACAACTCAAACACCACACAAAGTTACACTATGACTCCTCAGTCATACGTGTGCTTATTCTACTGTCATTTATTATTAATCATGGAATACTGTTACTAGAGAAAGTTACAGGAATGCACACTTCATCCTATGCTTACATTTCATTGTGCAACATGAGGATGTTTAAGGGCAACTAAATGTGATCTCTGAAAGGGGTACAAATGATTTCCAAAGCAGGACCCCCACCCAGACATATTGTACAATACTAATCCATAGCTTATGAAAAACAAGATTTCTTTTATTGTCATTACAAGTGGGCCAAATCACTAATATTACTAAATAATCTCATGAAAATGACTCCTCTCATTTGAGTGTTATTATAAAATATTGCTTTGAGACAGGTGTGCTGCTGGTATTGCCACGTGTGATGTTGCTCACATGTGCTCCACTGAATGCTCAGGGAGTTTTTGTGTTTGCTCAGACACACGAACAATTAGAGGGAACATTGGTAGCAGCACTACTAATTTGTTCTTTCATTTAAAAAGTCACCCGCGAGAGAATGAAGAGTGCTTGAAACTCCGCAGTTAACATCTCTGGCCGGTGCCACACCCAAAAAAATGCCGAAACAACCTGCACTGACAAATGAGCCTGACGTCTTCCATTTACAGATCAACACCATATGAAAAACATAGTCACAAACACAAGGAGATAACGTTCGCAGTAACTTATTACATAGCGAAGGACATGGCCCCATAAACATCATCTATGCAACATTTTGACCAGAGAACCACCATTACATGTTATGTAGACCACAAGGAAGTGATTTACATTTAGAAAAATAATAATAATATGACTCCTTTAATGCGCCCTATTATATGCATCAAGTGTTCATTCAAGGCTAAGGCAAAATATCGAGATATACATCGTATATCGCGATAAGGCCTAAAAATATTGAGATATTAATAAAAGCCAATATCGCTCAGCCCAAGTTGACAGTGTGGCACATATTAGTAACAGTGTTAAAGTTGTTTATACGGCCACCGTCAGTGTGACCTGTATGGCTCTTGATCGAGTATGCCTTGCAATCATGTGTGGGTGTGTGTGCTTGAAATTAACGTTATCATTCAATGTTTATCAATGTTTATTTATATAGCCCTAAATCACAAGTGTCTCAAAGGGCTGCACAAGCCACAACGACATCCTCGGTACAAAGCCCACATAAGGGCAAGGAAAAACTCACCCCAGTGGGACGTCGATGTGAATGACTATGAGAAACCTTGGAGAGGACCGCATATGTGGGTAACCCCCCCCCCCCCCCCCCCTCTAGGGGAGACCGAAAGCAATGGATGTCGAGTGGGTCTGACATAATATTGTGAGAGTCCAGTCCATAGTGGATCCAACATAATAGTAAGAGTCCAGTCCATAGTGGGGCCAGCAGGACACCATCCCGAGCGGAGACGGGTCAGCAGCACCTTGTTTATCATTAAACAAGGTAAAAGATCACACCACGTGTCAGCATTTCTTGACATCTTCGAGTAAAGACCATTGTTAAACCCGTCCAACGCTACATTATTATGTGACTGGACCGGCACATGGAGGAAAAGCGGACGCCTGGACAGCATGCGGCTGTTAAGGGGTGAAGGTTTCAGGTGAGAGAGGACACTAAAGGCAGTGCCTTTATGGCACGCCCCCAATATTGTTGTCCGGGTGGAAATCGGTAGAAATTCAGGAGAATGGTTGCCCTGGGAGATTTTCGGGAGGGGCACTGAAATTCGGGAGTCTCCCGGGTTGGCAAGTATGAGTTATGGACGTCTCTGGTTAGCTGTCCTGGCTGGTGTGGCTGCATGGGCCATAAGTAAGTTGGTAAACTTCACTCCCTGACAACCACAAAGAACAGTGCTGGCTATAGGGTTGATAGACGAGGCTTTTAGCTCGGTAGCTAGCACCCTTGTATCTCATGCCGGCGAGGCGGCGACCCAGGTTTGCGTCCAGGACGGAACAGAAAAGGCAGGGGCTGAAACAGGCGGCTTACACCCGGAAGAAGGTCTGCCGATGATTTATCCGTTGGCTTCCTGATGAACTGGACTTTCACATTATCTATTAATTTAACAATTCAATAATTATACCCACTCGACATCTATTGCAGCCGATTACCCCGTCAGTCTACCCCAGGGCAGCTGTGGCTACAAATGTAGCTTACCACCACCAGGTGTGAATGAATGATGGGTTCTCACTTCTCTGTGAGCGCTTTGAGTATATAATAATAGAGAAGCGCTATATAAAATCTAATCCATTATTATTATTATTATTATTTTTATTATTATAAGAAGGGTCCCTACATCTGCGGTCCTTTTTCCAGGTTTATTTTTTTATTTTGAGTTTTTCTTTGCCCTGGTTAGATAGTTTAGATCATGTGATGTTGTGAGTTTATGAAGCCCTTTGAAAGGCTCTTGATTATTAAAGGGGAACTGCACTTTTTTTTGGAATTGTGCCTATCATTCAAAATCATTATTTAAGACATGGCGACAAATGTAATTTTTTTTAATGCATTCTTACTCGTAAATAAACGTACAGAAAAGTCTGCTTACAGCGGAGCCAATGGGAGGTCCTCTATTCCGCCCATAAGACCCAATAAAAAACATCTAAAACAGCGCCAACAATATCTATTTACATTTCGTGACTTGAACATTAACCAAGTTGTTATTATAAGCGCTAACGCAGACAAACTATTTATAGCGGTGCGGTGATCACGAGCTTGTGTGCCAGTGATGACATGATCGACTGATCAGCTGCTTCCTCGTTTCTTTGCTTGTCAAACCTTATTGTAGATCATAAATCATGACTCACCTGGATAGTAAAAGGACGAAGACGTATTCCGACAAGTTGGTACACTTTGACAGCCAATTTAGCCCGGTAATGGAAAATAAGAACGACACGAAAAGACGCTTGGTTCCACCTCCTTTTCTTCACAAGGATTATGAGTCATTCTTTATCTAAATGGGAATATGAACATTCTAGCAGTCGGCATCCTAATGACAGCAGACCTTGTACAGTAAGTGATGTTTTACTATGTTTGTTGGCTTTCATAAAGTCTGCAGTGAGTAAAAATCAGTGATGTTAAAAAAAAAGCGAACGTTGTGATGTGTTTTAGAAATTAATATGCCGTGTATGCTTGAAATGATTAAAGTACGTAAATATTAAATTATATTATAAATGTGCCTGTTACTACATGACATATGTACTTACATCATGTAAATAAAACCTAATGGAGGTGTTTGGATGTTTTATAAGGGCTTTACTGTCAAGCGATGCATCGTGGAAGACGACGAAGGTACAGTGATTTTAAAAATGCAGACGAACGATGTGGCAGCGTGCAGTAAGAAGGGGATTTATTGATTAAACAAACAAAACAAAAAGCGAGAGCAACAGGGAAGTGCTCTGAGTGGACAGACTATGAGGGAAACAAAACAAAATGCTGGAACACAGCAAAAACACTTACTAGGTATGTGGAGCAGACGGCGTCCACAGAGTACGTGCGTACTGCAGCTCAGCATCAAACGAATCCTCAACAGTCACCAGTGAATCGTGAATAATGTCCCCACTAACCAATGGTGTTGCAAGCTCAACTTAAATAGTGCTAATTACAAACAGACAACAGGTGAAGAGGGAAAGTGCTCGAAGGCAGGCATAAAGCTGCTGCAGGAAAGGGGGAACATGAAGTGAAAAACCACAAAATAAGAGCGCAAGACAGGAAATAAGGCACAACGTCGTGTGACAAGCCGTGATATTTATAGGCACAATAAAGCGGCTCCCACATGCTCCATTGTAAGCAGACTTTTGATCGCATTTATTTAATATTTAGTCAGCGCATTCTCACCATCCCTTTCAAAGATGGCTGATCTGAAGGTAAATAATAACATAAGCTTGTTTAATATCCATTAATAACACTGTAGATTAGTTTTTGCCACACTAAATAAGCCATATACAATGTATTGTTGGACGTTTATATATGGTAATGCTACTGTAGTGTAGATCTTCTCAAATAGTGGGGGGGCGTGGTGCGACACCAGTGGGGGCGATTAATGAATAATCAATATCATGCAATATCACGCTTCAAACCCCACTTCAAAAAGCTGTGCACTGCATAACGTGCTCATTGTAACCATTAATCTTGAATTCCTCATTTTTACTTTTAATCAATAAAAAAAACCTTCATAAATAGTTTTCATTTTTGTTGTGTAGGTTAAAATGTTTTTACTCAAAGTAAAGCCGCTGCTCCTCCACATCGAGAGGAGCCAGATGAGGTGGTTTGGGCATCTGGTCAGGATGCCACCCGAACGCCTCCCTAGGGAGGTGTTTAGGGCACGTCCGACCGGTAGGAGGCCACGGAGAAGACCCAGGACACGTTGGGAAGACTATGTCTCCTGGCTGGCCTGGGAACGCCTCGGGATCCCCCGGGAAGAGCTGGACAAAGTGGCTGGGGAGAGGGAAGTCTGGGCTTCCCTGCTTAGGCTGCTGCCCCCGCAACCCGACCTCGGATAAGCGGAAGAAGATGGATGGATGGATGGATGGAGGTTAAAATGTTGTATATATTGTGCTCCTGAGTGAATGTTGCTGATCAATTTAAATGTTTTATTTAATTACTTATTTATTTTATTTTTCAGTATCAAGTGGCTTAAGTTGTTCAAAAATGTTTATAGTTTAAACAAGGATATACATTTTATTTATTTAAGGCAAATTGATGCACTTTAAAATGATCAGTTACAAACTGCTATTAAAGTTAATCTCGTTTGTAAGTTGATTAAGGCTGAAACGACGCGTCGACGTCGTCGACGTCATCGGTTACGTAAATACGTCGACGCCGGTTTTTTGCGTCGATGCGTCGCATATTTACGTCACACTACCGTCATGGCGGAGCGCAAAGCAGACGATGCGAGCGGTGCGAGCGAGGGGAAAAAAGCACGCCAAAAGTCGTCAAAAGTGTGGGAGTATTTCAATAAACGGCCTAATAATGTTGTAGCGGCGAACAGCTGTCTCGTCAGCTGACGCGCGAGCTCGCAACCGTGGCTGCTGAGCAACCAGCCAAACCCCACTTAATAAAATTATATTTTATCTTAGAGCACATCCGCATCCCTATTCACCTAGGCAACCCCAGGAAATGTATATAATTCGGCATTATTTCGGCCAGTCGGCTTATGTGATCAGAGCCGATCAGTTTACGTTCACGAGCAGGTATAACGCGGCGCACTCCCGTCTCATCTGCTGGTGCGCGAGCCCGGTAATTAGACCGCTGTGTCAAATCAAGGAGTACAAAAGACGCCAGCGCAGAGTGGAAAAAGGTTTAGTTCGTTACAGAAAACCCAGAGTTGTGCCAAAAGTGTACCAAAACCAATAGCTGAACGGACAGCCGGTAAGATTGCACTTTAGTTCTCTTTGTGGTTGTGGCGCACCTGTTGCGCTGGTGAGATGGGGGGGGGGGGGGGGGGCTAAATACACACGGTGTTTTGTGTAACTGTTGTTTAGTAAGGAAGTGTTGATATTCTTTGCTTAGTTTGATAAATGTTGGAGCAGTTTGCTTCATCAGGAGGGTGAAGTCGCTCAACTTCAAGTGTTGGATTTAACTGTGTTGGATCATTGGCTGCTGGTGAGGGCATAGAAAAAGGGGCATTTTTCTACCAGTAGATGGCGTTTAAGATTGAGTGTTTCACTGCTAATTTAATAATATATTTATACTGAATATGGATTTTAAATATGTATCTAAATAGGTGGTTAACTGGTTAGGTATTTATGTATTTGCATATTGGGTTTTCTGCTGCATTTATCTATTGTGTTTCTGGGTTTAAATGTATTTTATATGTATCTTGGTGCATTTATGTTGAGACAATTTATTTAAAATCTGTTTTAACTTAAAGGGAAAAGATGTGTCCATTTTCTTGCACTTGTTTAATGGTTAAGAGTTTGATTGCCTAATTAATAATTGTAAATTATGGGATTGATAATTGATTGATTTTTTACAGCATGTTAATCTTGTGGTGTTTTGTCCTTAAAGGTTTTTCACCTACTAAAGAAGCTAAAGGCTACTAAAGAAGCTAAAGGCTACTAAAGGCTACTAAAGACAGCTAATGACAGCTAAAGAAACTAAAGTCTATTAACACTGCTAAAGACTGCTAAAAAGACTAAAGAAGAAAAAAGAAGCTGTTTCTTGGTTGGAAAAACTGTTGCAAACTAAAGGAAAATAAAAGGAAAAAGTAACTACGGTCTGGTCTTTTGAGTGAAATCCAGAAGCCACATTTAGCATTGGTACATCCCTTCAAGTGTGGGATAAGCACAACGAAAAAAGCAAAACACTTGACAGTTGTTGTATGCACACTGTGTCGAGCGGAAATGGCCTATCATAGCAGCACAACGGCTATGAACGAACATTTGAAAAGAAAACACCCGACAGCGTTCTTGCCATCACCATCAACTAGTCAATCGTCCGCGTGAGTATACGTTGTCATCATTACACAAAAACATGAATATGTCATTTGTATCTGCGTTGTAAATTCATAAACTAAAACACCGTTTCGCTCTGAGAGGCGCGTTTGGCGTGCCTGTTCAGTGTTTACAAAGACGCTAACGTTAATTAGTTGTGCAAATACCTTTTACAACATTAACAGTTACATATACTATGTACAAACCAACAATTAACTTTCACTTTAATCATACTATCATTGTTGTGTTATTAAGCAAAATAAGCAATACTTTTACTTTTGTTGAAATGTTTACACTGTTACAGAATATTTCGTTTTGCACTTTTTTGTATTGGATGTTTATCTTTATTTTTGTACATTTTAAAGCAAAATAAGCAATACTTTTACTTTACAAATGCTTATACTATTGCAGAATATTAAGATTTGCACTGGATGTTTACTTTTATATTTCCACATTAAAAAGCAAATAAGCTACTTTTAATTTTGTTAAATGTTAAAAGTTTTAAATGTTTACATTGTTACAGAATATTTTGTCATGTTGTTGTCAATGTTGACTTAGTGGCCATACTTTTTTTTTTGTAAATAAGTCATGCCTTTTGAAAAAACTGGCCTAAATTTATTTTTTCATCTTCATTTTAAATTAAAAAAAAATCGGTAAAAGGAAAAATAATCTATAGATTAATCGAAAAAAATAATCTATAGATTAACCGATTAATCGAAAAAAATAATCTATAGATTAATCGATTAGCTGCAGCCTTAAAGTTGATCAATACTGTTTTTCTATCAAGGTTTATTTGTATAGCAACTTTCAACAACACAATGGTGCACAAAGTGTATACTAAATACTGATAGCAATTGTGTGTTAAAAGCCAATTTAAACAAATATGTTTTTAGTTGAGATTTAAAACCTTCTCGCTCCGTGATGGCTCCCAACTGAGGTGGGAGGGAGGGGGGTGTATATTGTAGCGTCCCGGAAGAGTTAGTGCTGCAAGGGCTTCTGGGTATTTGTTCTGTTGTGTTTATGTTGTGTTACAGTGCGGATATTCTCCCGAAATGTGTTTGTCATTCTTGCTTGGTGTGGGCTCACAGTGTGGCGCATATTTGTAACAGTGTTAAAGTTGTTTATACGGCCACCCTCAGTGTGACCTGTATGGCTGTTGACCAAGTATGTGTGGCATTCACTTTTGTGTGAGATTGGGGCGGCACTCAAAGGCAGTGCCTTTAAGGTTTATTGGCGTTCTGTACTTCTCTGTACGTCCGTGTACCACTCACACTTTGAAACCGATACAGATCATTTCCGATATTACATTTTAAAGCATTTATCGGCCGATAATATCGGTAGTCCGATATTATCGGACATCTCTAAACATAACATAACTGAAACGCTCACAACTCGGCTGTGACGTCATTCCCAGCTCTGACTACCAACTTCTTAGGTTAGTGGAACGCACCATTATTCCTTTTGAATAACATTTGTTGACATTATATGGATTTTGAATGTGACAAATGGAGGCAAAGATTTGTACATATAGTGGCGGCTTGCAGTGAGTTCTGCAGTAAAAACAGATACTGTAGTTCCCCCAGCTGCAGGAGGTGTTTTGGACCTGGGAGCACTCCCTGCTCTTGGTCCATCTGGTACTGCAGCGCTGGGATCACTGCTTCTGTTTGCAGACGCAGAAGCCGTGGTCACGCCAGGCACCGCAGGCTGGCACCTATCTGTGCAGAACTTAATGCTTGCATTATTGCTCTCGGAGGGAGGGAAACCGGGTCTGTGTCCCGGCACAGCTGAGCAGGCCACAGGCTTAACAAAAAAATAAAAGGGGGCAAAGGCCCGAGGTTCTTCTGGGGCAGGAGCTAGAGGAAGGAAGGGTGGGTTTCTACAGCGTAGCAAATAAACTTCCATCACAGGCTTCTTTTTAGTCACATTCATCATTTTAGTAGTCCCTGTAGGTCTGCAACACCACTTTTAGCACAAAACCGCTTAAGTCAACTGCAAGGTGAGCACTGAGATGTTGATATCTGAGACACACACAGGCCTTTGTAGAACAGAGAACCATGTTTGTACCTTGAAAATGGACTCCACAATAAGCGAGCAAAACAATGTGGTTTATCTAGGCCACTTATCAAGATGAAAATGATAATATATGCAAAATTATCACATATATATATATTATATACAAAAAACACATTATTGTCATTATATTGTGGGTTTCAGTAGTTAATACCTTACTATCTGTTTTTCCTATACGACTGCAATCTATTTGTGGTGGTGTATTTCAAGGCGGTGCTGGATGACATCATTGTCTAATTTGCATAATTTCCCGTGTGCATGCAACTTTAATGCTGTAGGAGAGAGGAAAAAAGTTGTTGGAGAGTAAAAAAATATAAAAAGCAAAACAAGTATGTTTGGGACTTTGTTCTATTGCTTCTTTAATGTTGATTTTGTTAAATTTGACAAAACAAGACACTGGGGCAGGGTCTCATAGAAGGACCTGCTGCACGTTGCAAAGAGCGATACATGCTTTCATGTCAGTCTCTAAAAGTCTCCAGAGCCAAGGCGGCAACACTGATCACTCCTGCTACGTATTCTTATTCTCTGGCAGACCAGGCCCTCATGTAACGTGCTTGCTTGTGCGCAAAAACCTGGCGTACGCCGTCTTTAACGTCAAAGGTGACACGTATCAAAACTGACGTGCACTGCTTCACGCCAACTTCATGGCTGACGTATGTACATTTCTCCTTGGGCTGCGAATCTTTGGGTGTCCCACGATTCGATTCAATATCGATTCTTGGGGTCACGATTCAATTATAAATCGATGTTTGAACGCGATTCTCGATTCAAAAACAATATTTTTCCGATTCAAAACAATTCTCTATTCATTCAATACATAGGATTTCAGCAGGATCTACCCCAGTCTGCTCACATGCAAGCAGAGTAGTAGATTTTTGTAAAAAGCTTTTATAATTGTAAAGGACAATGTTTTATCAACTGATTGCAATAATGTAAATTTGTTTTAACTATTAAATGAACCAAAAATATGACTTATTTTATCTTTGTGAAAATATTGGACACAGTGTGTTGTCAAGCTTATGAGATGCGATGCAAGTGTAAGCCACTGTGACACTATTGTTCATTTTTATTTTTATTATAAAAGTCTAATGATAATGTCAATGAGGGATTTTTAATCACTGCTATGTTGAAATTGTTACTAATATTGATACTGTTGTTGATAATATTTATTTTTGTTTCACTACTTTTGGATTGTTTTGTGTCATGTTTGTGTCTCCTCTCAATTGCTCTGTTTATTGGTGTTCTGAGTGTTGCTGGGTTGGGTTTGGTTTTGGAACTGGATTGCATTTTATGGTATTGCTGTGTATTGTTTTGTTGGATTGATTAATAAAAAATAAAAAATAAAAATAAATTTAAAAAATCGATTTTTGAAAAATGAGAATCGATACTGAATCGTACAACGTGAGAATGGCGATTTGAATTCGAATCGATTTTTTCCCACACCCCTAATTTCTACACAGTGATGCTGGCTAACAGTTCACAGAAAAAAGTGCCAACGTTTACTGCTCAGACTGATTGATGTGCCCATCTGACATCTGAACAATTATCACCGCGCCATTCGAGCTCGGCAACATTTGACTTCAACTATGTAAAAAATAATTTACTTTTTCGCCAATGCATTTCATGCTTCATAATCATAGTAATATTTGTGAGGACATACAGTCGTGGTCAAAAGTTTACGTACACTTGTAAAGAACATAATGTCATGGCTTTCGAGAGTTTCCAATAATTTCTACAACTCTTTATATTTTTGTGATAGAGTGATTGGAGCACATACTTGTTGGTCACAAAAACATTCATGAAGTTTGGTTCTTTTATGAATTTATTATGGGTCTACTGAAAATGTGACCAAATCTGCTGGGTCAAAAGTATACATACAGCAATGTTAATATTTGCTTACATGTCCCTTGGCAAGTTTCACTGCAATAAGGCGCTTTTGGTAGCCATCCGCAAGCTTCTGGCAAGCTTCTGGTTGAATTTTTGACCACTCCTTTTGACAAAATTGGTGCAGTTCAGCTAAATTTGTTGGTTTTCTGACATGGATTTGTTTCTTCAGCATTGTCCACACGTTTAAGTCAGGACTTTGGGAAGGCCATTCTAAAACCTTCATTCTATCCTGATTTAGCCATTCCTTTACCACTTTTTACGTGTGTTTGGGGTAATTGTCCTGTTGGAACACCCAAGTGCGCCCAAGACCCAACCTCCGGGCTAATGATTTTAGGTTGTCCTGAAGAATTTGGAGGTAATCCTCCTTTTTCATTGTCCCATTTACTCTCTGTAAAGCACCAGTTCCATTGGCAGCAAAACAGGCCCAGAGCATAATACTACCACCACCATGCTTGACGGTAGGAATGGTGTTCCTGGGATTACAGGCCTCACATTTTCTCCTTCAAACATATTGCTGGGTATTGTGGCCAAACAGCTACATTTTTGTTTCATCTGACATCACATGGACAAAGATAAGACCTTCTGGAAGAAAGTCAAATTATTGGAAACTCATTATAGCCATGAAATTATGTTCTTTACAAGTGTGTGTAAACTTTTGACCACGACTGTATATTAATTTATCTGGGCGATTATTTCGCCACCCATTGCTGTCACAATGTGTTCCTGGGACGATCCACGGCCAATATCAGGCGGACTGAACCCCGCACCGGTGACGGAGATAGATGTCTTGTAGACAGATGCTACTGCAAAAAGCTCTCCTGGGTTGTAATCACAAATTGAGCAATCAAACAAGAGTCAAAGTCCATCGTAACCTAATGCTGGCATGTTTAAATTAAATAAGATTTCAAACAAATCTATCCGCCCATTTTCCACCGCGATTGTCCCTCTCAGGATTGCTGTGAGTTTCTCATGAAACTCTAATCTGAGAACAAATGTTAGAAATTACTCAAATTATATTCATATTGGAGGTAATCAGTCACCCACCTCTTCTAAAGTTTTCAAACAGGGTGCAGCACTAATTTCCCTGAGTCATTTTTGCCCAGGCACTTTTGATCTGACATCACTCGAAACAGGAAAAAGAAGCACCGCCTACTGACTTGTGATTTGTCAGACTGTGCCGAACTCAAGCACATGGCTACTTTCAATAAGATTTGCGTGGCACGGGCGTTGTCTGGGCGTGCCAAGTCATGCTGACATCTGGGACCAATTTTAAGTTGATTGTGACAAAGAAATGTGCTTGCTCACACTTTAATATGTCTGAATTTTTACTGGCGTACGTAGTTTTGTGGATTTGAAAGTATGTCTCTTTTTAGTAGGAACGCCACACAACTGTTGTTACATGAGGGCCCAGGTGTGCATGAGGTAGGACTGGGCGATATGGCAAAAAATTTGATCTTGATAACATTTTTCCATTCATCCATCGATCCATCTTCTACCACTTGTCCCTTTCGGGGTTGCGGGGGTGCTGGAGCCTACTCCAGCTGCACTCTGGGGACGGCGTGGTGCGGTTGGAAGAGTGGCCGTGCCAGCAACCTGAGGGTTCCTGGTTCAATCCCCACCTTCTAACCAACATTGACACATCCGTCACCCTTGCTCCTGATGGGTCGTGGTTAGCGCCTTGCATGGCAGCTCCAGCCATCAGTGTGTGACTGTGTGTGTGAATGGGTGAATGTAGAAATAGTGTCAAAACGGTTTGAGTACCTTGAAGTAGGGCTGGGCGATATATCGTTATACTCGATATATCGTTATACTCGATATATCGCGGGTTTGTCTCTGTGCGATATAGAAAATGACTATATCGTGATATAGAAAATGACTATATCGTGATATTCGAGTATACGTTCTCACGCAGTTGCTTTTAACTGCGGGGCATTAAACTGCATGAGTTTCTCACTCTTTCCTGTGTCTCCTTCTCACAGAGACTTTAAAACAAGCGCACCTTCTTACATACGTCACATACTGTCACACGCTCCCGCGGAGCAAGAGGTAGCGACATGGTAACGTTAGCTGTGATGCTAAAAGCTAACGGTGTGGTTTGAGCGGTAATACGAGAGAAAGAAGGTGCGAATCTGGTAACAAATGGAGGAATAATTAATTCCCAAGAAAAACAGCACGGGGTCCATCGTCTGACGGTGGTTTGGCTTCAAGCGGGAATACGTCTTTACATGTCAACATCTCCTTTCGGTGCCACACCAACTAAATGCCGAAGCAACTATTTCCACATCAACACCGTAGGACATATACTATTTGATATGCAGCTCATTTTTATGTGACACTTATTGAAATATCTTGTGTGTCATTATAGCTTGTTTTAAAATGTCTCTGACAATCTTGCACTTTCTGCTTTGGAAATGACATGAATGTTTGTGCCACTGCTTAATAACGGTTTAAATAAATACAGTTTTGCTAAATTGACTTAGTTGTGATTTCCCTCTCTGCATGAAAGTTTAAAATGAGCATATATTAATGCAGTATGAACAAGAATGTTTTAATGTAGACACATAGAATCATCATACTGCTGTGATTATATGTATCAAGTGTTCATTGAAGGCTAAGGCAAGATATTGAGATATATATCGTGTATCGCAATATGGCCTAAAAATAGAGATATTAAAAAAAGGCCATATCGCCCAGCCCTACCTTGAAGGTAGAAAAGCGCTATACAAGTATAACCCATTTACCATTTACCATTTATCACTCAGGCGGAAGGCGGGGTACATCCTGGACAAGTCGCCACCTCATCGTAGGGCCAACACGGATAGAGAGACGACATTCACACTCACATTCACACACTAGGGACAATTTAGTGTTGCCAATCAACCTATCCCCAGGTGCATGACTTTGGAGGTGGGAGAAAGCCGGAGTACCCGGAGGAAACCCACGCAGTCTCTGGGAGAACATGCAAACTCCACACAGAAAGACCCAGAGCCTGGGGATCGAACCCAGGATCTTCTTATTATGAGGCCCATGCACTAACCCCTGTTCCATCGTGCTGCTCGATTAATGTTTTCACATCATCCAATTTTGATAAATATCCCAATTTTTTTATATTGTTTTAACCTGCCAGTTTGAAAGCATCTGTACTAAAAATCAAGAAACTTTAGTGATTAGTTCAATATTTTATTAGCATACTGAGGTAATTCATGCTCACAACTGATCAACATTATCGATCTGAAATGTATTTACCGGCCAGCCCTAGTATGAGGTTTGTTACGATGCATACTGTCCCTTACTGTACGGCGTTGTAACAACAAGCTACATTCACATCCAGTCCCATTATAATGTGTTTATGAGTAGGGGCATACTGGTTGTGTCAAATCTGTATGCGGTGGTCCACTAAGGATGTATGGGAAACACTGGATTACAATTAAACTTCTTGTAAAAAGTCAGCAAATGATTCTAGTCATGTACTCCAGCACTTTTCCAAGTACCGTATGTCCATAAGTGTTCTAGAAAGGGTTAAGAGACTATTAAGGTTCCACACTTGCTGTTTAATTAGAATTGACACATAAATTAAGTCATTGATGTGTGCCAAGGGCACACGCTGAGTGTTTAACAATTAAAAGGTTTTTTAATGTGCCGTTGCTATTCTGGGTGCATGTTGTGGGAGAAAGAACATTCTATTAGTCAGAAAACCAGAACGCTCTCCTCCTGAAGTGGGCCAAGGTCACCAGAACTCCTTCATGCGGGGCCTGGCTGCTCCACATCCTGCCACTCCAGCACGACTCGAAACATTAGCATAAATGGCGACCTGGGAGGAGGCTTTTAGCACGACAAAAAGTGTCCCATCAAGGATATTTAGTCGTTTACGTAACAAGTCTCCGGCGAGGGCCGAAAAGTGTCCTCAGGAGTCATTACTGCTCTCGGTTAAAAGGCCTCGTCAAACTTCACGTTGTATAGTAAAAAAAAAACACTGAGTGTGAACACACAGAGTGCTTTTAAAGGACAATGCTTAAGTGAAATCAATAGAATTGTCCCGCTTTGATAATCGGCACAAAAACACAAAAAAATTATAACATGGACTGAAGCTACTGCAATACGCATGCCAGGCCAGTAGTTGGCGGTATCCCTTGGTAAAAAAAAAAACTACATGTAACCACAACTACCACTGATTCGAAAATATCGTAAATGGCGTCAATAGCAGAGATGGGCACCGTTCACATTTGAACCGATTCAATGCCAATTCCTGCTAACTGGGAATTAATAACTGTACTTTTGGCTATGTTAATAAATATTGTTTTTGATAATAAAATTGCATTTTTATTGCAACATTTAAAAAATAGCTGATCATGATAACTGGTGTACAGTCATTACATCTTGTTTTATTACATCATATTGTTATTTGCAAGTATGACATTAAGTTGCAATTACAGTTACAAGCCCAATACATCAGATGGCAGTAATGTATAGGTTTTGTGTTGTTTTGTTTTTTATATGAGTTTTCGCGGACATTTTACATGCTTGTTTTTTTGTTGCGCCTCAAAAAGTGCTAATACTGTAAGTATTGTACTTATTTTGCGCCAGCTGTTTGGTTGTAACGTGCATCTTAGTTCTAATTGTGGAGTAAGTGGAGCCTTATTTAACTTACGTTGAAGTGTTTTTTTTTGTCAATTTGTTTGTTGGCGTGGCAAATTACATCATTACCTATAGCAGTGAATCTTAAACTTTGATTGATTGATTGAAACTTTTATTAGTAGATTGCACAGTACAGTACATATTCCGTACAATTGACCACTAAATAGTAACACTCGAATAAGTTTTTCAACTTGTTTAAGTCGGGGTCCACGTAAATCAATACATGGTAAAATGGTACGTGGGATTCATTTAGTATTACGCCAAACAAGTCTGTAACCATGTACTGTATATGGAGTATTGTTTGTGCATTGTGTGTAACGTTACAGTGGCCAAAAATATTAAATATACTTGTTAAAAAAAATCTCTGCATTGTTTTTAAAGGGGAACATTATCACCAGACCTATGTAAGCGTCAATATATACCTTGATGTTGCAGAAAAAAGACCATGTATTTTTTAACCGATTTCCGAACTCTAAATGGGTGAATTTTGGCGAATTAAACGCCTTTCTAATATTCGCTCTCGGAGCGATGACATCACAACGTGACGTCACATCGGGAAGCAATCCGCCATTTTCTCAAACACCGAGTCAAATCAGCTGTTATTTTCCGTTTTTTCGACTGTTTTCCGTTCCTTGGAGACATCATGCCTCGTCGGTGTGTTGTCGGAGGGTGTAACAACACGAACAGGGACGGAATTCAAGTTGCACCAGTGGCCCAAAAATGCGAAAGTGGCAAGAAATTGGACGTTTGTTCCGCACACTTTACCGACGAAAGCTATGCTACGACAGAGATGGCAAGAATGTGTGGATATCCTGCGACACTCAAAGCAGATGCATTTCCAACGATAAAGTCAAAGAAATCTGCCGCCAGACCCCCATTGAATCTGCCGGAGTGTGTGAGCAATTCAGGGACAAAGGACCTCGGTAGCACGGCAAGCAAAGGCGGCAGTTTGTTCCCGCAGACGAGCGAGCTAAACCCCCTGGATGTCTTGGCTCACACCGTCCCGAAGATGATCAAGAGAAGAATATCGACCCTAGCTTCCCTGGCCTGCTGACATGAGGGTATGTCTACAGAATATATTAATTGATGAAAATTGGGCTGTCTGCACTCTCAAAGTGCATGTTGTTGCCAAATGTATTTCATATGCTGTAAACCTAGTTCATAGTTGTTAGTTTCCTTTAATGCCAAACAAACACATACCAATCGTTGGTTAGAAGGCGATCGCCGAATTCGTCCTCGCTTTCTCCCGTGTCGCTGGCTGTCGTGTCGTTTTCGTCGGTTTCGCTTGCATACGGTTCAAACCGATATGGCTCAATAGCTTCAGTTTCTTCTTCAATTTCGTTTTCGCTACCTGCCTCTACACTACAACCATCCGTTTCAATACATGCGTAATCTGTTGAATCGCTTAAGCCGCTGAAATCCGAGTCTGAATCCGAGCTAATGTCGCTATATCTTGCTGTTCTTTCCGCCATGTTTGTTTGTATTCACTATGTGACGTCACAGGAAAATGGACGGGTGTTTATGACGATGGTTAAAATCAGGCACTTTGAAGCTTTTTTTAGGGATATTGCGTGATGGGTAAAATTTTGAAAAAAACTTCGAAAAATATAATAAGCCACTGGGAACTGATTTTTAATGGTTTTAACCATTCTGAAATTGTGATAATGTTCCCCTTTAATGAATACTTGGGCCTACTACGCTACCCTACTTTCATTGTGGTCATTGTGGTACTTGGAGAGCCAAGTGTTTTCTGAGGTGGTATTTGGTGAAAAAAGTTGGAGAGCCACTGACTTCGAGGTAGTTTGGCTTAGTCCGCTCTCAGTGCTGCTTGAGTGATCAACAGTCTAAGTGGGACGAGTAAGCAACTGGACGTATCTTTGCGCGCAACCTCGGTACGGAAACATGACACTGTTGGATTTTATGTGAATTGTGCCCGGTCAGTGCCAAAAAAGTACCGGATTCGGTATACATCCTTAATCAAAAGTGGTAACACAGACTGCAGAAAACCGGTGAAGCTGCTGCAATACGCATGCCAGGCCAGTAGGTGGCAATGTCATTTTGTAAAGCATCACTTTTTGTGCTGTGGGCCACCATTGTTGTTTTGGTATTGATTGATTGATTGAGACTTTTATTAGTAGATTGCACAGGACAGTACATATTCCGTACAATTGACCACTTGTACCCAAATAAGTTTTTCAATTTGTTTAAGTCGAGGTCCACGTTCATCAATTCAAGGTAATAAACGTTTGCACCTACAATTAAACACATGTCCACTGCGCCGTCATTTAAACATGAGCATCCGGGCAGGCAATTTTTAAGGCGGTTTTCAGTAAAAGGCCGTGTTGCGTAAAGGTCTTGTTTAGAGAACACTGGATCAAGTCGGTCTTCTGAGATCACAGTTGACATGGAAAAAAAACAGGAGGCGGTCTAAATCAGACTCTGTAAAGGGACTCGGGCTATCAAAGGTGTGTGTGTGTGTGTGTGGGGGGACAGATGGGAGGTAGGAATGTGGGGCTGTGGAGGAAGTTTAAACACCAAAGCACAGAGCTGCAATGTACGCCCTTCATCCGTGTGAAGGCTGCACTGTGCCTTGGGGGCGTCGGGCGACCACAGGGCTGCCCTGTTGTGAGTTTTGGCCATCTCGCAGTGGCCCACTGCTCAGCTATCAGTTTGTGAGAGGAGGGCGGGCCGGTGGTGCGTTCAGGGACCAACAGAGACCCTCAGTTAAAGGACAAGAAACTCCCGGTTGTGAAGTGGTCGACTTGTCGGCATTCGGCTGAGGCCGTGATTATAGGCAAAGTCTGTTTTCCCACGCAGTAAAAGCGTTGAAACTGCATAGCGAGAACTGAGAAAACTCACTTAAGTACAGTGGTACCTCGGTTTTCATACGCCCCACTTTTTGACATCATTTTGCCCTTGTTGTCGTATACCGTCTCGGTTACTGTACGGCCAAACACTGCACATACAAATCTAGTCAATACCAAGTGCCTAAACCATGAATCACATGTGTTGGTAACTTAGTCTTTTTCTTTGTTTATTTAGTGGGATAACAAAATAATCCACCATGGGGGCCAAAAAAGTAACAATATTGAATTCAAGAAAAACAAATGTTACGTCCAGATGGCTCTCCCCTTCTCCCTGTCCGCTCTTTGCCGTCTTTGTAGACAGGAGTTATTGTTAGAGGTATTGTTGAAATGTTGGGGTATTTGGAATGGATTAATTAGATTTACGTTGTTTCTTATGGAAGAAATTGCTTCGTTTAGGTGCGATCTGGCTTTGGTACAAAAACTGAGGTACCACAATAGCCATAAAAAATGAATTAGAGAAAACTTTCGGTGAACATAATTAAGTTTTTATTGGCAACATTTGTAGGGATTATCTGGATGGTAAATAGCTTTTTGGAACTGGAGCTGGGCCCACTGAGGTCCATTGATCTGGTTAATATATGTACAAAACATGTCTACACAACAAGAACCAAAGTAGTGGACTCCCAAAAAATCCATTAATCAATTACAGTTGGAACCCCTTTGTTCTTAAAGGGGTCATATTATGATTTATTTTCTACATTTAAACCACTTCCTTGTGGTCTACATCAGTGTTTTTCAACCTTTTCTGAGCCGAGGCACATTTTTTTCATTGAAAAAAATCTGAGGCACACCACCAGCAGAAAACATTAAAAAATTAAACCCAGCAGCCGATATTGACAATAAAAAGTCGTTGTCGCAATTGTTTGATATGAATTCCAACCGTAACCAAGCATGCATCACGATAGCTCTTGTCTCAAAGTAGGTGTACTGTCACGACCTGTCACGTCACGCTGTGACTTATTTGGAGTTTTTTGGTGTTTTCCTGTGTGTAGTGTTTTAGTTCTTGTCTTACGCTCCTATTTTGTTGTTGATTGTCATGTCATTTGTGGACGCCGTCTGCTCCACACGCTGTAAGTCTTTGCTGTCGTCCAGCATTCTGTTTTTGTTTACTTTGCAGCCAGTTCAGTTTTAGTTTTGCATAGCCTTCCCTAAGCTTCAATGCCTTTTCTTAGCGGCACTCGCCTTTTGTTTATTTTTGGTTTAAGCATTAGACACATTTTTACCTGCAAACCATAGTCGTCGTTCCCGACATCTACAAAGCAATTAGCTACCTGCTGCCACCTACTGGTATGGAAGAGTATTACACGGTTACTCTGCTGAGCTCTAGACAGTACAGACACTGAACAACGGCATATTTACGGATTATAATTACTGGTTTGCAAAAAACATTTTTAACCCAATTAGGTGAAATTACATAATCTCCCACGGCACACCAGACAATATCTCACGGTACACTAGTGTGCCGCGGCACAGTGGTTGAAAAACACTGGTCTACATAATAGAAGTCTGAATCTTTGGGCACCTAACGATTTGATCTGATTCTGATTTCTGGGGTGATGATTCGATTCAGAATTAATTCTCGATTCAACATGCTTCTCGATTCAAACCGATTCAGGCAATGTATTATTTAGTATATTAATTATAATGAAACTTTTTTTTAAACACGTGACAGGTTAGAAAAGCTCCTTTTAATTGCATTGAGATGACATAGAAATATATTTTTAAAAATAGGTCCTTAAGTAAGGATGAATGATGGGATGAATAAGAATCGTGATTCGGATGTGAATCGATTTTCTTGTGCACCCCTATTGCGTAACACGTAATGGTGGTTCTTTGGACATAATTATGCATAGATTATATTTTACCAACCGTTTATAAGCTGCTTTCCGACGGTCTCTTCAGAACGCGCCGTTTTGTAGGCGGTTTTATTTACATGCCTCCACTTGGACAGCGTCTTCTTCCCACCATCTTTGTTGTAGTTTTAGCACTTCCATAGCTAGTCTACAGATTAATTTCAAACTATATGCTAATTTGTATTAGAAATGGCAACAAAGGAGGCCGCATGTGTATGTACAAGCTAGTCAGCCCCACAACAAGAGGATAGGGAAAAAGAAGGAGCTTATTAACTACAGCGTCGGACTACAATGACGGATGCGGGCGAAGCAGAGTGGTGTATAAAAAGAGTATGGCCAAGTAAACAACAGGCGCCATGACTGCTACCAAGGACGTGTGCGGCTGTGCTCGGATGCATGCAATAGCTGTTGTTTTGACATTAGTTTTTCTGATGAAATAAACTAAAGTAATATGTCTATATATAGTTCTAAACATACTCCAGCTCATACATTTACAATAAAACATGCTTTTATTTAGTGAAAGTATAATTTTGCGACCATATTTGACATACTTATGTGGGCTCTGTACCGAGGATGTCGTTGTGGCTTGTGCAGCCCTTTGAGACACTTGTGATTTAGGGCTATATAAATAAACATTGATTGATTGTAAGGCTGAAACGACGCGTCGACATAGTCGACGTCATCGGTTACGTAAATAAGTCGACGCGTCGCATATTTACGTCACACTGCCGTCATGGCGGAGCGCAAAGCAGACGATGCGAGCGGTGCGAGCGAGGGGAAAAAAGCACGCCAAAAGTCGTCAAAAGTGTGGGAGTATTTCAATAAACGGCCTAATAATGTTGTACCGGCGAACAGCTGTCTCATCAGCTGACGCGCGAGCTCGCAACCGTGGATGCTTAGCAACCAGCCAAACCCCACTTAATAAAATTATATTTTATCTTAGAGCACATCCGCATCCCTATTCACCTAGGCAACCCCAGGAAATGTATATAATTCGGCATTATTTCGGCCAGTCGGCTTATATGATCAGAGCCGATCAGTTTACGTTCACCCCCAGGTATAACGCGGCGCGCTCCCGTCTCATCTGCTGGTGCGTGAGCCCGGTAATTAGACCGCTGTGTCAAATCAAGGAGTACAAAAGACGCCAGCGCAGAGTGGAAAAAAGATTTAGTTCATTACAGATAACCCAGAGTTGTGTACCAAAACCAAAAGCTGAACGGACAGCCGGTAAGAGTGCGCTTTATTTCTCTTTGTGGGTGTGGCGCACCTGTTGCGCTGGTGAGATGGGGGGTGCGGGGGAGGTGTGTGCATGTAGCGTGCTTAGTCTGGAGGCTAAATACACACGGTGTTTTGTGTAACTGTTGTTTAGTGTTGATATTCTTTGCTTAGTTTGATAAATGTTGGAGCAGTTTGCTTCATCAGGAGGGTGAAGTCGCTCAACTTCAAGTGTTGGATTTAAGTGTGTTGGATCATTGGCTGCTGGTGAGGGCGTAGAAAAAGGGGCATTTTTCTACCAGTAGACAGCGTTTAAGATTGAGTGTTTCACTGCTAAATTAATAATATATTTATATTGAATATGGATTTTAAATATGTATCTAAATAGGTGGTTAACTGGTTAGGTATTTATGTATTTGCATATTGGGTTTTCTGCTGGATTTATCTATTGTGTTTCTGGGTTTAAATGTATTTTATATGGATCTTGGTGCATTTATGTTGAGACAATTTATTTAAAATCTGTTTTAACTTAAAGGGAAAAGATGTGTCCATTTTCTTGCACTTGTTTAATGGTTAAGAGTTTGATAGCCTAATTATAATTGTAAATTATGGGATTGATAATTGATTGATTTTTTACAGCATGTTAATCTTGTGGTGTTTTGTCCTTAAAGGTTTTTCACCTACTAAAGAAGCTAAAGGCTACTAAAGAAGCTAACGGCTACTAAAGAAGCTAAAGGCTACTAAAGGCTACTAAAGACAGCTAATGACAGCTAAAGAAACTAAAGTCTACTAAAGTCTACTAACACTGCTAAAGACTGCTAAAAAGACTAAAGAAGAAAAAAGAAGCTGTTTCTTGGTTGGAAAAACTGTTGCAAACTAAAGGAAAATAAAAGGAAAAAGTAACTACGGTCTGGTCTTTTGAGTGAAATCCAGAAGCCACATTCAGCATTGGTACATCCCTTCAAGTGTGGGATAAGCACAGCGAAAAAAGCAAAACACTTGACAGTTGTTGTATGCACACTGTGTCGAGCGGAAATGGCCTATCATAGCAGCACAATGGCTATGAACGAACATTTGAAAAGAAAACACCCGACAGCGTTCTTGCCATCACCATCAACTAGTCAATCGTCCGCGTGAGTATAAGTTGTCATCATTACACAAAAACATGAATGTGTCATTTGTATCTGCGTTGTAAATTCATAAACTAAAACACCGTTTCGCTCTGAGAGGCGCGTTTGGCGTGCCTGTTCAGTGTTTACAAAGACGCGCTGCTCCTCTTTAACGCTAACGTTAATTGTATTGTTAATACAAACGAACAATTAACTTTCACTTTAATCATACTATCATTGTTGTGTTATTAAGCAAAATAAGCAATACTTTTACTTTTGTTGAAATGTTTACACTGCTGTTACAGAATATTTAGTTTTGCACTTTTTTGTATTGGATGTTTATCTTTATTTTTGCACATTTCAAAGCAAAATAAGCAATACTTTTACTTTTGAAATGCTTATACTATTGCAGAATATTAAGATTTGCACTGGATGTTTACTTTTATATTTGCACATTAAAAAGCAAATAAACTACTTTTAATTTTGTTAAATGTTAAAAGTTTTAAATGTTTACATTGTTACAGAATATTTTGTCATGTTGTTGTCAATGTTGACTGAGTGGCTATACTTTTTTTTTGTAAATAAAAGTCATGCCTTTTGAAAAAACTGGCCTCCATTTATTTTTTTCATCTTCATTTTAAATAAATTAAAAAAATCGGTAAAAGGAAAAATAATCTATAGATTAATCGAAAAAATAATCTATAGATTAACCGATTAATCGAAAAAATAATCTATAGATTAATCGATAGAAAAATAATCGTTAGCTGCAGCCTTAATTGATTGATACTCTGCTGCTACATTTATGCAGTATTTAGTGACCAACAGACTCTCTAACACGCAACCGAAGGTGCAATAAACGTTAACAAAAATACACGGAAAGACCAAAAAATTACTTCTTACCCAGGTACCATACATTTATTTCGCCAACATCTTCATTGGCGTTGGACCAACAATAACAGAGAAATTATGACTTTTGTGTGTCACCTGTGGTGGCTGCCTCCAATGTATTTGTAATCACTGTATGTATCACTCATTATATATTATTCTAACTCATCTTTCATTTTTGAAACATGCTAAGTGAATAAGTGCACTTTTGAACTTATTTCCCCACATTTCTGCACAATAACTCAGATATGGTAACACTAGCGTGCAGTAGAGAATATGAAGCGATTTTTGGTACAGAAAATACTTTGCGTCATTCATTATTGACGTATTTTTTGCCACTTTATGTTGTATATTTTTATGAGGTTTACAGTTCATTTCTTCATCTATTACATCCAAAAATTTAGTTTATTTTAGTCTTTCAATGTCCATAGATTTGTATTTGTGTTTCACTTTCTTTTGTGTTGTTACCATATCGCATTGTCTTAGTTTTACTGAGATTTAAGGATAGTCTGTTTTTGTCAAACCATCTCTTCAATTTGTTAATTTATTCGGTTATTATTTGTATTAGCATATATGTGTTCTCTCCTGAAAAATGCAGATGCTGTGTCGTGTGTTTACCTCGCACAAGACCCTGTAATCGGTAGCTCTCCAATGTTGTTTGCGGACTCTAACTTCCCATACTTGCCTTCTTAACGGGTTGTTGGGGAAACGATGTAAAAAGCTTTCCACAATTGCATGACAGGGCATGACAGGGTATTTTTATATGTCGAAAAACTAACGAGGAAGCGCCACAAACATATAGTATTAGCTTGAAAGTTAGTAGCAGTCATGGCGCCCTGTAGTCACGTCAGTGCCTTTTGACCAATCATTGAGGAGATGGCTTGAAATCTAGTTGGCCATACTCTCTTTATACACGACTCTGGCGCAAAGCTATTTGGGTAAATCTCTACCAATGGCAAAAATGTTACCAAAAGTGCAAATTCCAAACGGCTCGTTTTTAAAGATTATTTTACAAATATCTTCGCAATGCCTCCACAGTTTGATTTCACATTTTCGGGAATAATGCAGAGCCCAAATACACAACAGGAGGTACCAAGAGGTAAGAAAAGTTGGTTTTGTATAATAGCACCCGTTTGAGTCTTTAACTGGCCAAGACGTTTTGCATAATTGTATGCTGCCTTCGTTATGGGAACACTTGGGGAAGGTCTTTGTCTGTTATGTCCATAAAGAGCTAGAACGGGTATAACAACAATGTCCTTTAAACCCACAAATTGACAAAAAAAATCTGCAAATCCTCTTCCCATAAGAGTGGATAGCTGCAAGAACCTCACATTTTTTGCCATTTTTACAACCTGTGTCTATATGTCGAGCAGGTATCTAAAGATGCCCCTCAGTAACAAGTAACTATAAACTTCACAAAGGGCTCACGGGAAATTAATGTCAGAAATTGCAGTTTTTACAACCTCAAGAAAGCAGGACAAGATGAACCTCAATTCAAATTAATTTGACATTTTAAAAATCAATCTCTGACTGTAAAGAAACAGCACTTAAAACAGCAAAAGGAAGAAAAAAAATCCCTGTGGAGCATTAATCAAAACATCTGAGGCACTCTGAGGCGTAATGAATTCTTTTAAAAAGCCTTTAAATGTGTCTGGACTCATTCAGCCCTGGTGACAGTGAAAACACAAGCACACATTTCAGCGACGAGGAGCTTCAAGTCAGTGTTGGAATGGTTGTATTGTTACTGGGAGAGAAAGAGCAAGGGCATGTTAAAGGCGTTTTCTTTTCTTCGCCTTAACAAGCGACTGGGATGTCTGCCATGCTACACTGTCTGTATTTGGAGGTCATAATGTATGGCTATAGCATGCCTGCAGTAGAATAAGGCCTTGTTCACATTACAGGTCAATTCCAATTTGTTTTGCCCATATGTGACCTGAATCTGATTTTTTCATGTTCATGTGAACAGTAAAATTCTGAATTTTTCAATTTCGACTTAGGCCTCTTTCATATGTGGATTCAAATCGGATATGTATGCAATGCGGCTAGGGCTGCACAATAATCTGCATCGTATTGACATTGAGGTTTTCATTAGGGATGTCCGATAATGGCTTTTTTGCCGATATCCGATATTGTCCAACTCTTAATTACCGATACCGACATCAACCGATACCGATATATACAATCGTGGAATTAACACATCTTTATGCCTAATTTGGACAACCAGGTATGGTGAAGATAAGGTCCTTTTTAAAAAAATTAATAAAATAAAATAAGATAAATAAATTTAAAAGAAATTCTTGAATAAAAAAGAAAGTAAAACAATATAAAAACAGTTACATAGAAACTAGTCATTAATTAAAATGAGTACAATTAACTGTTAAAGGTTAGTAGTATTAGTGGACCAGCAGCACGCACAATCATGTGTGCTTACGGACTGTATCCCTTGCAGACTGTATTGATATATATTGATATATAATGTAAGAACCAGAATATTAATAACAGAAAGAAACAACCCTTTTGTGTGAATGAGTGTGAGGGAGTTTTTTTGGGTTGGTGCACTAATTGTAAGTGTATCTTGTGTTTTTTATGTTGATTTAATAAAAATAAAAAAATTTAAAAATACGATACCGATAATTTAAAAAAAACGATGCCGATAATTTCCGATATTACATTTTAAAGCATTTATCGGCCGATAATATCGGCATGCTGATATTATTGGATTTTATCGTCTCATTATGTGCATCGCCCTCAGCACCTGTGCAGTGTTTATTTAACAGTAGAATTAACTGAACGCAGTGAGCCCCTCTTTTCAGTCATTCACAATCTTTGACTCAATGGGCTGGGAGTGAGATCGCTAACCCACACGCGTTGGCAAGCATGGACAAAGAACCTCGCGACTCGCTAGTGAGAAGTTCCACAAAGTAACAAAAAATAGGAGGAAAAAAAAATTATTAGAAAGCCAAATGTCCCAAATTGCAGCTTCAAATCGGATAGGCAATATGAAAAGGCAATATGAGCCCATCAACACGGACAAACTGTGAATGTGGAGTGAATGAATGATGGGTTCTCATTTCTCTGTGAGCGCTTTGAGTATCTGGTTGATAGAAAAGCGCTATATAAATCAAATTCATTAAACGAGCGAGAATGCCGTGATCATGTGATGGCAACACAAAAAAAGACAACTGTCAGAAGTTATCACAAAACTTTGTGTTGCCATGAATCCCCGGCAAGAAGACAAAAGCTGTCTTTGATCCTACCAAGAAGAAGGCTTGTAAAACTCCACTGTGTAGGAAGGGAAGCAACATGAAGGTGTTCTGTTTCTTTGATGTATTGTAATCAACAGAAAGATTTTGTCTTGACCCGAGAACTACAAAGCGGAGAGGAAGCAGGGCCTGACTCCCTTCCAGGCGACCTTTTCTTTGAACTGTTTATGACCTTTTCTTTGAAACGACCTTTTCTTTAAACTGTTTTGTAATCAAATGGCTGTTTACGACCCCCTCCCTTAGAAACAGCTGTTGCCATGTAAACAGGGAAAGTCCAAATAAAAGAGGAGGCGTACAATCTTTCGTCAGAGCGTGGTGGAACTGTACAAAGAGTACAGTCCAGACGTTTCTCCTCATTGAGCCAAATTTAATTCTGTCTCTGTTTAATTCCTTGCTTCTTGTCTTGTTTAATAGATGTCATCAGTGTTTGAACCTGACAACAACATCAGACCTAGTGTTTCCTAATGGGAAAAAAATACACTTTAAGATACTCAACATTTATTTAAGGTCCATTTTTGCTTCCAGAAATGAGAATTCAGTCTTTTTTTTGTTTGTTTATTTATCTAGGATAAATTACAATGGTAGACAATTAAACTGTAATGAGAAATAAAAGTTTGTATCCGTTTAAACGGTTATTTGCATTATTAATATATATTATGATTACATTACATTATAAACCCTGTATATTTTTTTATAAGTTATTTCTTCAGTTTAAGAGCATGATGTAGCCAAAAGCTATGAGTCTGTCTGTATAAAGCCAAATATGTTTTGAAGTAAATTATTGCATATTGTTCTAATGTGTGGCACCTTTAGACAAGAATATGTTGGTTGACAGTGTAAAAGTAACAAGTCTTCTTTCACTCGAATCGAATCGCAATTTTGGAGGAAAAAAAAAATCGCAATTAGGTTTTTTCTCGAAATCGTACAGCCCTAAATGCGACTGCAGTCTCAATGATCAGGTTGCATTCATCTGACCAAGTGTCATAATTCTTGGCCAAAATACAGTTGCAAAATAAATAGCTGACAAATAAGCAGAAAACAGGCAAAAATAATGTCAATGTTCCACCTATCCTCTCTTCGACTACTCGCCCACACGCTCTTGAGAGCAGGCGTCAAAGCAAACGTCCCACAAAATGCGAGAGCCAAAATGCTCTTCCCTTTTAATCTTCTATATATATACTGTACAGCCAATAATTGGGTTCAGAAAATCTTGACTTTGATTGCACAAAATCCTTCAATTTTGCCACAAATGTACAAGGACTGAGACCTACTAGAATTAGAGCCATTTTTATTTTTGTAAACACAGCAGTACGTGTGACGTCATGGCGTCATGTCTGCTTGTGGGTCAGATTGTGTACACATTAGGCATCGCAATTTCTTTTTTTGTAATGCAAACCATTACATAAAAAGATAAGATTTGGCAAAAAATATCACAATTGGACATCCAACCTTGCAATATGAATGTACCCTAATAGTAGAATAATGCTGTAGCATACCAATTCATAAGGAACACAGTAGAATTATAACATCCCTGTGTAACAACTATGGTTGCACTAAAAACAATATTTCAGAGAATTGCCATCTTAAAGGCCTACTGAAACCCACTACTACCGACCACGCAGTCTGATAGTTTATATATCAATGATGAAATCTTAATATTGCAACACATGCCAATACAGCCGGGTTGGCTTACTAAAGTGCAATTTTAAATTTTGTGCGAAATATCCTGCTGAAAACGTCTCGGTATGATGACGCCTGCGTGTGACGTCACGGGTTTTAGAGGACATTTTGGGACAGCATGGTGGCCAGCTATTAAGTCGTCTGTTTTCATCGCAAAATTCCACAGTATTCTGGACATCTGTGTTGGTGAATCTTTTGCAATTTGTTCAATGAACAATGGAGACAGCAAAGAAGAAAGCTGTAGGTGGGAAGCGGTGTATTGCGGCCGGCATGTAGCAACACAAACACAGCCGGTGTTTCATTGTTTACATTCCCGAAAGATGACAGTCAAGCTTTACCATTGGCCTGTGGAGAACTGGGACAACAGTAAGGCTGAAACGACGCGTCGACATAGTCGACGTCATCGGTTACGTAAATACGTCGACGTCGTTTTTATGCTTCGACGCGTCGCATATTTACGTCACACTGCCGTCATGGCGGAGCGCAAAGCAGACGATGCGAGCGGTGCGAGCGAGGGAAAAAAAGCACGCCAAAAGTCGTCAAAAGTGTGGGAGTATTTCAATAAACAAATGTATATAATTCGGCATTATTTCGGCCAGTCGGCTTATAAAATCAGAGCCGATCAGTTTACGTTCGCGCGCAGGTATAACGCGGCGCGCTCCTGTCTCATCTGCTGGTGCGCGAGCCCGGTAATTAGACCGCTGTGTCAAATCAAGGAGTACAAAAGACGCCAGCGCAGAGTGGAAAAAGGTTTAGTTCATTACAGATAACCCAGAGTTGTGCCAAAAGTATGTAAGATTTAATATTTCTCTTCGTGGGTGTGGCGCACCTGTTGCGCTGGTGAGATGGGAGGGGGGGTTGTGTGCATGTAGCGTGCTTAGTCTGGAGGCTAAATACACACAGTGTGTTATGTAACTGTTGTTTAGTGTTGATATTCTTTGCTTAGTTTGATAAATGTTGGAGCAGTTTGCTTCATCAGGAGGGTGAAGTCGCTCAATTTAAAGTGTTGGATTTAACTGTGTTGGTGAGGGCGTAGAAAAAGGGGCATTTTTCTACCAGTAGACAGCGTTTAAGATTGAGTGTTTCACTGCTAAATTAATAATATATTTATATTGAATATGGATTTTAAATATGTATCTAAATAGGTGGTTAATTGGTTAGGTATTTATGTATTTGCATATTGGGTTTTCTGTTGCATTTATCTATTGTGTTTCTGGTGTTAAATGTATTTTATATGTATCTTGGTGCATTTATGTTGAGACAATTTATTTAAAATCTGTTTTAACTTAAAGGGAAAAGATGTGTCCATTTTCTTGCACTTGTTTAATGGTTAAGAGTTTGATAGCTAATTAATAGTTGTAAATTATGGGATTTTTTACAGCATGTTAATCTTGTGGTGTTTTGTCCTTAAAGGTTTTTCACCTACTAAAGAAGCTAAAGGCTACTAAAGGCTACTAAAGGCTACTAAAGACAGCTAATGACAGCTAAAGAAACTAAAGTCTATTAACACTGCTAAAGACTGCTAAAAAGACTAAAGAAGAAAAAAGAAGCTGTTTCTTGGTTGGAAAAACTGTTGCAAACTAAAGGAAAATAAAAGGAAAAAGTAACTACGGTCTGGTCTTTTGAGTGAAATCCAGAAGCCACATTCAGCATTGGTACATCCCTTCAAGTGTGGGATAAGCACAGCGAAAAAAGCAAAACACTTGACAGTTGTTGTATGCACACTGTGTCGAGCGGAAATGGCCTATCATAGCAGCACAATGGCTATGAACGAACATTTGAAAAGAAAACACCCGACAGCGTTCTTGCCATCACCATCAACTAGTCAATCGTCCGCGTGAGTATACATTGTCATCATTACACAAAATCATGAGTGTGTCATTTGTATCTGCGTTGTAAATTCATAAACTAAAACACTGTTTCGCTCTGAGAGGCGCGTTTGGCATGCCAGTTCAGTGTTTACAAAGACGCGCTCCTCTTTAACGCTAACGTTAATTAGTTGTGCAAATACCTTTTACAACATTAACAGTTACATATACTATGTACAAACCAACAATTAACTTTCACTTTAATCATACTATCATTGTTGTGTTATTAAGCAAAATAAGCAATACTTTTACTTTTGTTGAAATGTTTACACTGTTACAGAATATTTCGTTTTGCACTTTTTTGTATTGGATGTTTATCTTT
Source organism: Nerophis lumbriciformis (assembly GCF_033978685.3). Classification (NCBI taxonomy): domain Eukaryota; kingdom Metazoa; phylum Chordata; class Actinopteri; order Syngnathiformes; family Syngnathidae; genus Nerophis; species Nerophis lumbriciformis. The sequence goes on along the minus strand of NC_084571.2, from coordinate 26,573,490 downwards.
ATTTTTGCACATTTTAAAGCAAAATAAGCAATACTTTTACTTTAGAAATGCTTATACTATTGCAGAATATTAAGATTTGCACTGGATGTTTACTTTTATATTTGCACATTAAAAAGCAAATAAGCTACTTTTAATTTTGTTAAATGTTAAAAGTTTTAAATGTTTACATTGTTACAGAATATTTTGTCATGTTGTTGTCAATGTTGACTGAGTGGCCATACTTTTTTTTTTGTATATAAAAGTCATGCCTTTTGAAAAAACTGGCCAACATTTATTTTTTCATCTTCATTTTAAATAAAAAAAATAATCGGTAAAAGGAAAAATAATCTATAGATTAATCGAAAAAATATTCTATAGATTAACCGATTAATCGAAAAAATAATCTATAGATTAATCGATAGAAAAATAATCGTTAGCTGCAGCCTTAGACAACAGAGACTCTTACCAGGAGGACTTTGAGTTGGATACGCAGACGCGGTACCGTGAGTACACATGCAACTGCGGCTTCCAAACATTTGATCGCTTGCCCGTACATGCGTGCCGCTATGTACATGTCACGTACGTAACTTTGGGGACTTTGGGGAAATATATGTGCTGTATGAACTTTGGGGAGGTGAACGGTACTTTGGGCTGTGGGATTGAATGTGTTGTGCAGGTGTTTGAGTTGTATTGGCGGGTTATATGGACGGGAGGGTGGAGGTGTTTGTTATGCGGGATTAATTTGTGGCATATTAAATATAAGCCTGGTTGTGTTGTGGCTAATAGAGTATATATATGTCTTGTGTTTATTTACTGTTTTAGTCATTCCCAGCTGAATATCAGGTCCCACCCGCCTCTCACAGCATCTTCCCTATCTGAATCGCTCCCACTGCCCTCTAGTCTTTCACTCTCACTTTCCTCATCCACGAATCTTTCATCCTCGCTCAAATTAATGGGGAAATCGGTGCTTTCTCGGTCCGAATCGCTCTCGCTGCTGGTGGCCATGATTGTAAACAATGTGCGGATGTGAGGAGCTCCACAACCTGTGACGTCACGCGCATATCGTCTGCTACTTCCGGTACAGACGAGGCTTTTTTATAAGCGACCAAAAGTTGCGACCTTTATCGTCGATGCTCTCTACTAAATCCTTTCAGCAAAAATATGGCAATATCGCGAAATGATCAAGTATGACACATAGAATGGACCTGCTAACCTCGTTTTAATAAGAAAATCGCATTTCAGTAGGCCTTTAATTCTAAGCAAGCAAATCGTAATTAATATATGTTGCAAAATTGTGCAATTACTGTATGTTTGTATAACTGCCATTGTTGATATTGGATCAGTAGTATACTATAGTAATTTAAAAAAAAAAATACTTCGTAAATCCCAAGTTTTGCACAGGGTGAATCTGTATTCTTCTTAACTTGGCCGAAACACTCAGATTCCACGCCTAATCCCAATTTTGGGGTCGGCTAAAGGAGAATTGGATATTATATATAACGGAGTGGAACTGTGCTTTGTTCACGAAACACCTGTCCGTAAAATGGAAAGAGCAAAGGAGCAGCGACACAGAGGAAGGTCTTTCGCTCCCCGAAAAACCCCAAAAATCTTTGCATTGCTGCCTTATTCCGGATTGTATACACAGTTCTTCCGTCCCAAAAAGCACTTTCAGGCTGCCATTTTCAAGAAAAAGCCCTCTAACTCAAAACCAGCGGTTACTGCTGGACACCCATCAAGTTGTCATACGTATTTCCTAAAGCGTCGGCGTAAAAAATTGCAAAGATCTCGTGAGGTGACCTCATGATAGGGCACTTTCACAACAAGTAGAACAATAATTCAACATGTTATACATACACCTAAGTCTAAAAAGTTGACAATGTAGGGTTTGGCTTCTTTAAGAGAGGCTTGCAGGAGCCTTTGGAATGTCATATTTCTACTTTGCTGAGGTTTGTCTGGACAAATTTGTGTACACATGAGCATCTCAGGGGAGAAGTCCCATTCTTTTCATCTTCCTGCATGCCCTCAAAGTGACAGCGGCGCTGTTACCGCTGTTAACCTCCGTTGCTGTTTTGTCAGCAGAAAAAAAAGCCACAGGAGTAAAAAAAAGAAAAAAAGAAAAGAAAATACATTAAAAAAAAACAGTGAAGGATGTTCTCTTTACTGAAGGGACAACAATTTATGGTTCAATTACGGCAACTGTCAGGACGGTATGAGCTCGTGATGACTGGACTCCAGCTCGGGGGAGATGGAGTCAACACGCTAAGTTGTTATGTCGCGCCAAGGGCGGTCGCTTCATTCTACGCAGTTTAACTTAGGAGCCTTATTGTTGACAAAAGCAAAATTAGAAATTGTTGTTGGAAAGACAAGCTAATAAACGACATGATTAGAAGAGTAAAATGGAGCTGTGCCAGCTTCTTGAGGTCGTCAGCCATGTTTTGTATTTGCAGTTAAGTCAGTAGCCATTGGGGCCACGCAGTGGCCGAGAGGTTAGCACATTAGTCTCAAAGTCTGGCGATGGAAGATCAAATCTCTGGTTGGGTTTACAGGCACTCTGGCTTCTTCCCAAAAACATGACTGGAGAAAAACTTGTGAAAGATTGTTTGTAAAGCTGCAACAATTAATCAATACATTTGATTAGAAAATCTAATGATAATTTATCAAATCAGGACTGCATGGAGCGCCTGGCACTTTAAACATAGTTTAGGGCAGTGTTTTTCAACCTTTTTTGAACTGAGGCACATTTTTTACGTTGAAAAAATCTGAAGGCATACCACCAGCAGAAATCATTAAAAAAACGAAACTCAGTTGACAGTAAAAAAGTCGTTGTCACAATTGTTTTTTGTTTTTTTTGAGTTTGAGTTTGAGTTTATTTCGAACATGCAAGCATACAACATGATACATCACAATCTCCAGTTTCTCTTTTCAACATGTTCGAAAAGTTGGATATGATTTTAAACCATAACCAAGCATGCATCAATATAGCTCTTGTCTCAAAGTAGGTGTACTGTCACGACCTGTTACATCACGCTAGGGATGTCCCGATCCAGGTTTTTGCACTTCCGATCCGATACCGATATTGTTTTTGCACTTCCGATCCGATACCGATACTGACCGATACCGATACTGACCGATACTGGCCTATCTGAGCATGTATTAAAGTTTAAAGTTATTTAGCCTACTTAGTTGTCAGAATCATGTTGAAAAGGGTTTTAGTACTCTTGATAACAACTAGCCAGCTGAATTAGGGGAGTTTGAATAATACACAATGGTTGGTAACAAGAAACTGACTTGTTTATTCAAGGATAAACACAAAATAGACAAAATTATACATGACAAACAGAAATGGCATCATTGAACTAGGGCTGGGCGATATGGCCTTTTTTTAATATTGCGATATTTTAAGGCCATATTGCGATACACAATATATATCTCGATATTTTTGCCTTAGCCTTGAATGAACACTTGATGCATATAATCACAGCAGTATGATGATTCTATGTGTTTTGATTGATTGATTGAGACTTTTATTAGTAGGTTGCACAGTGAAGTACATATTCCGTACAATTGACCACTAAATGGTAACACCCGAATAAGTTTTTCAACTTGTTTAAGCCACGGGGTCCACTTAAATTGATTCATGATACAGATATATACTATCAGATATATACTATCATCATAATACAGTCATCACACAAAATAATCACATTGAATTATTTACAATATTTATAATCCAGGGTGTGGAGGGGGGCGCCTGATGTAAGTGTCAAAAAGACAGCCAAAAGAGTTTGATATGAGAATAAATCTATAGTTAAAATATAGGGTAGAAATGCACCCATTTGCAGGAAATGTAGTCTTGATTTTCAAAATGTTCTTTCAAGGCTTGCATGTCTACATTAAAACATTCTTCTTCATACTGCATTAATATATGCTACTTTTAAACTTTCATGCAGAGAAGGAAATCACAACAAAAAAAATCACTAATTTTTTCATACGGTGTTGATGTGGAAATTTTTGCCATTTTGATGGTGTGGAGTCTGGACGTGTGGCACCGAATGGAGATAAGCGTCTCGACAGACGTCACAATATTTGAACAATGATGACGAAAACTGTTGTCTCTATCGTGTCCGTGTGTCGAAAATTGTTAAGCGCTTATTTTTTTATTTGATTTTGTGCATGGCATAGATTTGCCGTGCGCAGAGGACGCTTGAGCAGGCGCGCACCTTAGCGGCTGCGCTAGCATCACAGCTAACGTTAGCCATGCCGCTACCTCGCTCTCTGCTGGGAGAGGACGTATACGTATGTGACGTATGGCGTGACAGTATGTGACGTGTGTAAGAAGGTGCGCTCGCTGTCTGTGAGAGGGAGACACAGGAAAGAGTGAGAAGAGCCTGTCGTGTAATGCCAGCAGCTAAAAGGAACTGCGTGAGAATTGTGGATGTGTTGAAGGTGTGCTGGAAAATGCGGAACGGAAATTACGGAGCAGCAGAAAAGCGGAATGTATTATTTAAATAGGTGCGTTGGAAAACACGGACCGGAGTTTATTTTTAAACTGGATCTGGATCGGCATTTTCCCATGCCTTGCCGATACGCAATTTTTGGCAAATATCGGCAGCCGATCCGATCCAAATATCGGATCGGGACATCCCTACATCACGCCCTGACTTATTTGGAGTTTTTTGCTGTTTTCCTGTGTGTAGTGTTTTAGTTCTTGTCTTGCGCTCCTATTTTGGTGGCTTTTTCTCTTTTTTTGGTATTTTCCTATAGCAGTTCCATGTCTTCCTTTGAGCGATATTTCCCGCATCTACTTTGTTTTAGCAATCAAGAATATTTCAGTTGTTTTTATCATTCTTTGTGGGGACATTGTTGGTTGTCATGTCATGTTTGGATGTACATTGTGGACGGCGTCTTTGCTCAACAGTAAGTCTTTGCTGTCGTCCAGCATTCTGTTTTTGTTTACTTAGTAGCCAGTTCAGTTTTAGCTTTGTTCAGCATAGCCTTCCCTAAGCTTCAATGCCTTTTCGGAGGGGCACTCACCTTTTGTTTATTTTTGGTTTAGGCATTAGACACCTTTGTACCTTCACACTGCCTCCCGCTGTTTCTGACATCTACAAAGCAATTATCTACCTGCTGCCACCTACTGATATGGAAGAGTATTACACGGTTACTCTGCCGAGCTTTAGACAGGACATACACTCAACAACAACACATTATTTGCAGAATATAATTACTGGTTTGCAAAAAACATTTTTAACCCAAATAGGTGAAAATAGATCATCTCCCACGGCACACCAGACTGTATCTCACGGCACACTAGTGCCGCGACACAGTGGTTGAAAAACACTGGTTTAGGGCATAGGTGGTGTGAGGATGTCATTATCTGTGTAGTGGCAAAACAGCCACAAACATGTTAAAAGTCTAACTTCAATGTTGATGATGTGCATTTATAACAAAAAATATTGACGGTTTTGGCAAGCAGAATTTTTTTTAATTTCAGCTATTTTCCCTAAAGTGTGTTTTTCCAATTAATCGATTAATCAAACAAACGAATCTATAGATTACTCGATTACTAGAATAATCAATAGCTACAGCCCTAGTTGTTTGTCTTTATGTGTCCAGAGTGTACTCACTCGAGATCGACCGATAAGTTTTTTTCCGGGCCGATACCGATACCGATTATTAGTAGTCAAGGAGGCAGTAACCGATAATTTGGGCTAATATTAATTTGCGGTAAAAGTTAGGTTAACATGAATAGTATACGTCAGTTAATAGCTGGACAAGGCTTTAAGTTGTTTTCTTTAACACTTATTTTAGGAAACGCCGGACAAATAGTGACATATTTTATACTGCGCTAATGTTATGGTTATTTTGGCAGCCAAAAACATCAGGATATTTAGCAGATTTTTATTATGTGTGTCTAAATCTGTGGGTCCAGGGGCAACCACATTTGCATTTCAAAATATAGAAACTCTCCTGCAAAATTTGGTAAAAAATATGGGATTGCTCGACATCGCAATAATTTGCCATCTACTCAATGTTATACAATTTTATTACAGTTTATGGATTTAATGCATGGTAAGGTTTCCTTGTGAGGAACCCTGAACATTTAAATAAAAACGATTCTGGGCTCCTTAATGTAACTTATAGTTGAGACGTTTTTCAAGCGGGCTGACATCATTTCTTCCTGGATGTTACAGAAAGTATGAGAATGTGCTCTTCTTTACTTATATAATAGGTCTCACATCTGTCAAGACATTTCCACAAAGCTTTGATTTTGGGGCATAGATATCTTTTTTATTTGACTGACTCACAGAACATTAAACTCAGAGTACTTCCCCTCTGGAATTAATAAAGTACTTCTGATTCTGATTCTGATTCTTTAATGAGCCCACGCTCCTAGTGTTGCGTACAAAGGCTTGTCTAGTGAGTCGTTTGCCTGAGTAGCGAAAACCAAAAAAAATGGGACCGATTAGATGCTAGGAGAGAATGACAAAAAATTTATTTCCAGGGGGGTTGGTGGGGCGAGGCAGCAGCAGTGAAAGCAGTTGAGCAGACTGGAGAATCATTCTCCAGTCCCAAATAAATGCCCTGTCAGATATCAAAACAAATTTGGGGTGAATTATTGACAATGAAAGTAATTTTTATTCTTAAATGAATTTTTGGTAAAAAAAGGGAACTTTTCTCATTCAAGGCAAAGGGGCTGGTGCTTGAGCAGTAGTTTTTACTATCTACTTCACTAATTATATATATTTTTATTAGAGATAATATCGGCAGGCCGATATTATTGGCCGATAAATGCTTTAAAATGTAATATCGGTATCGGTTTTTTATTATCGGTATCGTTTTTATTTTTATTTATTTTTTATTAAAAAACATAAAAAACACAAGATACACTTACAATTAGTGCACCAACCCAAAAAACCTCCCTCCCCCATTTACACTCATTCACACAAAAGGGTTGTTTCTTTCTGTTATTAATATTCTGGTTCCTACATTATATATCAATATATATCAATACAGTCTGCAAGGGATACAGTCCGTAAGCACACATGATTGTGCGTGCTGCTGGTCCACTAATAGTACTAACCTTTAACAGTTAATTTTACTCATTTTCATTAATTACTAGTTTCTATGTAACTGTTTTTATATTGTTCTACTTTCTTTTTATTCAAGAAAATATTTTTAATTAATTTATCTTATTTTATTAAAACATTTTTTTTTTTTAAAGGACCTTATCTTCACCATATCTGGGTGCCCAAATTAGGCATAATAATGTGTTAATTCCATGACTGTATATATCGGTATCGGTTGATATCGGTATCGGTAATTAAGAGTTGGACAATATCGGAATATCGGATATCAGCAAAAAAGCCATTATCGGACATCCCTAATTTGTATACTAAATACTGGTATTATATCTATATATAGTGTATCTGCTAATGTAGTTCCGTTGTTGTGTGTAAAAAATTGTAAAAAAAAAAATATATATATATAGGCGCCTTCATGAGGACAGAAGACCACCACAGCTGTATCAAATACTGACTTCTTTATGAGGTTGTCAGCCATGTTTTTGTGTAAATTAAAATGGTCCAATTATGTAGTATTGTATTATTAATAATAATAACAATAATGGATTCAAGGCAGCACGATGGTACAGGGGTCAGTGCATGTGCCTCACAATACAAGGGTCCTGGGTTCGATCCTCGGGCTCGGGGTCTTTCTGTGTGGTGTTTGCATGTTCTCCCCGTGACTGCGTGGGTTCCCTCCGGGTACTCCGGCTTCCTCCCACCTCCAAAAACATGCACCTGGGGATAAGTTGATTGGTAACACTAAATTGGCCCTCGTGTGTGAATGTGAGTGTGAATGTTGTCTGTCTATCTGTGTTGGCCCTGCGATGAGGTGGCGACTTGTCCATGGTGTACCCCGAATGCAGCTGGGATAGGCTCCAGCACCCCCTGCAACCCCGAAAAGTAGGGATGATGTTCGTTAAGAAATTATCGAGTTCGAGCCCATTATCGAATCCTCTTGTCGAACCGATTCCTTATCGAAGCTCTTATTGAATCCAGATAGGTTAATGTGTGTGCAGTGACTTCCAAAAGCCATAGATGTTATATGACTGGGCCGGCACGCTGTTTATATGGAGGAAAAGCGTACGTGACTGAGGACAGCATGCGGCCATTATAGGGTGAAGGTTTCAGGTGAGAGAGGACGCTAAAGGCACGCCCCCAGTGAGCATATAGTGCTGCTATGTGCGTTGTAAATAAAAAAAAATTGCAGACAAACACATCACCAACATGGACGAGGTGCCGCTCACTTTCGACATCCCGGTGAAGCACATTGGAGAAGGAGGGGACCAGCACGGCAGCCAATCGATACGCACAACGGGGCAAGAGAAGTCGGCTTTTACTGTTGTGCTAGCCTGCTATGCTAATGGACAACGAGACTGACTTTGAAAATGAGGAGAGGAATCTGGCGTGTTTGATGGAGAACTTGCCCAGCTGTTCATTTCGGACACAGAAGATGAGGACTTTGATGGATTTGTGGATGAGGATTGATCAACAAATAATGTGAGTACATTGATAAATACTTCAAGAAAGTACAACCCAACTCAGCTTTGCTCCTGCTGCCTTTTTAAAACAGCGCCCATGCATGCTAGCGTATGTTTTAAACTAGCGTATGTTTTAAGCTAGCGTTTGTTTAACCATGCCTGCGCCCAAAAATACGCTGCGCCTTATTTATGCGTTAAATACAGAAATAGCACCCGTAACTGACACGGCGCCTTTTAATACGGTGCGCCCTATGGTCGCGAAAATACGGTATATTGGCTTCGATGACGGGAACCGGTTCTCAAAAAGGGATTTGAATCCATGGAATCTGTTTTTTTCTTATCGAACAATCGGGAGAACCGGTTTCGAACATCATCCCTACCGGAAGGATGGATGGATGGAATAATGGATTCAATTTATATAGTGCTTTTCTAGAGACCTAAAGCACTTCACAAAAGAAATGACAAGGCATCATTCATTACCTCCACATTCACACGCTGGTGGTTGCCAATTTGCGTCTACGGCCCCTCCGACCACCACCAAACATTCACCCTTGTGTAATGTTCATATTGTTGTTGAACATTACACAAGGGTGAATGTTTGGTGGTGGATACTGTGGGGCTGTCTTGGTTGACAAGACTCTGCAGCATCGCGTGGACATCGGGGGCGGTACCACTGGATTGGCAGACCGGGGTGGTGGTTCCTCTCTTTAAGAAGGGGAACCGGAGGGTGTGTTCTAACTATCGTGGGATCACACTCCTCAGCCTTCCCGGTAAGGTCTATTTAGGTGTACTGGAGAGGAGGCTACGCCGGATAGTTGAACCTCGGATTCAGGAGGAACAGTGTGGTTTTCGTCCTGGTCGTGGAACTGTGGACCAGCTTTATACTCTCGGCAGGGTCCTTGAGGGTGCATCAGCCGAAATGAGTTTCCTCCGCCGGGTGGCAGGGCTCTCCCTTAGAGATAGGGTGAGAAGCTCTGCCATCCGGGAGGGGCTCAAAGTAAAGCCGCTGCTCCTCCACATCGAGAGGAGCCAGATGAGGTGGTTCGGGCATCTGGTCAGGATGCCACCCGAACGCCTCCCTAGGGAGGTGTTTAGGGCACGTCCGACCGGTAGGAGGCCGCGGGGAAGACCCAGGACACGTTGGGAAGACTATGTCTCCCGGCTGGCCTGGGAACGCCTCGGGGTCCCACAGGAAGAGCTGGACGAAGTGGCTGGGGAGAGGGAAGTCTGGGCTTCCCTGCTTAGGCTGCTGCCCCCGCGACCCGACCTCGGATAAGCGGAAGAAGATGGATGGATGGATGGATGGATGGATGGATGGAATGCCTCACAATCAAACACTTTTATGTTAAAATACTGAACAGATGTTTACCTTATCCCAATAAACATCTGTACAGTATTTTAACATAAAAGTGTGAGGCATTAAAAGCCACAAACGCTGGCAGAGTAACAACAATATGAACGTTGCACGGAACATTTCTCTGCTAGTTTCTGCATCCCACAGGGATTCTTCTTTTGTGTTTCTGCACCTGCGGTTCCCACACAAGGTTGCAACATTGTTTGTCAACACTGTCTGCTCTCATTTTCTCGCACATTTGACCCTCTGATGTTCTGTGTACCTACACTCTGTCCTCCTCCTGTTTAGGCCTGCTGTATGGGTGGGTGGGTGCGTGTGGTACACAGAACATCAATTTCCACACTTCTATTAGCCCCGGGTCCAGTGGACCCGGACATCTTATATGTAATAGAAATGTGTAGGGTGGGTGTATGGTGTGTGGTCATTAAATATGTATTCTGATATATGTTCTTCACAGAAAATGAGCCAAAGTCAGTGAGTCTCAGTTTGAAAAATTAATTAATTGTATAATTTTTCTTTTAATAAAAAATGAAAACGGGTCCCACAGACCCAAACACCACACAAGGGTTCATTCAGATTCATATTGCGAGCAAGATGGGTGAAGTGTCTTGCCCAGGACACAACGGCCATGATTAGGACGGCAGAAGCTAGAATCGAACATGGAACCCTCAAGTTGCAGCTGTACCATCTGAGCCACGTAGTCCCAATTGAAAGGTGCGTAAAATAGGGAGCTTATGGCTCGCACCTGGGTCCTCCGAATGAGAGTGCAAAAGCCCCCACTGTCAACTCGATGTCCAGAGTGAGCTCTAAAAGGTGTTAGGGTTTACTAATGTACACCTGGCTGGCCTCCATTTCACTCACACATCAATGTTTTACTCATGAATACCTCATGAAACCCTATTCAATCTAAGCCAGCCATTTGACAGAGGACAGCTTTAAAGATTTAGTGCATGGCTGAAGAGATTTCAACCAGCAGGAAGTGAAGCCAACATGGCCGCCTTTCTTCCTTCACAGGTTCTCAGCGTGATGAAGACAATATCGAGGCGTCCGACCGTGCAGCAAAAGACACGCGTCAGCCTCACTCTGAGATTTGTTCCGGTGGATACGTCAATACCCGGTCTCTAGCTACGCGGCGAGCTCGATGAGTGCCGAGATGACGTCGTGTCCTCAGCGCCAGTGCCCTTTTTCTGTGATCCGCGCGGATTAGACGTCATTCCAGACACATCGATGCAGAATGGAGGAGGGAAGTTGCTGCTGCGACACCTCCTGCGGCCTGTAATGATAGCTGCTATCTGTTGCCGTGGAATAGCGTGATGGGATGTTTACAACGTGCAGAGATAAAATCACGAAACAGAAACACTAATCCACAAAGCCTTAGATCAGAGGGGTCCAAAGTGCGGCCCGGGGACCATTTCGGCCCTCAGCTAATTTGTTCTAATACTTTTACAGAAAAAACATAAAAAAGGGGAACAAAAGAGCAAACAGGTGAGGAGAAAAAGTTGCAACGTTGTCTCTTATAACACAAAGCTGCCATGCAGACTCTTTTTTTTTAGCTGTCTCTGCTCAAAAATAATAATGAATTCAAATCAATGTTGTTATGAATTATTTACCTATTGAAGGCTTCAGTTACTTCATATTAAAAGGGGGAATATTGCATATTGCCAACAAACTTTTCGATGACAAAAACATGATGGATAGATGGATAGATCTGAGGATGATCCTTTCTAGAGATTTAAGCGCTGAAAGTTAAGGGAAAAAAAGTATGACCTATTTTTAACACTTTTATGGGCGGGGCTAGGGCTGGGGGATATGGCCTTTTTTTAATATCTCGATATTTTTAGGCCATGTCACGATACACGATATAGATATCGATATTTTGCCTTGGCCTTGAATGAACACTTGATGCATATAATCACAGCAGTATGATAATTCTATGTGTCTACATTAAAACATTCTTGTTCATACTGCATTAATATATGCTCATTTTAAAAGGGAAATCACAACTAAGTCAATTTACCAAAAACTGTGTTTATTAAACAGTTATTAAGCAGTGGCACAAACATTCATGTCATTTCAACACAGAAAGTGCAAGATTGTCAGAGACATTTAAAACAAGCTATGAGTGCATTTTTGTGCATGATGTCACTAATATGACATATCAAAACAACACTAAATTAAAGTGCACTTTTTGTACAGAACGCCACTACAATAGTTTAAAACAAATAAAGTGCACTTTTGTGCATGATGTCACACAAGATATTTAAATAACTGTCAAATAAAAATGAGCTGCATAATAGGAAATCAAATAGTGTATGTCCTTTGCTATGTGGTAGGTTCCTGCGGACGTTATCTCCTTCTGTTGTTGACTATTTGTTTCATACGGTGTTGATGTGGAAATGGTTGCTTGGGCATTTTGTTGGTGTGGCACCGAACGGAGATGTTGACATGCGGAGTTTCAAGCACTCTTCATTTTCTAGCGGGTGACTTTTCAAATGATGCTACACATTAGCAGTGCTTCTACTTTTTGTAGCAACGCTTTTGCCCCACACTTGACATATTACGGTTGTTTGTTCGACATATTCCCACATGAAGCCAAACCACCGCCAGACAATGTTGTTTTTCTTGGGAATTAATTCTTCCTTCATTTGTTACCAGATTCGCACCTTCTTTCTCTTGTTTTACCACTCGCACCACAGCTAACGTTACCCATGCCGCTACATGTCTGCTCCGCGAGGGCGTATACGTATGTGACGTATGTAAGAAGGTGCGCTTGTTTTATGTCTCTGTGAGAAGGAGGGACAAGAAAGAGTTAGAAACGACTGTAGTGTAATGCCCGCAGCTAAAAGCAACTGCGTGAGAACGTATACGCGAATATCACGATATAGTAATTTTCTATATCGCAAAGAGACAAACCCGCGATATATCGAGTATATCGATATATCGCCCAGCCCTAGGCGGGGCCCTTTGCGATCCCTGATAATTTTTGTGAGATTTCTTTAAACTGTCATTGTTAAAAAATTAATGAATCAAAATCAATGTTGTATGAATTATTGATCTAGAGTATTTTGAGGTCAAATGAGAGGGACAAGCGGTAGAAAATGGATGGATGGACTTTACATCAAATATTTCACGTTGACATTTTTTGCACATGTTGTCTCCTTGCCATTAAAACACAAGATTGTCTTTTACAAAAAGGGTATAAAACATGAAAAAAATTTATTTACCTTTATATCGACAGATCTGAAGTTGATTCTCAAACTGTATGTGTACCACTAGTGGTACATGGGCTCCATTTAGTGGTACACTGATTAATTATTGAAGTACAGTGTATCATTTTCCTATATTTAAACACAGTATTACTGTTCAACTGTGTGTAATGTTACAGTGGCCAAACATATTAAATATATTTGTTAAATAAAACTTCTGCCTTGTTTTAATGAATACTTTGGCCTACTATGCTACTGTATTTTAATGTTGGTCATTATGGTGGTACGTGTGGAGAGCCAAGTAATTTATGAGGTGGTACTTGGTGAAAAAAGTTAGAGAACCAAAAAAAAAATACCTGACTTAATTTTAACATGTTTATGACTTAGACCCTTTTGGGTCCCAGTGACCAAACATGAGGGGAGCCCTAAAGGTGGAAACAAATAAACATATTGTCATGGTTTTGAAAATGAAAAATATCAAAATGACCCCCTCATACTTTGATTTATCAGTGTGCGCCCAACAGTGGAAAATGTTTGGACACCCCTGCCTTGGTTTATCACTCAATAATACATATTTGTATCATTTCTAAGCACTTTTAAAATAATTATTGTTGTTGTGTATGGGTCAAGTGAGAGCTGCTGTTAGCTCATTGGTTTCACAGGTGATAAAAGCGCTCGTCTTCCTTACGGCGACTTTAAATGCCTTGTGCAGGAATTAAAGGCACTGTAAAACAGCCTTTGTGTTTATAGTCGCAACTTGCTAGTTAAACAGGTGGAGGATGGAGAGAAGAAAATACAGCATCACACCTGTTTATTAACATGCGTGTGCCCACACATGCACAGTGAGTCACTCACCAGCGCATTTTAGAGAGCCTTCTAGTAGAAAGCTTTTCTTATTGCTGTTGATGGTGGAGGAGCACACTGAGGCTGTGTTCCACACCGCAACTACTTCACTCCTGCAGCAGCATAAACGCTCCACTGTTTATGTGTTTGCCTAAGCTAACACACTGGAGATACTGTGTGTGCGTGTGTGTGTGTGTGTGTGTGTGTGTGTGTGTGTGTGTGTGTGTGTGTGTGTGTGTGTGTGTGTGTGTGTGTGTGTGTGTGTGTGTGTGTGTGTGTGTCCGTAGGTAATGAGGTGTGCCCGTATTGAGAATGACTTCATTGAACTGCAATACAGTTCCAACAACGTTTGACGTTCTCAACTAGAAAACAGAAATTAAAAAAGAGAAAGTTAATGACTATAAGTCTTACACTGTACTTTTAGGTCCTTGCTGTTCCCCTTTCATCTGTCAACAGTCAAAACCAAATCAATGTGAAAAAATGCTGAAAAGTAGGTGTGTGAATATTTGGGCACCTAACAATTCAATGTAATGCCCATTCCTGGGGTGACGATTCGATTCAGAATTGATTCTTGATTCAAACTGATTATCGCAATGTATTATTTGGTGCAATACTTATAATTCAACTTTTCAAAAAGGTTACAGGTTAGAAAAGCTCCTTCTGGTTGCATGGATATGGTCTAAAACATGATTTTAGCAAGCTTTGCAGAAGAGCATTGCCAACTACTGCACATGACAGTCCACGTGACAACATTATACATGAAAAACATTTCATATGGAAGTACCCTGATGGGCATTTATCGCCTTTGTGTTGCGTTCAAGTGATCAAGGCAGCTTTTATTGCATCTAGGGTAAGGGTGTCCATGTGTAGTGTAATTAAATAAGTATCTAAATGAATTTGATTTCAAAATCACTACGCTAACTTTCGTTGTTTTTTTATTATTATTCATTACAACTACTGCATGTTTGCTGTCTCAGAGTGATCTGTGATTACGTTTACACAGCTGTTTTTACACCGAGTCGGCGATGGCAATGCTTTAAGTCCGCATATTAATGTCACACCAAATTGAAGAAGGAAGTTTTAAAAAACATGTAAAAATACAGTGAAAACTGCGGTAAAGCCATATTTTTTCGAGGGTAATTGCAAATACACTGTTATACACACACATACACAAAAACACACAGCAGAGCGCTGATTGTGACGTAACAACAATCTTTTACACCAAAATAACACCTCAGTTTGCAATGATTAAAGCAAGCTATACCAGACTGAACAACACGTAACTTCAACTACTTCAACTTTCACACACCCCCTCACCCCCACACACACACAATGCAATATGAAGTATAAACGATAAAACATTGAATATTAAGAGTATGTACAAGTTCGACTACGACCTTGTTTACTTCCCTGACAACCTCCTAAAAAGTTTTGTAATCAATCAGAAATATCAAACAGCTAAAATGTGTCAGACATGGGGAAGTGTGGAGAAAGTGTTTTGCATATCACCCATCATGCACTGTAACGCATTTATATATGTGTAATTTTAAATAATATGTAGGTGTTTTATAATGTACATAAAGTTCAATGAGCAGGAATTGTATTATGTGCAACTTTATTTGTTGTTTGTAGGTCATTTACACCATGAGTGGGGAAAGTAGTATGGATTGTCCGAGTAATATGTTGATGCTGGGCTCCAGTCACTTTTAAATTAAATATGTGGTTATTGATCATTAATTCAATTTTTGACCACCAAAGGGCGGCAATAGCCATCCAATCCATCCACAGGGGACTAACTTTAGGCCAAAACACGCCGTGGGTCAATTTTCTTGTTAAACCTGTGTTGTCTCGCGGGCCACAATTGGCTCGCGGGCTGTAATCTGGACACCCCTGGTTTAAGATTTTCAACAGGTGGTCCATGAACACCAGGGGATCCGCAGGGGGTCGTGAAAATTTTGGTTGTTTAGAATAAAAAAAAATTAAAAAAATATTCCCTCCGCAATTTTTCCACATATTAAAAATGTAATTAAACACAATTCAACATGATCCAACACACTGTCGTGTACTTTAGAAATGGCAGCGGCATGGCCACCCTACCCACTGCAGGTTTAAAATAAAAACATGAATACATGAATATATTATTATATCCATGTTAGCATTTAAGATAGCTAGCACTTAGCGCTGTACTTGCCTGTTAGTGACTAGCTGTACAAGCTTCCAGCAGGAATTTAGGGCTGTAGTTTGCTAGCGACTGGTGTGCCAGTCGTCAGCTACTAATTAAGGCACTAGCAATTAGCGCACCAGTTGTCAGAGACAGTGATTAACACGCTTGTTCTCAGCTAGCAATTAGTGCACTAGTTGTCAGTTAGCAATTAGTCCACCAGTTGTGAGATAGTGGTTAATATGCTAGTCCTCAGCTAGCAATTAGTGCACCAGTTGTCAGCTAGTGGTTAACATGCTAGTCCTCAGCTAGCAATTAGTGCACCAGTTGTCAGCTAGCAATTTAATTTGATTTGACTGAAGTTTTATTTCGAACATGAATGCAGTTTCAACATGATACATCACATATTTTCCATTTCTCAGTCAACCAGTTGTCAGCTTGCAATTAACGTGCTAGTTGTCAGCTAGCAATTAGTCTACCAGTTGTCAGCTAGCAAATAGCGCATCCGTTGTCAGCCTGTGATTAACGCACCAGTTGTCAGGTAGCTATTAGCGGCGCTATACAATAGTATTTGAATATCTTAATATTGCACAATAACATGGTAACTTTAGGGCTAGTTTATTTTAACACAATTGTATGCAGGTTATATAAGTAGCAGGTCCCCGCTTCATCTCTGAAGACCCCTGATTTAATGCGTTAATATCCTAAGGAATACATCGCTGCATATACACAATATTGCATATATTACCCCAGAAATTGTGCTATTTCTTAAAAGTAGAAGAGGAAGAAAGTGAAAGCAGAGCATGTCCTCCCCTCGGGGACAAATCATTTCACTGATGCAGATCCCCACTGAGCAGCCAGGCAGCCTCTGTTGGGTCTCTCCCCAGGCTGAGTGCTTCCTTTGGGGCATGCCAGTCAAACCAGGCAGGGGGTGGGAGTGATGGAGAGATGGGGGTAATGGTGGGATGTGATTTGTGCAGATGTCAGAATATTTAGCTTTTTTCTCTCCCCTCATTTTTAATTCCCACATCTTCCTTTTGCCAGTGAAGGCGGGCACACGGGCACGAAGGGTAAGTGTTGTCCCTGAAGCCTAAATTATAGGAGTGCTGAAAAAAATCAGCTCACAACCAAATCGTGATTGTTATTTGTTATGATTACAAATCGATTCATAATTTTCAAGAATCAAATTTTTTTAAAGGATCAATTTGTTAAAAGTGCTTACTCACTGCGTGTATACGCCCTACTTAGCTTTTGTAACGTGTAACTTCTTTTGAAAAAAAAAAATAATAATAATATAATAGCGTTGTCCCGATACCAATATTTTGGTACCGGTACCAGTACCAAAATTATTTTGATACTTTTCTGTACTTTTCTAAATAAAGGGGACCACAAACAATTGCATTATTGGCTTTATTTTAACAAAAAATCTTACGGTACATTAAACATGTTTCTTATTGCAAATTTGTCCTTAAATAAAATAGTGAACATACAAGACAACTTGTCTTTTATTAGTAAGTAAGCAAACAAAGGCTCCTAATTTAGCTGCTGACATATGCAGTAACATATTGTGTCATTTATCATTCTATTATTTTGTCAACATTATTAAGGACAAGTGGTGGAAAATGATTTATTAATCCACTTGTTCATTTACTGTTAATATCTGCTTACTTTCTCTTTTAACATGTTCTATCTACACTTCTGTTAAAATATAATCACTTATTCTTCTGTTATTTGATACTTTACATTAGTTTTGGATGATACCACAAATTTGGGTATCAATCCGATACCAAGTCGTTACAGGATTATACATTGGTCATATTCAAAGTCCTCATGTGTCCAGGGACACGTTTCCTGAGTTTATAAACATAATATAAATAAATAAAAAAACGAAAGAAGATGTTGCAATGCCAAAAAATATTGACGTAATCATAGTAGTATCGACTAGATACGCTCCTGTACTTGGTATCATTACAGTGGATGTTAGGTGTAGATCCACCAATGTACCGGTACTTTTCAGAGGTGGTATAGTACCGAATATGATTAATTAGTATTGCGGTACTATACTAATACAGGTATACCGTACAACCCTACTGTAGAGGTGACTTTTCCTGTTTAATCCACATTTTCTTTGCTCTCTGCTGCACTCATTTTTGTACTTTCTCTTCTCACTCCATGCAATGAATCAACCGCGATACAACAAGATGGCACAACCAAACTTGATAGTTGATAGTTGATAGTGTTACCTGTTTGGGTGTTATTGTCACTCCCTGTGTTACTTGGTTACCAGAGAGCGAGTGCTGTTCATAAAACCAACCTTGCTTCACAACATCTGGGTTCTTCAAACAAAAATAAAATATGTATATATATATATATACTGTAACGTTTTATCAAAACTATTTTTTATTGCTATCGATTATATGTCTATCACAATATGTATTGATATTGTTTCATCGCTCGGCCAGAGTTACAACAGTCACAGTCTTTGTACCGAAATCAGGGAAGGCGTAAGAAAATAAATAAATACATAAATAAATTTAAAAAAAAAAATATATATATATATATATATATATATATAGCGGGCAGCACGGTGGAAGAGGGGTTAGTGCGTCTGCCTCACAATACGAAGGTCCTGAGCAGTCCTGGGTTCAATCCCGGGCTCGGATCTTTCTGTGTGGAGTTTGCATGTTCTCCCCGTGACTGCGTGGGTTCCCTCCGGGTACTCCGGCTTCCTCCCACCTCCAAAGACATGCACCTGGGGATAGGTTGATTGGCAACACTAAATTGGCCCTAGTGTGTGAATGTGAGTGTGAAAGTTGTCTGTCTATCTGTGTTGGCCCTGTGATGAGGTGGCGACTTGTCCAGGGTGTACACCGCCTTCCGCCCGATTGTAGCTGAGATAGGCTCCAGCGCCCCCCGCGACCCCGAAGGGATTAAGCGGTAGAAAATGGATGGATGGATATATATATATAGCGAACATTTTATCAAACATATTTTTTCTTGATATCAATTACGTGTCTATCGCGATACATTTTAATATCGTTTTATCGCCCATCCTTAGTTACAACGGTTTTATCAAAATCCTTTTTTATTGCTATCGATTATATGTCTATCACAATACGTATTGATATTTTTTCATCGCCCAGCCAGATTTACAACAGTCACTTGTATTGATTATGTTGATCCGAAATCAGAGAAGGCGTAGGAAACTACAGTATATATATATATATATATATATATATATATATATATATATATATATATCAAACATTTTATCAAACATATTTTTTATTGATATCACATGTCAATTGCGATATATTTTAATATCGTTTTATTGTCCATCCTTAGTTACAACGATGACTTGTATTGCAAATCTTGATCCGAAATCAGAGAAGACATAGGCGAAAGTGGGCTGTGCGCTCCTTGTACAAGTTGTATACACACAGGAAATATAAAACAGGCTTTTTGAACATGTTAAACACACTTCTGATGCAATAGCAGTTATTATAAATGTGACAACACTGAATTTGTCCACAAAGATAGCGAGATGAGTGACTTAATTCACAACCTTTCACACAGTTTGCATCCAGATAGTGGAATTAAGTGTGTGTTTGCGCTGGCCGCAGGTCAACTAGTGGCAGGCGTCATTGTCGTGGTCATCCTCGACGCTTCCGCTTTAAACTTTTTACAGAATCCAAGTGAAGGCCAATAATGGTTTTTCAAGAGAGGTCACCTGACGTCTATAATCTCAGACTCTGCTGCGGTCAGTGGTGGGAGGGAGGGGTCATCTTGGCTCAACGTTAGCAAAGAAGGAGACTGATGGAAGGTCAAAATAAAATGGGAAAAAGGCAGATGGACGGGCGAGAATAAGTGAGGTCAGTTAAAGCGATGACAGAGGCGTCAGTCAACTAGTTGTAAGTCCAGGTATCGTCCCAGAAGTTATGAAAATATTTGATGATGGTTGAAAAGTTACTTATTGCTGCTTTAAAGCCTTGTCCAGCTGTTTACTGATGTATAGTGTGCATGTTCAAATAACTCTTACTGCAAATGAATATCGGCTCCAAATATCGGTTATCGGCCTCCTTCACTACTAATAATCGGTGTTGGTGTCGGCAGTATAAAAAACATACTGGTCGATGTCTAATCTACATTCATAAGTGTGATTAATCGGATTTTAAAAATAATTTCTCCAGCAAAATTTAAATGTTGTATTAAACATTGCTTAAGGTTTTACCATGGTGATCGTCTGACCACTTTCTTTCTACTTCCAATTTTCCATAATCATCCAAATTGTACATCAAGCAGCGCTCCGCATTAGATTGTGTTTGTCTTTTTAAGATTTGACTGTTGTGTCTCTTGACATTATATAACATTAAACATGTTATATGGTTAATGCAGCTACAGGCTGTAGTAAATAAATATACATTGATTGATTGAGACTTTTATTAGTAGATTGCACAGTACAGTACATATTCTGTACAATTGACCACTTGTTTAAGTCGGGGTCCACGTTAATCAATTCATGGTAAAAAGTGAGTGCCAAGCAGTGAGATAGTGAGTTCCATTTTTATAGTCTTTGGTATGACTCGGCTGGGGTTTGAACTCACAACCTACCCATCTCAGGAGGGACACTCTAACCACTGGCAACTGAGTAGGTCAAGTAGTCAATGTAATTAATTGTGGCGGCTCGCCACGGCAAAATAAAAGCCAGCACACCTTAAAAATTAGGGTTTTTTTGACGTGAAAACAAACTAAGATAATATAATGTATGAATGGATATTTTTGTTTATTATTTGTGCACTATTGACGTGATGCACCAAAAGTTTGGCTGCCGAAAAAAAGACTTGCATCACCCAAACAGCGCTGCCGAAGCCGGATGTTGTGATGACATAAACAAGATGCACAGGATTGTCTGGAGCGGAGGCAGCATGTCTGCGATGTGGACGTAACGTTAATGTCTCCCAGATACGACAATCTATAAAATGTGCAAATGTTAGGAGGACAGTGGCGGCTTTTAAGGAGAGGAAGGCTCGCACAGCACGAAGCAAGTTCGACGTGGCCATCGAGCGACATAAGTAAAGAGTCTCTAAACATGAGTACATAATGATACAAAAAGATGCCAGATTTGTAACTAGTCGTTTTTAGAAAGAAAAAGTCACTAAAAGGATTAGAGAAGTCTCTAGAAATAAAAAAAAATTCTCAACAAAGTAGATCGTACTATAAGCCAGTGTTTTTCAACCTTTTTTGAGCCAAGGCATATTTTATTAATAAAGAAAATACGGAGGCACACCACCAGCAGAAAAGGTTAAAATGTGAAACTCCACCAGGTTGTCGTGCCTTATTTTGAGTTTGTTGTTGTTTTCCTGTGTGCAGTGCTTTAGTTCCTGTCTTGCGCTGTTATTTTGGTGACCCATCCTTCCTTTTATGTTGGTGTTTTCCTGTAGCAGCTTCACGCCTTCCTTTGAATGCTATTACCTGACCTGATTTGTGTTAGCAATCAAGACTATTTAAGGTGTGCGTACTATACCCTTCTTTGTGGGGACATTGTTGATTGTCATGTCATGTACGGATGTACTTTGTGGACGCTATCTCTGCTCCACACGCTGTAAGTCTTTGCTGTCGTCCAGCATTCTGTTTTTGTTTACTTTGTAGCAAGTCCAGTTTTACTTTCGTTTTGCATAGCCATCCCTATGCTACAGTGCCTTTTCCTTTCCCTTTTGTTCAGTTTTGTTTTAATCATTACATACCATTTTACCTGCACACTGTCTCCCGCTGTGCTCTGCATATTGGGATCTCGACAAAACCATGCTAAACACATTCCGACTTCTACAAAGCAATGAACTACCTGCTGCAACCTACTGATATGGAGTAGTACCGTATTTTCTGCACTATAAGGCGCACCTTCAATGAATGGCCTATTTTTAAACTTTGTTCATATATAAGGCGCACCGCATTATAAGGCCCATAGAATAGACGCTACAGTCGAGGCTGGAGTTATGTTATGCATCCCGTAGTTGCGAGACCTGTTGTGGGTCAATATTAGTCCATATATAAGGCGCACCGGATTATAAGGCGCACTGTCAGCTTTTGAGAAAATTGGAGGTTTTTAGGTGCGCCTTATAGTGCGGAAAATACGGTACATGGTTAACCTGCTGAGCTCTATACAGCACAGACACTAGACAACGGCACATTATTTGCAGATTATAATTATTGATTTGCAAAAAATATTTTGTGGACCAAGTAGGTGAAGTTGCAAAATTTCCCACGGCACACCAGACAATCTAGTGTGCCGCGGCACAGTGGTTGAAAAACACTGCTATAAGCAGCAACAATTGAAAATTAGAGCAAAACGATATTACGTAAGAAAAATATATGTTAATACTACTTAATAATAACACAGATTTGTTTTTAAATGTATGTACCGTATTGCATTTTGTTTGTCTTTCTAAAGAAAACGTATGCATTCCCGCAATCTATATGATTATGTCATGTTGATCACGCCCCCACCGCCACAGGTATGTTAGCAATTTGGGGAAACCCTGATAATAGTATGGCAGGAGAAATATGTGTTAGCTCATAAAAATGCTGATAATTGCTTAATGAAAGTTGACAGTAAACAGCACCCCCTGGTGAGAATATGCTGCCCATTATTCCATCTAAAAGTTCCAACATTTCCTCAAGCGAGCCTTGGACGCTTTCCACATTTGTCATCCTTGTGTTAACAACCTGAACTAGAGGCTGCCATCTTATTCTTTGCTCTCCACAATGGCACACTTCAAGTGAGCTCTTCACATTTCTGCATCTTAGAAGCATCAAGGTGATGCTATTCCCAGAGCACTCATGGCACTCAAAGCACACCATTGGACTCCAGCGCTGTGCCTCACACAAACACTAAAACACACCAGTTTGGCTGCACTACATAAAACAAAATGCACAGAATGCAGCTGATCATAAGAGCAAAAGAGACTGAAGCAGCTGTTGTTAGTAAATACACACTTTAACAGCTCATGTCAAACATCCTGCAAGAAATGCAATATTATCAAGCCCATTCATAGCTATTCACAAATAGCTATGTGGAACCGCTTATGTCGTCTGGTTATGTCGGTTGCTAACAGTAGCATGCCAACCTTTTAGCCAATTTTGTAGCCATATACATCAGAGTCATATAACTTAGTGCTTGAAACATGTTACCTGTGAGCATGCTAACACTAGCATGCTAGCATGTTCACTTTTTTAGGTAATTTTACAATAACACATAATACTTATTAAATACAATACTAAATAGAAAACCAACAATGAATGAAAGCAACAGTATCAGTAATAATGTCAATAATAAAAATTGAGACAAAAAATTTTTTTTTTTCTTTTTTAAATCAATTCTCGAAATTCAATTTAGAATCAGAATATATAAAAATCGCTATTTTAGAGTGAATTGGTTTTTGAGCACCCCTTCCAGTTCAGTGCAAAGTAAGCTTATGAATAAAATCCGGGGCTGTACCACAGCAACTAAGTAAATGCACACATGTATCTATTTTATTCAGATTGACGGCCAACGTGAGGAAAATGTTTGCACATGTACGATATAGTACAATACCTCATCGGTGTTATAGTCGAGACATACATTTCTGTAGAATGTGCGTCTGAATTTTAGACGCTTATTTTTTACTCTAAAATATCATATTAAAACTAGGGCTGGGCAATATATGGAGTTTGTAAGATGTATCGATATATTTTTTAAACAATATATGATATATGAAAATATCAATATCATTTACTTCACGTAAAAATTACCAAACGCCGCTTATTTGTTGTTCCTTGTTCTCCCCGCTCCCCATCCATGGGCTACTAAACCCCTCCCCTTCCTCCTTCCAAGACGTGTTTGCACTATAAGAACATTCATGATTGGTTGGTTGTTTACTATGATTAGTCACGATTGGTTAGGGACAGGCCAATCAGAGGCAAGATAGGGTGGATCATCAAACCAGGAAGGGAAATTAAAAAGTGACTGCCTGCAAATGTATTTTTTTATCTGAGTTTGATACATTTTGTAATATTTGCACAGCTATATTATTTATTTTATGTAGAAATAATATTTTTCTATTTCATTTGTGCTATGTAATTCTGTACTACTTAAACAGATTTTTTTCTGTGCTGTTAATACCCATCTTTACTAACTGGGTTATTAAAAATGCCACTGACAGTACAGTTGTCATTCACTTCAATTTTACTGAATATCGCTCAAAAATTAATATCTTTATATGTAGACTTTCACCCAAAAATATATCGAGATATATATCAAATATCGAGTTTAAGTAAAAATATACCGAGATATACTTTCTCGTCCATATCGCCCAGCCCTAATTAAAACACAAGAATAACAAATAAAAATGGGGGGGAACTTTTTAGGTAAATAAAAAATCCTTTATTATTACCCATTCTCTTTTTTTTCTTGTATTAAGGCAGTAGTTCGCAATTATTTTTCTGTAATACAGACAGAAGGGACAGAATTTTTCACGCCCCCCCTAAAGTTAATGTTTTTTTTAATCTGCATTTGCCAAGATAGTTCTTTACTAACACTAAAGAGGCTATTACGCCATTGCCTCTCACGCTGTTTGGAACTTGCTCACAGTTACATTTGTCTAGGGGACATACATTTTCCACACCCTCCATGAAGATATACGTTGTTACGCTATTGCAGTGATTCTTAATCTGTGGTACGCAAGCTCCATCAAGTATTACGCCAAAGAATTACCTGATTTTATGTGCAGTTTTTTATTTTCCCATATTCAAACACAGTGTTACTGTTCAAACTGTGGGCAACGTTACAGTGGCCAGAGACATTTGAGTTGGGTTGAGTTGAGTTTGAGTTTATTTGATACATACACCCATACAACATGATACATCACAATTTCCAGTTTCTTTATTATACATTTTCGAAAAGGAGTAGGAAGAATCCTACCCCTTTTCCTTTACATAACAGTTGCTAAAACCTTTGTTCACTTCCTGTTCTCAAATTATTCACAATATACTACATTACTAATAACAGTAAAAATAAATAAATAATAATTAGTGAAGTAAGTTATATTTCATTTGGTGAGATAAATAAGATTATTTAGAAAATAAATGGATGGATGAAATAAATTCAGAATGTTTATCATGGTTCTTCTTCTTTGTACTTTGTAAACACTTTAAGTTTGAAGAGTTTCTTGAAGTGGATCATATTAGTACATTGTTTGATTTCTTTGGTTAATCCATTCCATAATTGAATTCCACATACTGATATACTGAAGGTCTTATGTTTTGTACGTGCGTACAAATGTTTTCAATTACATTTTTATCTAAGATAATATTTCTCCTACATTAAACACATGAAATATGCTTGTTACAGTAAGGAAGAGATTCATATGGCCCCAATTCTGGGTGGATCCCATGTTAGAGGAAGAGGAGGGGTTAATTATTTTTGCAATGCAATCTGCTGAAAATAATGGAAAACGCCACTCTACATAGTGGTCAAAGTTGGAATTGCCACAAATTACGTGTTAGGATATTCAACACTCTACTGCTGTTTGGTGGCTGAAGTGGATAGTGCACCCCTCCAATTTGTCACGTTTCATCTGTTAGGTAGACCGTGACAAATGGCGCCGTACGAATCCCCTTCATAAAACCACTGCCTTGTTTTTAACAAATACTTAGGCTTACAATGCTACTGCGCAAGCTGCTTTGGTTATGTCAACAGCCGCTTATGTTGACGTCAGTCAGTCGGTCTACGGGGTGTCGACATAAACGGATTCCACTGCAATAGCTGTTGTTAGTACATCAGTCGAGGAAAATGATCAAACTACATAAATAACATACTGTAATTTGATTTTGATTTTTTTTTTTATCTTGATAGATTACAAATTAACACCAATGAGTTGACTGATGAACATTATCAATCCAATCCAATCCACTTTATTTATATAGCACATTTAAACAACAAAAATGTTTCCAAAGTGCTGCGCAAAAATATTAAAAACAAGATTCTAATACTATCCTTAATTCCACCAATGACTGAATAAAAAATAAAAAAAACAATATAAAAACAATATAAGAACAATAGAAAAATAAATATGATAAAAACTATTTTAAAGGTTAAAATCAATCAAAACAATAAATAGAAATAAAAATGTAAAAACACAGAGGATCACACAACTCACGTAGTGTTGAAAGCCAGAGAATAAAAGTGGGTCTTAAGACGAGACTTAAAACACTCCACTGTGGGAGCACTTCAAACATGGAGGGGCAGGGTGTTCCAGAGCTTAGGGTCGACCACAGAGAAAGCCCTGTCTCCCTTGGTTTTAAGTCTGGTCTTGGGCACCACGAGCTGGAGCTGGCTCTCGGACCTCAGAGCGCGCGCAGGAGTGTAAATTTGGATGAGGTCCGAGATATTTATATTGATTTATCACATAATTTATTCAGAAAATATAAATAACGACAAATAAAAATACAATACTATGAACCGCAACATGTAAGTGTAAAAAAACCCAACAAGATTTGTACAATTTCAGAATGTGCTTGTTCTGTTTTTAAAGTTCTCTTTATTTTTAAGTTATCGTTATGTGATTTTAGCAGTCCGGCCCACTTGGGAGTAGATTTTTCTCCATGTGGACCCCGATCTAAAATGAGTTTGACATCCCTGCCTCAGCAGAGAATGTGTAATCCAAAACTACTGCAGGTGTACTACAAGTATATTGCACTACTGCACAAGTATGTTGCATCCTAATCCAACAACAGCACATTTTAACAAGAAACCAGAAGCAGACGTTCATTGTCTATAACAGTGGTTCTCAAATGGGGGTACGCGTACCCCTGGGGGTACTTGAAGGTATGCCAAGGGGTACGTGAGATTTTTTTTAAATGTCTGTCAAAAAGAACTGTGAAAAGAAATGCAACAATGCAATATTCAGTGTAGACAGCTAGATTTTTTGTTGACATGTTCCATAAATATTGATGTTAAAGATTTCTTTTTTTGTGAAGAAATGTTTAGAATTAAGTTCATTACAATCCCCAAAGAGGGCACTTTAAGTTGATGATTACTTCTATGTGTAGAAATCTTTATTTATAATTGAATCACTTGTTTATTTTTCAACAAGTTTTTAGTTATTTTTATATCTTTTTTTCCAAATACTTCAAGAAAGACCACAACAAATGAGCAATATTTTGCACTGTTATACAATTTAATAAATCACAAACTAATGACATAGTGCTGTATTTTACTTCTTTATCTCTTTTTTTTCAACCAAAAATGCTTTGCTTTGATTAGGGGGTACTTGAATTAAAAAAAAATTTCACAGGGGGTACATCACTGAAAAAAGGTTGAGAACCACTGGTCTATAACTAAAGTCACGTTGAGACTTGAGACTTTTTTTAGTAGATTGCACAGTACAGTACATATTACGTACAATTGACCACTAAATGGTTAAACCCGAATACGTTTTTCAACTTGTTTAAGTCGGTGTCCACGTTAATCAATTCATGGTATGTTCATGTTAAAAGTATGACGTCACTTCAACGTTTGTATAGTCGTAGAACCGTATAATATACATATAATAATCTACATTTGGGGTTATTTAGTCCACTTACAGCTGGTGTCGGTAAATAATGAAACATGAGGTAATAGTAACAGGTTAGGACATAATGTTGGACACCGTGTATGTTGCGAGCATCCACTGACACATATCAAGTGTTAGCATAAATAGTTATTTTAATAAATACATTAATTACTTGATAATATGTTGTAAACCCCATACAATTATCCCACTGACTTAAAAGAAAGTGAAGCATCCTTGCTGGGTCAAACTTGCTAACTTTCTGGACCACAAACTTTAATTTCCGGTTCGAACTACGTGACAACCAACTCCAATAAAACTTCTAGAACATTCCAGGTGTTTCCCTCCATTTAACACCTGTAGTAGATACAGCATCACCGCCGAAGCCACAACGGACAAAAACGAGTCTTATTTAACACAGGGGTTGTCTTACCTGAGCCGGTTCCGTCGCCTCCCCGGTCCGATGGTCGTGGTCTGTGGTGTCAAGCGGCGAAGAAAGCAGGTCGACTCGGTACCGACTGACTGACTAAAGACGGCAGCGCAGCCATCCGTCAAGATTGAAGCGGCAAGATGGCACAGGAAGCTTCCTTTCAGTATAAAAGCACGAACGTAATTTTCAAGACAAGTTTACGTTAGGACATGCATTTTGTCCTGCTTTTTTCCTCCACGGTTGTTCATTTTAGTGTTGTAGAAACATTACAGCAACACAAAGATGTGTTTTTGTTTTCATAGTAATTTGAACAACCCGGATGACACATGTAAGGATTTATTTTGAAATGATTAATCAGCCGTGGGGCTTGAAATTCTAGAATGTTTCGAAAATGTTAACAACCCCTTATAATAATGAAAAATAATAATAATGATAATATTTGCTACCATATTTTCTATAAACATTTAATATATATTTTGACCCAATACAATTATTTAATACAATTTTATTGTACTTAATTTAACGTAAAATGTAATAATTTGTCAAGGAAATAATTATGTAATCCACATAATATAATTTACATTAATGCCATAAGAGAACAATGCTAATGCTTGATCATTAGATTTAATCAAAACTTGAATTATAAATCACGGTATAGGAAAATAACACATACCCTAAAGTCATTTATAAAATAATTACAACAGTCATTAAAAAAATAAAATAATAATAATAGCTATCAAATTCTCTATAAACACTGAATATATATTTCGGCCCCTTACAATTATTTTTAAGATTTGTATTTTACTTTGTCAAGTGAATAATTATGTCATTCACATAATATAACTTACATTCATGGCATAACATAGAATGTTAATGCTTGATCATTACGTTTAATCAAAAATTGATACTAAATACATCTTAATTTATAAATCTAATTAAAATGACAACAATGGACCAAAGTACTGTACAGGAAAATACCACATTACATAAAGTCCATTTATAAAATAAATAAAACAAACAAGCATTTAAAAAAAAAATTAAAACAAATAAAAATAATACTAATAGTGATAATTATAATAATAATACAATCTCTATAAACAATATGTATTTTGACCTCATACAATTATTTAAAAAACATATTTTACTTAATTTAACGTAAATGTAGTTATTTGTCAAGTAAAAAAAAATCCATCCACATACATTAATGGCATAACAGAAATATGGTAATGCTTTATCATTACATTGAATCAAAACTTAATTTCCAATCCATCATTTTTTATGTATCAACATAAATTAACCACAGTGGACCAAAGTGCTGTACTGTACAGAAAAATGACACATAGCCTACTGTTCGTTTATTAAAAAATTAAAATAACATTCCTTGACAAAAAATAATAATAAAAAACAAATACTAACAATAATGATAATAATAATGATGACAGTAATAATAATAATATATATCTAATTTTCTAAAAAGACCTATTATATATGTTGACCCCATACAACTATTTTGAGATTTTTATTTTACTTAATTTAACGTTAATGTAGTCATTTGTCAAGTAAGTAATTATGGCATCTACGTAGTATAATTTACATTAATGGTATAACAGAGAAATGTTAATGATTTATCATTACATTTAATCAAAATATATCCAATCCATCTGTATTCATAAATCAATTTAAAATACCCACAGCTGACCAAAGTGATGTACAGAAAAATAACGTATAGCTAAAGTCCATTTTTAAAATAAATAAAAGTAGCATTCTTTTAAAACAACAGAAAAACAAACAAACAGTAAAACGCAAAACATAAAGTCAGTGTCACCAGTGTTGGGACTAACGTTAGTTAGTTACAAAGTAACGCGTTACTGTAACGCCGTTAATTTCGGCGGTAACTAGTAGTCTAATTCGT
This sequence comes from Nerophis lumbriciformis, assembly GCF_033978685.3. Taxonomy (NCBI): domain Eukaryota; kingdom Metazoa; phylum Chordata; class Actinopteri; order Syngnathiformes; family Syngnathidae; genus Nerophis; species Nerophis lumbriciformis. Next base: position 26,543,475 of record NC_084571.2, on the reverse strand, counting down.
TATTTTTTATATTCAGTAACTCAGTTACCATTACTACATGATGCGTTACTGCGTTATTTTACGTTATTTTTTATGTAGTATCGGCTACAAACAAAAGATCTGAGTGTGTTTTATTGGAGAGTTGCAGTGTCGTCCTTCTGAATCTTCTTGTGTCACAACGGGGAGAAGAGAAGAGGTGTGTGTCTGGGTGTGGGTGTGGGGAGGGGGGGCGTGTCTATGTTTACCAACAAGACATCATGGCGGAGACGCAGTCGAGTTTCTTAACATGGAGATATTCTCACTACTTTTCTTTTGTCAATCACAAAGAAAAGAACATTTTAGTTAAATGTAAGTTGTGTCTTGGATCAAAGATCCCATCTACTGCCCAAAACAGCAATTCAAATCTGCTGAAACAGCTACAAGAGCAACATGCTTCGACAAAGCTGGTAAAGAGATACACAGACTCCGATGCCACTTCACCTCCACCTCCACCTAAGGATTTTAACGGAGGCACTACTAGCCAGGACAACGCTGATAGAGCCATTGCAGCGTATGTGCTAGAAGACATGCAGGCTATTTCTACAGTGGAGTCACCCGCTTTCAGGCAGCTAATTAGCATGATACCGGCGTCAAACAGCAAATGGCACGGAAAACATTTTCACGTACTTGGACACAGTGGACAGTGAGTACATAAACATGGAAAGCGAGCTAAAGAAAACACTCCAAACTCTGCTTCTGCTCATCATTCAGCACTGAAGGTACACACTCACTGTCAATTCTCTTATATACTGTTGCTCTTTCATTCTAGACTTCTTGAGTGTTTGATTATCACATCACTCTAAATGTATAGACTATAAAGTTCACAAACATAAAGAGGGATCCTAGTGGGCCAGGCCAATCTTTCCTCATCGCTAAACTAAAACTGGGGAAATGCGTAGTGTTCTGGGCTTCAGTACAGTGTTGATCTCCTGAAGACATGATTTTATTTCACAATTCCTTGAGAGAAAAAAACACCTGGTTAGGCTTGTGTATGTCATGTGTGCCTTCCTTGGGTGAAGCCAGCTATACAGCTATGTTGTTATTATGCTGTTTGTTACTTATGTATGTTATGTTACAGCTATTTAAAATAGTGTTGTCAATTTGTTCTGGCCTGAAATAAATTGGCCCTTTGAAACATATCTTTGTCTTTGTGTGTTGTATGCAGACCACATTGCTTTCTGAGTTCAGTGATGCAAATGCATGTCAAGTTGATCAACAGATTGTATTATTCTCCAGTGCAATAACAGTACTGAAATGAAGGCTAAAAGGGCATTAATAGCATACTTGCCAACCTTGAGACCTCCGATTTCTGGAGGCGGTGGCGTGGTTGGGGGCGGGGTGAGTGGTTGGGGGCGTGGTTAAGAGGGGAGGAGTATATTTACAGCTAGAATTCACCAAGTCAAGTATTTCATATATATATATATATATATATATATATATATATATATATATATATATATATATATATATATATATATAAGAAATACTTGACTTTCTGTGTTCATTTATTTACACATATACACACACATAACACTCATCTACTCATTGTTGAGTTAAGGGTTGAATTGTCCATCCTTGTTCTATTCTCTGTCACTATTTTTCTAACCATGCTGAACACCCTCTCTGATGATGCATTGCTGTGTGGCACGCACAAAAGTGCTTTCATCAAATGCACTAGAGTCAGGAATCTTCCATCTCTCCCTAGCATGGCCCAAAACCGGTCAATCTTTGCTTCCTGAGGAAGATCTTCACTGCCAAGCACTTGGTAGTCCACTACTTCTTCCCGGAGGCTATCCAGGTCCAATCGCAGCTGCGGCTTGGAACTTACAAGCGTATTTCTTCATCTTACTCGTCGTCGGCGTCGCCATGGCTGTATCTTCCTCGTTCTTCTGCTTCGTCTCCTTGTTGTGTGCGCAGTTGTGCACTCTCTAAAAGCCGTAGATGTTGTTGTCACATGCATGTACAGTAGATGGCAGTATTTTTCTGTTTAAGAGTGTCACAACATTGCTGTTTACGGCAGACAAACTGCTTTACGGTAGACGAAAAAGTGACTGCTGTTGTTGTGTGTTGTTGCCGCGCTGGGAGGACGTTAATGAAACTGCCTAACAATAAACCCACATAAGAAACCAATAACTCGCCCTCGATCATTATATAGTTATAACGTGATTGGGCAGGCACGCTGTTTATATTGTGGGAAAGCGGACGTGAAAACAGGCTGTCCTCACTCAGGTCTGCATGGAGCTGGAGGGGGCGTGGCCTCCAGCTCCGGCTGAAAATCTGGAGATTTTCGGGAGAATATTTGTCCCGGGAGGTTTTCGGGAGAGGCGCTGATTTTCGGGAGTCTCCCGGAAAATTCGAAGGGTTGGCAAGTATGATTAATAGGAGATTTAAAAAAAAAAGAAAAAGAAAAAAATAAGTAACTAAATAGTTACTTTTCGCGCATTACTTTTTGGTGTAAGTAACTGAGTTAGTAACTGAGTTACTTTTGAAATAAAGTAACTAGTAACTGTAACTAGTTACTGTTACTAGTTACTTTATTTCAAAAGTAACTCAGTTACTGATTTTCAGCCGGAGCTGGAGGCCACGCCCCCTCCAGCTCCGGCTGAAAATCTGGAGATCTTCGGGAGAATATTTGTCCCGGGAGGTTTTCGGGAGAGGCGCTGAATTTCGGGAGTCTCCCGGAAAATTCGGGAGGGTTGGCAAGTATGATTAATAGGAGCTTTAAAAAAAAAAGAAAAAGAAAAAAATAAGTAACTAAATAGTTACTTTTCGCGCATTACTTTTTGGTGTAAGTAACTGAGTTAGTAACTGAGTTACTTTTGAAATAAAGTAACTAGTAACTGTAACTAGTTACTGTTACTAGTCACTTTATTTCAAAAGTAACTCAGTTACTGATTTTCAGCCGGAGCTGGAGGCCACGCCCCCTCCAGCTCCGGCTGAAAATCTGGAGATTTTCGGGAGAATATATGTCCCGGGAGGTTTTCGGGAGAGGCGCTGAATTTCGGGAGTCTCCCGGAAAATTCGGGAGGGTTGGCAAGTATGATTAATAGGAGCTTTAAAAAAGAAAAAAAAGAAAAAAAGAAGTAACTAAATAGTTACTTTTCACGCATTACTTTTTGGTGTAAGTAACTGAGTTAGTAACTGAGTTACTTTTGAAATAAAGTAACTAGTAACTGTAACTAGTTACTGTTACTAGTTACTTTATTTCAAAAGTAACTCAGTTACCGATTTTCAGCCGGAGCTGGAGGCCACGCCCCCTCCAGCTCCGGCTGAAAATCGGGAGATTTTCGGGAGACTATTTGTCCCGGGAGGTTTTCGGGAGAGGCGCTGAATTTCGGGAGTCTCCCGGAAAATTTGGGAGGGTTGGCAAGTATGATTAATAGGAGCTTTAAAAAAAAAAGAAAAAGAAAAAAATAAGTAACTAAATAGTTACTTTTCGCGCATTACTTTTTGGTGTAAGTAACTGAGTTAGTAACTGAGTTACTTTTGAAATAAAGTAACTATTAACTGTAACTAGTTACTGTTACTAGTTACTTTATTTCAAAAGAACTGAGTTACTTTTGAAATAAAGTAACTAGTAACTGTAACTAGTTACTGTTACTAGTTACTTTATTTCAAAAGTAACTCAGTTACCGATTTTCAGCCGGAGCTGGAGGCCACGCCCCCTCCAGCTCCGGCTGAAAATCGGGAGATTTTCGGGAGAATATATGTCCCGGGAGGTTTTCGGGAGAGTCGCTGAATTTCGGGAGTCTCCCGGAAAATTCGGGAGGGTTGGCAAGTATGATTAATAGGAGCTTTAAAAAAGAAAAAAAAGAAAAAAAGAAGTAACTAAATAGTTACTTTTCACGCATTACTTTTTGGTGTAAGTAACTGAGTTAGTAACTGAGTTACTTTTGAAATAAAGTAACTAGTAACTGTAACTAGTTACTGTTACTAGTTACTTTATTTCAAAAGTAACTAGTAACTGTAACTAGTTACTGCTTTTCATCAACTAACCCAACACTGAGTGTCACATGGTGTATATGTAGTTATTATATTATGTATATATTATATGTATATATTATGTTATATTATATTATGTTATTATATTATGTTGTTATGTTGTTATTATGTTGTCTTCAGTAATGCGGACGCTGTATCGATCCGTTGTGGTGAAGAAGGAGCTGAGCCAGAAGGCAAAGCTCTCGATTTACCGGTCGATCTACGTTCCCATCCTCACCTATGGTCATGAGCTTTGGGTCATGACCGAAAGGACAAGATCACGGGTACAAGCGGCCGAAATGAGTTTCCTCCGCCGGGTGGCGGGGCTCTCCCTTAGAGATAGGGTGAGAAGCTCTGCCATACGGGTGGAGCTCAAAGTAAAGCCGCTGCTCCTCCACATCGAGAGGAGCCAGATGAGGTGGTTCGGGCATCTGGTCAGGATGCCACCCGAACGCCTCCCTCGGGAGGTGTTTCGGGCACGTCCGACCGGTAGGAGGCCACGGGGAAGACCCAGGACACGTTGGGAAGACTATGTCTCCCGGCTGGCCTGGGAACGCCTCGGGATCCCCCGGGAGGAGCTGGACGAAGTGGCTGGGGAGAGGGAAGTCTGGGCTTCCCTGCTTAGGCTGCTGCCCCCGCGACCCGACCTCGGATAAGCGGAAGAAGATGGATGGATGGATGGATGGTTGTTATTGTCATCTGCTCTTAGTTAATGTGTAGATAACCAAATAAAGTCAGAGTGAATACAAATGAAGGTGTTCATATATGACCTAACTGACACACATGGAACAAACTTGGGGGAAAAAAATCTACAAATGCATTGTGGCGTTCCACAGGCTGCCACACTAGAACCAGTATTGTTTTATGTTTATCTTGAAACCTGTGACAGAATCATGGAGAAACACCAATTTCCTGCTGATCTAGAGTCATTTAAATGATGTATTGTGCTGGTTAAATAGCACTTCCTGTTAGCAGCGCGAGGACAGGCGTGTTGCGATACACAACAAAGCAAAGAGACCTGATATAGAGCGGCGGGCAAGCGCACAGCAGCTCAGCGGGAGCGACCAATGGAGCACATTGTCACCGGGGAGGTGATGACGACTTTTTGGCTGCGATGTGGTCCTCCGTCATGCCAATGTGCTGGCACGCCAACAAGAAGGGATCGTAAAAATAGAACGCAGCCAAGAACGTGGCGAGCGTTGAAGCTGAAACACAACACCGCTTTCTACCCCCGAAGCTTTAAAAGCGATAGTGTTATGATACTGAATCTGTGCGTACACTAAGTATGAAATTACATTTTTGCCAAATTGAGGGTTCAGGTGCCGGTCAGGTGCACGAGGAGCGGTTAAAGGTCAGGATGTAAGCCAGACAGGAGGTATCCAAGGTCGCCGTCCAAAAAGCCAGCGAGCACCTGCCGGCCATCAGGTTCTCTCACTGCCCTTTCAGCGCTGACAGCTCTGCTTATAGACGTGAAGACAGCAGCCAAACGTCCAACTCCTTCTTGAGGCCATCATTAGCCAACCGGCCCCAAACATGTTAACACTGTGTAGTACTTAACGACTCATTCACCAAGAAAAGAACTCTGTTCATTTTGAATGCGGTTACAGATTGTTATTTTTTTTAGTTACATTCGAAAGATGGCTGCAGTAGCTGAAGTCATAAGACAAATTAGTAAGTGTTCCCTTTTCGGAACTCCCATGAGTCCACATCACAAAAGTGTTCGGCGATTAAATGTCTATAGCAGGGGTGTCAAACGTACGGCCCGAGGGCCTGATCAGGCCCGCAAACCGGTTTTATCCGGCCCGCGGGATGAGTTTGCTAAGTATAAAAATGAGCCGAAATTTTTGAATGAAAGAAACCACTGTTCTATGTGTCCACTAGATGTCGCAATAGCAATTCTTTGTATCTTTGTATATTATGCTAGATTTGTAAAAAAAAAAAAAATAAACACAGGAAAATGAGCAAACATAAATAACATCCTGTAATTTGATTTTGATATTCATTTTTTATCTTGACAGATTGAAAATTAACACCATTGGGTTGACTGATGAACATTATCACAGAATTTATTCAGTAAGTATAAATCACGACAAATAAAGATAGAATACTATTAACCGCAAAATGTAAGTGTAAAAAAAAACCCAACAACATCATTATGATTTGTACATTTTCAGAATGTGCTTGTTCTATTTTTAAACAAAGAAAACAATCTGAAGTTGTCTTTATTTTTAAGTCATCGTGCCGTGATTTTACCAGTCCGGCCCACTTAGGAGTAGACTTCTCTCCATGTGGCCCCCGAACTAAAATGAGTTTGACACCCCTGGTTTATAGCAAAGCAAGAGTGATCATCTTTTGGCCGGTAGCTTTGACAGATCAAAACACTTTATTTTTATTTTATTTTATGAGCTGTAGAATTCTAGATTTCAACCTTTCGAAATGTTCCAATATTTTAGTACCGGTACCGAGACCAAAATGTGTTTTGATACTTTTATTAATAAGGGGGAGCACAAAAATGGCATTATGGGCTTTATTTTAACAAAAAATCTGAGGGTATATTAAACCAATGTTTATTATTGCAATCAAAGAACAATTTTGGCCTTAAATAAAATAGTGAACATACAAGACAACCTGTCTTTTAGTAGTAAGTAAACAAACAAAGGCTCCTAATTTGTCTGTTGACATATGCAGTAACATATTGTGTCATTTCTCATTCTAATATTTTGTCAAAATTATGAGGGACAAGCTGTAAAAATTGATTATTAATCAACTTGTTCATTTAATGTTAATATCTGCTTATTTTCCATTTCAACATGTTCTATCTACACTTCTGTTAAAATGTAATAATCACTTATTCTTCTGTTGTTTGGATACTTTACATTAGTTTTGGATGATACTACAAATTTAGGTATCTATCCGATACCATGTAGATACAGGGTCATACATTGTTCATATTCAAAGTCCTCATGGGTCCAGGGACGTATTTCCTGAGTTTATAAACATAACATGAATTTGAATAAAAGGAAAAAAGATTTTGTGACGATGAAAAATATCAATGTAATCATAGTACAAACGTTTGTAGTATTAACTAGATACGCTACTGTATTTGGTTTACTTGGTTTTATTAGAGTGGATGTTAGGTGTAGGCATTTGTTTACATTCAGGGGTGCTAGCTTGCAACACGCTTACTCATAGTGCACGCTATTTAATTTTTTTGCACACGCTGTTTAGCACATGGTATTTGGATCTTAGTAAATCAGTCCAAAAGTGATCGTTTAATCATGTTCGTAGTTTGTATTTCTTGTTTAGCACATAGCAATACTGCTACTTTCTGGATCTGCTTATCACTATTCACTTCTAAAACTTGTAGATCATCCTCCTTATATTCAGGCTTAAAAATGTAAGGTTCTGGATCATCGTTTGTTCAAAAGTAGTCGTTGTTGTCTCTCATGAAGTCCACCATGATTAGTAATGTCGTCGATGTCGAAGGAAATAGCAAACGTTGTGATATGCGTCTGTGAAATCACAAGTTTGGACTAGAGATGTTGCCGATAAATGCTTTAAAATGTAATATTGGAAATTATCGGTATCGTTTTTTTTATTATCTGTATCGGGGTTTTTTTTTTTGTTTTTTTAAAAATTAAATCAACATAAAAAACACGAGATACACTTACAATTAGTACACCAACCCAAAAAACCTCCCTCCCCCATTTACACTCATTCACACTCATTCACACAAAAGGGTTGTTTCTTTCTGTTATTAATATTCTGGTTCCTACATTATATATCAATATATATCAATACAGTCCGTAAGCACACATGATTGTGCGTGCTGCTGGTCCACTAATGGTACTAACCTTTAACAGTTAATTTTACTCATTTTCATCAATTACTAGTTTCTATGTAACTGTTTTTATATTGTTTTACTTTCTTTTTTATTCAAGAAAATGATTTTAATTTATTTATCTTATTTTCTTTAATGAATTAAAAAAAAAAAGACCATATCTTCACCATACCTGGTTGTCCAAATTAGGCATAATAATGTGTTAATTCCACGACTGTATATATCGGTATCGGTTGATATCGGTATCGGTAATTAAGAGTTGGACAATATCGGAATATCGGATATCGGCAAAAAAAGCCATTGTCGGAAATCCCTAGTTTGGACCCAAGTGTTCTATGTTTGCTAGCAAGGTTATAATGTCAATGCAAAGATCTGCCAATCAAACCAAAAAACAAAAAAAGAAAATTCCTCTGCGACGTGTCAGCACCAGTGGGAGGACGGCTTCCAAAGTAAGGTCCGAATTACCGACTTCGTTCATCCGACCCGAGTCATCACAAGCTTGCTTTGGAACTTTTAGCAGGAAGCATCATGAAGGTCTTTTTTGAGTGGTCCAAATTCGGTGTTTTTATGATTTTTTTTGCAAAATTGTACATATTTGGGGTTCTAGCGTCAAACTCCTGAATAAATAATATCTCTGGCAGTTCATTCATACAAACTGGAGAGTCTACTGTCTTTGAGTCCTCATTGTCATTCTGCGGCAGTGTGCACATGTGCAGATACAAGCACGTTATTGCATCACAGCCCGCGGTCTATAATTGCAATTTAGAATGCAGTCATTACCTCTGCCAGGGTGGGTTTGCTTCCTCTACTTGTCTACAATGTGTGATATTCGTTCAAACGGTTCCGGGTAGTTCTCGAGCATGTCAAATTTAACTCAGAACATGTCATCACCCGCCCGATGCCGCCTTACTGGAGTGGTCCTGAAGGTTACTCCTGCCTGCAGGCCTGTGAAAATGTCACAAGGGCCCACTTCATTTTCGTCTGCGTAAATAGACATTTCCCGCCAGAGCAAACCCAGTTTCTCCCCCACCCCCGTCGCCACGTCGCACATCACACTCCTACCTGAAGGTGACTGCGTGGGGGTGCGGGTCATGAGGCTCGCGGAGGACGTCTGCCATTGACCTTTGAGTGTGTTTGAATTCCAACGACTCAAGTTCTACCACATACGTTCACATAAATCCGCCATTTTCTCAAACACCGAGTCAAATCAGCTCTGTTATTTTCCGTTTTTTTCGACTGTTTTCCGTACCTTGGAGACATCATGCCTCGTCGGTGTGTTGTCGGAGGGTGTAACAACACGAACAGGGACGGATTCAAGTTGCACCAGTGGCCCAAAGATGCGAAAGTGGCAAGAAATTGGACGTTTGTTCCGCACACTTTACCGACGAAAGCTATGCTACGACAGAGATGGCAAGAATGTGTGGATATCCTGCGACACTCAAAGCAGATGCATTTCCAACGATAAAGTCAAAGAAATCTGCCGCCAGACCCCCATTGAATCTGCCGGAGTGAGCAATTCAGGGACAAAGGACCTCGGTAGCACGGCAAGCAATGGCGGCAGTTTGTTCCCGCAGACGAGCGAGCTAAACCCCCTGGATGTCTTGGCTCACACCGTCCCTTATGCCACCGAAGATGATCAAGAGAAGAATATCGACCCTAGCTTCCCTGGCCTGCTGACATCAACTCCAAAACTGGACAGATCAGCTTTCAGGAAAAGAGCGCAGATGAGGGTATGTCTACAGAATATATTAATTGATGAAAATTGGGCTGTCTGCACTCTCAAAGTGCATGTTGTTGCCAAATGTATTTAATATGCTGTAAACCTAGTTCATAGTTGTTAGTTTCCTTTAATGCCAAACAAACACATACCAATCGTTGGTTAGAAGGCGATCGCCGAATTCGTCCTCGCTTTCTCCCGTGTCGCTGGCTGTCGTGTCGTTCGTTTCGCTTGCATACGGTTCAAACCGATATGGCTCAATAGCTTCAGTTTCTTCTTCAATTTGGTTTTCGCTACCTGCCTCCACACTACAACCATCCGTTTCAATACATGCGTAATCTGTTGAATCGCTTAAGCCGCTGAAATCCGAGTCTGAATCCGAGCTAATGTCGCTATAGTTTGCTGTTCTTTCCGCCATGTTTGTTTGTGTTGGCTTCACTATGTGACGTCACAAGAAAATGGACGGGTGTATATAACGATGGTTAAAATCAGGCACTTTGAAGCTTTTTTTAGGGATATTGCGTGATGGGTAAAATTTTGAAAAAAACTTCGAAAAATATAATAAGCCACTGGGAACTGATTTTTAATGGTATTAACAATTCTGAAATTGTGATAATGTTCCCCTTTAAAAACTAAAGTTATAACACTGAAAACTCCTCAGGAAGAGGTGCTTTAAAACATGGCTAGATAGCTAGCGGCGAAAGTCCAGCCGCAGTCAGCAGTGTTTTAGCTACTTCTAAATCAGTAATCCTCGTCTCCATGGCGACAATTGAAGTAAGTTTCTTACAAGTATCTTCCCTGCAGGACGAGGAATAGCTAAACATGCTTCACTACACACCGTAGCTCACCGGCGTCACAATGTAAACAAACGCCATTGGTGGATCTACACCTGACATCCACTGTGATGATACAAAGTACAGGAGCGTATCTAGTCAATACTACTATTACATCGATATTTTTTAGCATCACAAAAATGTATTTCTTTTTTTTAAATGTATATTACATTACATTACATACAAATTCATGTTATGTTTATAAACTCAGGAAATATGTCCCTGGACACATGAGGACTTTGAATATGACCAATGTATGATCCTGTAACTACTTGGTATCGGATTGATACCCAAATTTGTGGTATCATCCAAAACTAATGTAAGCCGTCCAAACAACAGAAGAATAAGTGATTATTACATTTTAACAGAAGTGTAGATAGCAGTGACGTGCAGTCACTAGAGGCCCCGCCTCACCTGCCATCATGGAAAGAAAAAAAATGTAAAAAGAAAAAAATATATATTAAATTGTTAAATGTATCCAGTGATTATACTATAAAGTTATTTTCCATTTAACTTCACCCGTTTTAGATAATTTTTATTCAAAATCGCTGAATTTTCACATTTGCCGTTCAAATACTGAGAAGAGACGGTGCGGTGAACAGCAGCCAGTCGAGGCACGTCACTCAGTGCCTCAACATGGACGGACTCGGCTAACTGCTGGTCTGCTGTGCAGTGAGACTGTATTGCCATATGAATTATATTATACATTTCCATAGTTTAGTTAGCTGAGGTATATAATGTACAGTGTATTTTGTCAACAACTGTATGTGTGTAACGTATTTCTTGTGCTGAGCGATCATAAAACGGCTGCAAAAGACGCACTGGCTGAGGCTCGCCTCCTGTAGAATGCACGGCAACCCCTGACGGAAGTGTTATATCAACTAAAGCCCACACTTAAACTTTCCACGTGCAAGATTGAATCTATTTAAAAAAGTTATTTCATAAGAAGCCAAAATGTGCAAAAACAATAATGTTCGTGTTGGAGGAGTTGTGAATGACTGCAGGGCCACAACATTAGGTACACCTGCTTCACAACTCCTCCAACACGAACATTATTGTTTTTGCACTTTTTGGCTTCTTATTAAATAACTTTTGTAACCTATTTTTATGGGCTTTCCTCTTTGTGATGTTAAGTTCCTGTTAGCGCTGTTATACAGTATATGCCTTGAGCTCTTATTTTGAAGGCGCTAAGAGCGGAAGTGATGTCACGTTGCGGAGGTTTTTGAAAGAAGGTAAATAAAGTGGTCCTCGTGTAAACTGGAGCCTCCGTGTTTGTTATTTTGTAGTTTCATACAGTATAGGCGACATTTATAAACCCTCGGTTACACTTTTTTAAATAGATTCAATCTTGCACGTGGAAAGTTGAAGTGAGGGCTTTAGTTGATATAACACTCCCATCAGGGGGTTAATTAATCCAGCACAACAGCGGCGCATTTATAAGTAAAGGTAAGACCATAATAACGTTTTTTTATAAAATGTGCTTTTTTGTGTGCTACAGTTTGTATGTGTAAAGTTAAAGTTAAGTTAAAGTACCAATGATTGTCACACACACACTAGGTGTGGTGAAATTTGTCCTCTGCATTTGACCCATCCCCTTATTCACCCCCTGGGAGGTGAGGGGAGCAGTGGGCAGCAGCGGCGCCGCGCCCGGGAATCATTTTTGGTGATTTAACCCCCAATTCCAACCCTTGATGCTGAGTGCCAAGCAGGGAAGAATGCTGGTATGAGCTTCTAAACATAACCTGTTAACTGCTGCCAATCAAATGGTGAATAAGATACTCTTTAGGGTTCATATTTTTGTAAATCTGACTGTGATGAAGTCAGTGCCTCACCAGCCATCAACCTCACCGTACGTCACTGGTTTAGCGGTATAGCTCGGTTGGTAGAGCGGCCGTGCCAGCAACTTGAGGGTTCCAGGTTCGATTCCCGCTTTCGCCATCCTAGTCACTGCCGTTGTGTCCTTGGGCAAGACACTTTACCCACCTGCTCCCAGTGCCACCCACACTGGTTTAAATGTAACTTAGATATTGGGTTTCACTATGTAAAGCGCTTTGAGTCCACTAGAGAAAAGCGCTATATAAATATAATTCACTTCTCACTTCACTTCACTTTGTGTAATTTAGTTGATAAAAAAATCTATTTTCTGTCACTTCTGGCGTCTTACAAAACCAGGAAGTAAACAAATAAGTTCATCACTTAGTGAGAGAGTTTAAACGTTCATAAGCCGGGGGAACAAATAGAGTTCTTTTGTGTATTTTCTACAGGTGGAATCTTTCCATTTTACTTACTTTTCCATGTTTCCTCTGTCCAGGCTGGAAGGCAAGTTCACGCCAGGCTGGCTCATTTCCGCCAAGTCCCAGCACCGTCGTCTCCAGCCTGCCCTCCGCCGCTTCTCTCCGCTTCCCCTTCAATTTCCTGCGAGACAATGGCGATGCGCATCAAAGGCCTCGGAATGTAAGAAGAAAAAAAAAAACCTAATAAAAAAAAATCACCTTTAATCTTGCTTCTTTGTACAAGTCGCCGTCTTTCACGCCGGCAAGATTCGTCTTCTAGCGTTTCCGCAAAATTGTGAGCCCGACCCTAATAAAGTTACATCACGTGAGCAAAAGTATTGAGACACAACTTCGAGCCAATCCATCAACCAATCACACGTCCTTAAAACCTTTTTGAAATTTGTAAATACAAACATTTAAAAAGTAAATTTTTATCAGTACTACCTTTACTCACTATTGACATGTGTACCGCTCAAGGAAGAAACTCGGCGAGAACCTTCATAAACAAACCCGGTTTACCCTGAAATAGTCCACAGTCTCCACTTTGCTGCAGCAGTGCCCTCAGTCTCCACTTGAATGAGCATGCTTGACAAGATACGATGAAGCCAGCGTGGTTTTCTCACAAATGCTAAAGTTAGCTTACCATTTGTTTTTATATTCCGCCGTCTCTGCTTTTTGCAGTAGCGCCCTCAGTCTCCTTGTCAGGTTCAAACACTGATGACATCTATTAAACAAGACAAGAAGCAAGGAATTAAACAGAGACAGAATTAAATTTTGCTCAATTGAGGAGAGACGTCTGGACTGTACTCTTGCCACCATGCTCTGGCGAAAGATTGTACGCCTCCTCTTTTATTTGGACTTTCCCTGATTACATGGCAACAGCTGTTTCTAAGGGACGGGGGTCGTAAACAGCCATCGCCTTTGGTTACAGAACAGTTCAAAGAAAAGGTCGTAAACAGTTCACAGAAAAGGTCGTAAAACAGTTCACAGAAAAAGTCGTAAAACAGTTCAAAGAAGAGGTCCCTGTAGGGGAGTCAGGTCCTGCTTCCTCTTCGCTTTGTAGATCTCGGGTCAAGACAATATCTTTCTGTTGATTACAATACATGAAAGAAACAGAACCCCTTCATGTTGCTTCCCATCCTACACGGTGGAGTTTTACAAGCCTTCTGCTTGGTAGGATTAAAGACAGCTTTTGTCTACTCGCCGGGAACTCATTGAAACACAAAGTTTTGTGATAACTTAGATACAATTATTCTGACACTCCTCTTGAATGAACATGCATAGAAGTAGATACGTCTCATTCTGAATGATGTGTTCAATGCGACTTGGTTTTCGAAGATTCATAAAAATGCTAAGCTACCGTGTGTTTTTATAGTCCACAGTCTCCGCTTTGCTGCAGTGGTGCCCTCAGTATCCTCTTGAATAAATATGCAGAGGAGTAAATACATTGTTGTTGACTGATGTGTTCAACGTAGCATGGTTTTTGCCGATTCCTACCAATGCTAAGGTTAGTTCATCCATATACCCAATTGTGTACCCTTTGCTGCAGTGGTGCCCTCAGTCTCCTATAGATACAATAACTATCTGCCATTATTGTTCAATTTGTCATGGTTTTCGCTGATTCCTACACATTCTAACATTAGCTTGCCATGCTTTGTTTTTATACTCCACAGTCTCTACTTTGCTGCAGCAATGCCCATAGTCTCCTTTGGAATAAAACATGTCGCCTTACTGTGATAGATAAGTGAATATAGTAGACTCAATCCGGCATTGTTGTTCAATTGTGCATGGCTATCGATTTCGTCCTCAAACCAGCTAACATTGGCTTACCCTGTAGCCTTAGCCCTGGGTGCTAATTAGTATTATTATTAGTAGTACTAGTTAGTTGGGTTGGTAGGTAGGCTGCTAGCTAACAAACAGAAAGACAAACAAACACACACTCCAATATTTCTTACATTTTAAACAAAAGCTTACGATGTTGGTGTTTTAGAGATTGGCCTTGGCGGAGGTACTTTGTCAGATGCCCTTTCGTCGCTACTTGAGTGACACAACTTGTCCCCGGGGGGCTTTTCTGGATGAGCTGCAGGACATTTTCCCAAGGAGGCCGTCCCCTATAATTGGATGTGTCAAAAGAGTCCGCCTGTTAATGTAGTGCTTCAATTTGTCTAACGATGCAGCTTGTGAGCCCGCAGCCCACCTCTCCATGTATGATCTATGACTCCCATTTCTCATGCTCATGATGAAATACCCCCTGGTGTCATTTCTTAAACACTCCACAAGATGGCAGTAGCTGCTATTGAAGCACGTTATTTAGCTCTGATTGCACTTGAAACCAAGGAGGGGCAATTAGGGCTGAAAACTGTATTTGATATAAATGTTTTGTATCGGTCGATATCGGTAATTATTGATATTTTTTATGACCTTTTGAAAAATAAGGACCAAGAGAAAAATATATTAAACATTTTCATTTCAATTGTTACTGGAGATGTCCGATAATATCGGACAGCCGATATTATCGGCCGATAAATGCTTTAAAATGTAATATCGGAAATTATCGGTATCGGTTTCAAAAAGTAAAATTGATGACTTTTTAAAACGCCGCTGTGTACACGGACGTAAGGAGAAGTACAGAGCAGTTGTGTCTCCCAGTCACACTTGCCAACCCTCCCTATTTTCCCGGGAGACTCCCGAATTTCAGTGCCCCTCCCGACAATCTCCCGGGGCAACCATTCTCCCGAATTTCTCCCGATTTCCACTCAGACAACAATATTGGAGGCGTGCCTTAAAGGCACTGCCTTTGCGTGCCGGCCCAATCACATAATATCTATGGCTTTTCACACACACAAATGAATGCAAAGCATACTTGGTCAACAGCCATACAGGTCACACTGAGGTTGGCCGTATAAACAACTTTAACACTGTTACAAATATGCGCCACACTGTGAACCCACACCAAACAAGAATGACAAACACATTTCGGGAGAACATCCGCACCGTAACACAACATAAACACAACAGAATAAATACCCAGAACCCCTTGCAGCACTAACTCTTCCAGGACGCTACAATATACACCCCCTGCTACCCTCTACCCTCCCCCCCACCTCAACCTCGCCCACCTCAACCTGCTCATGCTCTCTCAGGGAGAACATGTCCCAAATTCCAAGCTGCTGTTTTGAGGCATGTTAAAAAAAAAAAAATGCACTTTGTGACTTCAATAATAAATATGGCAGTGCCATGTTGGCATTTTTTTCCATAACTTGAGTTGATTTATTTTGGAAAACCTTGTTACATTTACCATGAATTGATTAACGTGGACCCCGACTTAAAAAAGTTGAAAAACTTAATTCGGGTGTTACCATTTAGTGGTCAATTGTACGGAATATGTACTGCACTGTGCAATCTACTAATAAAAGTCTCAATCAATCAAAACAATGTTTAATGCATCCAGCTGGGCATCACAACAAAATTCACGACTGTATATATCGGTATCGGTTGATATCGGAATCGGTAATATCGGAATATCGGATATTGGCAAAAAAGCCATTATCGGACATCATAATCTTGATATAAATGTTTTGTATCGGTCGATATCGGTAATTATTTATATTTTTATGACCTTTCGAAAAATAAGTAATAATAATAATAATAAGTACTAGTAGAAAAATATAGTAATGGATGGATGGATTTCAATTGCTACCTTCCTCTGATTAAAATCCCCTTTGCTATCAAGGTAGAAAAGAAAAGGAAATGTCAACACAAGCATGGAAAACACTCAAACAATGTCAACAAAATGATAAAATCACATCGAACACTTAACAATAACCTCTTTAGATGCTTTTTTGACAACACTTCCGACTTTAAAAGCATCGATTAAACGTATTTACAATCCATTTTTTCAACTACCCCCTGAGTCTAAGGAGAACAGGACAGAGATTTCAAGCAGAGTTCATAAGTATTCTATTTGTGCAAGCTAATACATCGTACTTATCATACCAAACAAAGTCTGGCTGGCAAAGTATGACAAAATATCGGTTTTATGTCAACAATCTCCAGCTAACTTAATACATACGTTTTGGCTTTTTGCATCCCTGTACGGTTTGTTATTGGACTGAATTTTTAATACTTTGTCTTGGCTATTTGGCCAAAAAATTGAATCAAATTCTCTAAGCCAAGGGTGTCACCCGCGAAGAGGTTTAATCCGGCCCGCAAAATGACTTTGCTAAGTATAAAAATGAGCTGCAATTTTTTTTTATTGAATAAATTGCTGTTCTAAATGTGTCCACTTGATGTCGCAATAACAATTCCAGTGGAACCCACGTCACACTGTTTAAAGATGACATGTCCGCTGACATTCAAGCGCCGCCGCTACTCCAATCAGCGCAGGTGCAAGCAGTCAGCTGCTCCTGTTGGGGCTGGCAGCAGATGGCGGCAGACTTATGCTGTAGCAACGCACTATACCTTTTTTTTTTTTATTGTAAAATATCCACTCAACTGCTAAAATAATGAAACGGTGAGAGGCATTTTATTTTATTTTTAAGGCCAAGGTACACATATTTTGTATATATTCGTATATATGTTAGATTTTTTTTATCGCTATATTAGTCTATTTATACCTGCATTGTCCTTTCCATCCTTACACTTTCCATCATTGTAACTGAGCTACTGTGTTGAACAATTTCCCTTGTGGATCATTAAAGTTTGTCTAAGTCTACGTCTAAAAACAGATATTCACTTAGTATTACTTTCTTTAAAACATTTATTCAGTATTTTTTAACTTTAGAAAGTTATATGGTTGAAAACGATGATGCCAAAAAACATAAAAAAAAGATGGGAAGTCCTCAAAGGCTTATTTTGAAAATGTAATTTTGTTTATAGATTATATGCAATCGGTTGTTGTGTTCCCTAATTTGAGTGTACATAAATGAAGGTGTGTGTTGCTGAGCCCGACCTGGACATAATCTGGACTGTACATAAATGCTTATTTTGAAAATGTAATTTTGTTTATAGATAATATGCAATATGTTGTGTTCCCTAATTTTCTGTGTACATAAATGAAGGTGTGTGTTGCTGACATAATCTGGACTGGATCTGGTTTTAAGAACCCTTTTAAACAATCTAATTTCATTGACAACCTGGTCTGGTGAAGTTAAGGTCCTTTTTAAAAAAATAAAATAAAATAAGATAAATAAATAAACTTTTTGTTGAATAAAAAAGAAAGTAAAACAATATAAAAACAATTACATAAAAAATAGTAATTAATGAAAATGTTAGTGGACCAACAGCACACACAATCATGTGTGCTTCAAGGACTGTATCCCTTGCAGACTGTATTGATGTATACCGTATTGTAGGAACCAGAAATTTAATAACAGAAAGAAACAACCCATTTTGTGTGAATGAGGGGGAGAAAAAAAAAAAGGCAAAGAGGCAAAGACTTAAGTCAACACGACCATCATCGTTTTTGTTAAAATTCCGTGCACCGCTAGCAATTGGTTAACGGCACGATGTGCACTCTGAACTCCATTGTAAAAATGTGTGTGTTCTACATTTGTTGCATTTTATTTTATGCTTAAATCTACCATGTTCACATTGGTTAAGTTTGTAGTTATGTTAGCTTTAATTCGGCTATTATGAAGTCATTTTGGATAACTGATTTGATTATAATTGTAATATTTGAATGATGATAAATGAATGTGTTGTGGCAGTTGTGGAGGTCACGAATGCGGCGGTTTGAGGAAACACGTCTTTAATGCTGAACTGCCAACATGAGAATGCTAAACAGGAAGTGCTTAAAGTTGAATGGCTTTGTAAATACACTGAGACAAAGTCTACATTCATTGTGTTCTTCATGGTGTTGGCACCATTTTTTTCCTTCAGAATTTTCAACTAACTTGAATTGTTTTGGCAAGAGGATTATTTGCAATATGTACATTTTAATAAATGTGCTTGTTCTAACCTATCTAAAGTTATCTTTATTTTTAAGTTATCATGCCATGATTTTACCAGTCCGGCCCGCGTCGGAATACATTTTGGCCCCTGAGCTAAAATGAGTTTGACACTCGTGCCCTAAGGCAGTGATTTTCAACCACTGTGCCGCGGCACACTAGTGTGCCGTGAGATACAGTCTGGTGTGCCGTGGGAGATTATCTAATGTCACCTATTTGGGGTAAAAAAAGTATTTTTTGCAAACCAGTAAAGTCTGCAAATGATGTGTTGTTGTTGAGTGTCGGTGCTGTCTACAGCTCGGCAGAGTAACCGTGTAATACTCTTCCGTATCAGTAAGTGGCAACAGGTAGCTAATTACTTTGTAGATGTCAAAAACAGCGGGAGGCAGTGTGCAGGTAAAAAGGTTTCTAATGCTTAAACCAAAAATAAACAAAAGGTGAGTGCCCCTAAGAAAGGGCATTGAAGCTTAGGGAAGGCTATGCAGAACGAGACTAAAACTGAACTGGCTACAAAGTAAACAAAAACAGAATGCTGGACGACAGCAAAGACTTACTGTGGAGCAAAGATGGCGTCCGCAATGTACATCCGAACATGACATGACAATCAACAATGTCCACGCAAAGAAGGATAAAAACAACTGAAATATCCTTGATTGCTAAAACAAAGTAGATGCGGGAAATATCGCTCAAAGGAAGACATGAAACTGCTACAGGAAAATACCAAAAAAAGAGAAAAAGCCACCAAAATAGGAGCGCAAGACAAGAACTAAAACACTACACACAGGAAAACAGCAAAAAAATCCAAATAAGTCAGGGGGTGATGTGACAGGTGGTGACAGTACACCTACTTTGAGACAAGAGCTATAGTGATGCATGCTTGGTTATGGTTTAAATTCATATCCAACAAATGCGACAACAACTTTTTTCTGTCAACCGAGTTTCGTTGTTTAATGATTTCTGCTGGTGGTGTGCCTCCAGATTTTGTCAACAAAAAAAATGTGCCTTGGCTCAAAAAAGGTTGAAAATCACTGCCCTAAGGGGACTATTTGGGGTAGCCCCTCTTTCATCTTCTATTAACAGATCCAAAAAGACATTCACTACTTTGTTGGCTGGAAGACTCGTTGTTGGAAGGCTGCGGTGCCACCTTGCCACACCCGCTTGATTAGAGATATTCTTTATTTCCTTAAATTGGAGAAAATGAGGCTGACATTGTTCGGTAGTTCTGTCAAATCTCAGGAAGGATGGGGTGATTTCCTAAAATATGTAAAAGAGACTGATGTCAAATTTAACCCTGGTGGAAAAGTAATTGAATGGTAGATAATTGATGAGCCTTTTGTCTGATTTTGTGTATTGTTGGGGACTTTTACATACCTGCCAACTTTTGAAATCAGAAAAACCTAGTAGCCAGGGTCCAGGGGCCGCAGGCCCCGGTAGGTCCAGGACAAAGTCCTGGTGGGGGGTTCAGGTTCGCCCCCCGACGCAAAATGATTATTAACATTCAGACAGGTTAAAATGTTGCTAAAACCATCACTTTTCTATCAGTCACAGTGACTTTTCAAAACAAAAATATTACAGCAAAAATCATATGGGTTGATTGACATGTTTATTCTGTAAACTAACTTCAATAGTTTGAAATTATTTTGACAGTTAATGCCAGTTATCCTGTCAACCTTTCACAAGACTTCAATTTCCATCCATCCATTTTCTACCGCTTATTCCCTTTTGGGGTCGCGGGGGGCGCTGGAGCCTATCTCAGCTACAATCGGGCGGAAGGCGGGGTACACCCTTCAATTTGTTAATTGAAAGTATAAACAGTATAAACACTTTTTACAGTAAACAAATGGTAAAACAGTACTAAACAATTCCATAAAAAAAAAAAATTGGTGTCATTATTAACTTTCTGTCCAAGCTTGTATAATCTACTGCCTTGTTCAATTGTAAAAAATATTCTGTGCCTAAAATTCACATTTCTATCACAATTATCATACTGTAAACATGGTAAGCTAACTTCATTAAAATTAATAGTCCTGTCAATAGCATGGAATTACAATTCAAATGTAGTTTTTTTGTAAGCTTTTCAAAAGAATTCAAAATATGAAAAATTAATGAAAATTAATTTAACCCATCAGACTCTTGAAAAGTGGCACATCACATCTCTAATGTAATCATTTTAACTTTTCAACAGAAATAGCACTGCAAAAATATTAAGGACATACTTCTGTATTTTGGTAGTTATGCATGTAGTTAAACATTTTCCGAAATAACTGTCCCATGTGATCAGCCAGTGCGATTGGAAGTCCATGCTCAATTATTGCCTCCGTAAATAAAACTTCGGCATTTATCACATCCAAAGAATCTGTTTGGGCGACGAAAAACGTTGAAAGTTTTCCACTTGTATCGCTAGCAACGGCATTAGACTTGTGTTTTTTTGTCCCAACGTGGTCTTTTACATCGCTAATTCCTCCGTGTCCGATCGAAAAATCTTGTCTGCACAAGGTGCAATTCGCGTAGTTTTCACCCTTTTTGGAACGGATAATTACGGATAGGCTTTTGAATATTCTTCACGGAATGACTGCAGTTTTCTTTTCGGTTTAAGACTCGTTTGCGATTTTTCTCCGGCTGATTCCATGATCGTTCGCTCGTTTGGAAACAATGGCAACTGGTGCCTCGTGCTTGGCAGCGGTGCTATAAATAGCCTCGCGCATGGCATTCGGAATGGCTCGATAGGAAGTTACGGGAAGCAGTGTTGATTGTCATTGTTGTTACGCGATTTCGTGAATAAAACTTAAAAAAAATAAATAAAATTAATTAATGAAAAAACGTATTTTTTATCACTGCAACCGTAACCCGGATATGTTGATGAAAACCGTACTAATTACGGGAAAACCGGAGTAGTTGGCAGGTATGCTTTTAGGAGTGCAGTTGTCTGTGGCTTTTGTTATGATCCGTTGTCATGTCTTGATTTATCTTGAGTAGCTTTTTATGTTTTAGTCGGTTTCCGTTCTCTACCCTTTTTCCTTTCGTTTACTTTTGGTTGCCATGGACGCTAATTCTCCACACCTGCCCGTGTTTAGTAATTCTTGCTCCCACCAGCTGTTTTGGTTAATCAGTCCTCTTTATATGTCTCAGTCACCCAGCACAAGTCGCTGGGTCAATGCTGGCTCTCCGCGACATTTACGTTTCTCCTCGTTTTCATTAGGCTTGAGTGGTTTTTCTTCCTTTAAGACTTTCTCGCTGTTCGCCCTTGGCGACTATTTTGGCTTTTTGGCTCCACGCTTTACCAGTGTCTGAGTTTTTGTATTTCTGCATCTTGCATCCAAGAGAACACAAGCATCGCAGCAATGTGTCCAGAACGTAAAAGCTTCATCTGTACTTGTTTTGACTGATGCTTGTTTTATCTTATTTTATATATACACCGGTAATTTTGGGGGGTTTCTTCTTTGGGGGAGAGAGAGAAAAAACATTTGACATGTTTTTGATTGTATTTCGGGACTGTACACGTCAAAAATCCAATAAACAAATGTTTAAAAAAAAAACAATAACCTCCTAAAAATGAAAGTGCAAAAGTAAGGAATATGCAAGAAATGGTTAATAAGGTTTAACAAGATAGTTTAAAAGGTTTAAAAAAAAACCCAATAACTTCCTAAAAATGAAAGTGCAAAAGTTAGGAATATGTAAGAAATGGTTGATAAGGTATAACAAAATAGTTTAAAATGTTTAAAAAAAAAAAAAAAAACTTCCTAAAAATTAAAGTGCAAAAGTAAGGAAAATGTAAGAAATAGTTAATAAGGTTTAACAAAATAGTTTAAAATGTTAAAAAATAAATAAAAATAACTTACTTAAAATGAAAGTGCAAAAGTAAGGAATATGTAAGAAATAGTTAAGGTTTAACAAAATAGTTTAAAATGTTAAAAAAAACAATAACTTTCTTAAAATGAAAGTGCAAAAGTAAGGAATATGTAACAAAGGCTTAATAAGGTTTAACAAATTAGTTAAAAATGTTTTTTTTTTTAAGTTAAAAAAAAACAATAACCTCCTAAAAATGAAAGTGCAAAGGTAAGGAATATGTAAGAAATGGTCAATAAGGTTGAACAAAATAGTTTAAGATGATTTAAAAAAAAAAAAAAAATCCTAAAAATGAAAGTGCAAAAGTGAGGAATATGTCAGAAATGGTTGATAAGGTATAAGAAAATAGTTTAAAAAATAAATAAATAAAATAACTTCCTAAAAATGAAAGTGCAAAAGTAAGGAATATGTAAGAAATGGTTGATAAGGTATAACAAAATAGTTAAAAAAAATTCCAAAAAAAAAAATAAAAAAAAATAACTTCCTAAAAATTAAAGTGCAAAAGTAAGGAATATGTAAGAAATAGTTAATAAGGTTGAACAAAATAGTTTAAAATGTTAAAAAAAACAATAACTTTCTTAAAATTGAAAGTGCAAAAGTAAGGATTATTCAAATGTAGTTTTTTTGTAAGCTTTTCAAAAGAATTCAAAATATGAAAAATTAATGAAAATTAATTTAACCCATCAGACTCTTGAAAAGTGGCACATCACATCTCTAATGTAATCATTTTAACTTTTCAACAGAAATAGCACTGCAAAAATATTAAGGACATACTTCTGTATTTTGGTAGTTATGCATGTAGTTAAACATTTTCCGAAATAACTGTCCCATGTGATCAGCCAGTGCGATTGGAAGTCCATGCTCAATTATTGCCTCCGTAAATAAAACTTTGGCATTTATCACATCCAAAGAATCTGTTTGGGCGACGAAAAACGTTGAAAGTTTTCCACTTGTATCGCTAGCAACGGCATTAGACTTGTGTTTTTTTGTCCCAACGTGGTCTTTTACATCGCTAATTCCTCCGTGTCCGATCGAAAAATCTTGTCTGCACAAGGTGCAATTCGCGTAGTTTTCACCCTTTTTGGAACGGATAATTACGGATAGGCTTTTGAATATTCTTCACGGAATGACTGCAGTTTTCTTTTCGGTTTAAGACTCGTTTGCGATTTTTCTCCGGCTGATTCCATGATCGTTCGCTCGTTTGGAAACAATGGCAACTGGTGCCTCGTGCTTGGCAGCGGTGCTATAAATAGCCTCGCGCATGGCATTCGGAATGGCTCGATAGGAAGTTACGGGAAGCAGTGTTGATTGTCATTGTTGTTACGCGATTTCGTGAATAAAACTTAAAAAAAATAAATAAAATTAATTAATGAAAAAACGTATTTTTTATAAAAGTAAGGAATATGTAAGAAATAGTTAAGGTTTAACAAAATAGTTTAAAATGTTAAAAAAAACAATAACTTTCTTAAAATGAAAGTGCAAAAGTAAGGAATATGTAACAAAGGCTTAATAAGGTTTAACAAATTAGTTAAAAATGTTTTTTTTTTTAAGTTAAAAAAAAACAATAACCTCCTAAAAATGAAAGTGCAAAGGTAAGGAATATGTAAGAAATGGTCAATAAGGTTGAACAAAATAGTTTAAGATGATTTAAAAAAAAAAAAAAATCCTAAAAATGAAAGTGCAAAAGTGAGGAATATGTCAGAAATGGTTGATAAGGTATAAGAAAATAGTTTAAAAAATAAATAAATAAAATAACTTCCTAAAAATGAAAGTGCAAAAGTAAGGAATATGTAAGAAATGGTTGATAAGGTATAACAAAATAGTTAAAAAAAATTCCAAAAAAAAATAAAATAAAAAATAACTTCCTAAAAATTAAAGTGCAAAAGTAAGGAATATGTAAGAAATAGTTAATAAGGTTGAACAAAATAGTTTAAAATGTTAAAAAAAACAATAACTTTCTTAAAATTGAAAGTGCAAAAGTAAGGATTATGTAAGAAAGGGTTAATAAGGTTTAACAAAACAGTTTAAAATGTTTTTAAAAAAAAGTTTAAAAAAACAACAATAACTTCCTAAAAATGAAAGTGCAAAAGTAAGGAATATGTAAGAAGTGGTTAATAAGGTTTAACAAGATAGTTAAACATGTTTATAAAAATAGAAAATAAATAACCTTCCTAAAAATAAAAGTGCAAAAGTAAAGAATATGTAAGAAATAGTAAATAAGGTTTAACAAAATAGTTTAAAATGTTAAAAAAAAAAAAAAAAAACCTTCCTAAAAATGAAAGTGCAAAAGTAAGGAATATGTAAGAAATGGTTAATAAGGTTTAACAAAATAGTGAAAATGTAAACATAGACAAACCTGAGAAGAACTATTTTCTGCAGGTTTAGTGCCAGGAAGTTACAGCTGTGCTCTAAAAGGTGAGCGCGGCTAAGGTAGCGTGATATTACCGGTCTTGGTGGGGACGAGCGCCTTGCATCATTTACAGACCACATTGGTCTGACCATGGTCTGTTTGAAAAGAAAAACAAAAAAAACCGCCTTATCGTCAAGGTGACTTTTCCTGTTTTATCCACAATTTTTACTTTCACTTCTCACTCCATGCAAATAATTAACCGTGAGACAACAAGAGGGCGCAACTAAACGTGATAGTTGATACTGTTACCTGATTGGCTGTTAGCGTGTCACTACCACCGGTCAGTGATCACTTCTGTGTGTTGCTAGGTTACCAGAGAGCGAGTGCCTTTGTTCATGTGACTTCCGGGTTTTTCCGACAAAGAAAAATCCAAATGTTTTTTCGAACACATTTTTATTGATATCGATTACGTGTCCGTCGCGATATGTTGATATTGTTTTATCTGCCAGCCGTACATCTCAGTGGCCTCGTGGTTAGAGTGTCCGCCCTGAGATCGGTAGGTCGTGAGTTCAAACCCCGGCCGAGTCAGACCAAAGACTATAAAAATGGGACCCATTACCATCAGCATCGAGGGTTGGAATTGGGGGTTAAATCACCAAAATGATTCCCGAACGTGGACCCCACTGCTGCTCACTGCTCCCCTCACCTCCCAGGAGGTGGAACAAGGGGATGGGTCAAATGCAGAGGGTAATTTTACCACACCTCGTGTAGGTGTGACTATCAGTGGTACTTTAACAACTTTAAACTGTTGCTTTTCACCATTTGGTACAAAACTTACCTTTTTTACTGTTCTTGACAGTCGCCTCATCAGCGCTATTAATGCTGACCGAGCAGTTTGTGCCTCTGCTTTGTTGAGCAACATTCTTGTTAATCCTTGACACTTTCTCATGCACCCCAAATCATTATTTCATTCTAAAAAATAAAAATAAAAAAAAATAAAAAATGTGTTTTAGATCATCCTGAGAACCAATGTCCTCTGCGGTGGACATAATTTTCCGAAATGTCCAATACTGATTAAAGGAAGAGACCAAAAGCAAAAGGTCCACCGCAGAGGACGCTGCTTCCAACTGTTCAACGTTAAAATGTGACTTCAAACATCAACTGGATAATTAATAAAGGCTTTTGTTGAAGCTGGAACAGATGATTTGGTGGTCCCTTCATTTGCTGGAGGAGAAATAGCTTTTAGTGGCACCGCACAGACTGATGCTGTTGATGCGTGCATGTACATGCTACACACACACACACACACACACACACACACACACACACACACACACACACACACACACACACACACACACACACACACACACACACAGCTAATTGCAATCAGCAAGCACCGCATGTGGAAAAAGGAAATAATCAGCGTTGGTTAGAGACGCTGTGAGTCAGATCACAGTCAATCATACTCCTTTCCTCAAACCAAGTCAGGCAAGGCTTTTTTTGTGTGTGATTGCTGCATGTGTGTGTGTGTGTGTGTGTTAACCTTCATCACGAGAATGTGATCTTATATTCTGTTTGCAGATTTGATGCTCCTCTCATGGTGTTTGAGGTTAATAAGCTGGACTGAAAGAGAGAAAAGAAAACCCCATTATTGATCCATTCATGCATCATAATTAATATTACACATCAGCTTCACAAAGGCTGCCAAATGTCATCAAATACCAGTATTATTTCTCCCCATTGACAGTTTTAAATGTTACAAGGATTAAATACATGCGAATACTGCGTATATTCCATGTGCAATGACCGCGCCGACGTCATCAATAATAGTTTGAATTATACATCATTTAAAAATGTTCATTCCATTTGATTTTTTTTTTTTTTAATGTTTTTATATTTCAGTTGCCAAGAGTCCAATGTGGACATTGCCTCACTAAGAGTGCCCTCTAGTGGCCCAGGAAGGAAAGACACTCAAACAGCAACAAGCGCTAAAGGGGAACTGCACTTTTTTTTTTTTTTTTTTGGAATATCCATCCATCCATTTCCTACTGCTTGTCCCGTTCGGGGTCGCGGAGGCCGGTGTTGGAACCTATCTCAGCTGCATTCGGGTGGAAGGCAGAGTACACCCTGGACAAGTCGCCACTTCATCACAGGGCCAACACAGATAGACAACATTCACACTCACATTCACACTCTCGGGTCAATTTATATCATTTACAATCATTATGTGAGACAAGAACACATTTTCTTTTTTTTAATGCAATCCAATGCAAATAAATAAACACTAGCAAAATTCACCTTACAAATGGAGTCGCTCTATTCTGCCTATAAAGCACTCTAAAAAAAACATCCAAACCCCCTCCAAGGTTTTATATACCCACTGTAAGTATATAAGTAATGTAGTATCATGAATATACAATAATAGCATTCATTTCACAGTTGAATCACAACGTTTGCTATTTCCTTCATGAGAGACATAAAAAAAACCCCCAAAAAAACACTTACTGAACAATGTCTGCTGTCACTGGGATGTTTGTATCTTCCCGTTTAGATGAAGAATGAATCGTTCCTCAACAAAGGGTTAAATAAAAAGGTGGGTGCAAAGAAGCGTTTTTCCTGGTCTTTCTCGCCATCTCCGGTTCTAAGTTGTATGTCAAAGTGTGCCAGCTTGTCGGAATACATCCACGTCCTTCTACTATCCAGGGTTAAACAAAAAGGTGGGTGCAAACAAGCATTTGTCCTGGTCTTTCTCGCCATCTCTGGGTCTAAGTTGTATATCAATGTGTGCCAGCTTGTCGGAATACATCCACGTCCTTCTACTATCCAGGGTTAAACAAAAAAGTGGGTGCAAACAAGCGTTTTTCCTTGTCTTTCTCGCCATCTCCGGGTCTAAGTTGTATGTCAAAGTGTGCCAGCTTGTCGGAATACATCCGCGTCCTTCTACTATCCAGGTGAGAGGCACGATTTACAATGTAGAATTCACTTTAACCAACCCGATGGCTTCTCCTTTTCAGACTTGACTCGGATACCTATTATGCAAAACTAACTTTTCTTACCTGTTGCTACCTGTTTTTGTGTATTTGGTGCTGCTTAAGTCCCAAAAGTGTTAAATCAAACCATGGCGGTGGTATTTAAAAAACACACTTCCTCTTAACGAGCCGTTTGGAATTTGCAGAATTTGTGACATTAGGGTGAAGTGAAGTGAATTATATTTATATAGCGCTTTTCTCTAGTGACTCAAAGCGCTTTACATAGTGAAAACCCAATATCTAAGCTACATTTAAACCAGTGTGGGTGGCACTGGGAGCAGGTGGGTAAAGTGTCTTGCCCGAGGACAAAACGGCAGTGACGAGGATGGCGGAAGCGGGGATCGAACCTGCAACCCTCAAGTTGATGGCACGGCCACTCTACCAACCGAGCTATACCGCCCCATTAGCGGATTATTCACATATGGTAGAGATTTACCCAAAGGGCTTATTGTAGTCAATAAGCTCCTTATTTTTCTCTTTCCTCTAGTTGTGGGGCAGACTGGCTCGTACATGCACATGCATCCTCATATCCCATACATATCTGTCAGCGGACTCGCTATGGAAGTGCTAAAAAACTACCATTAGCATCACATGTTATGTAGACCCCTTTATTTTGCAGAATGGACAAGGCAATAAAATTTGAATTGATAAGAACCAGTTAGTTTGTCTATAAATACTTAATTACCGGTACATAAAATACATGTCATTATTACAGTTCACAAAATGGTCCACTTTGTGTTGTGTGACTTAAGTGACACAAAAATGGGCATAAAAAAAGACGCCACGCTCGTTTCGTTTCCGGCCTGCTAGCGTGTGTGGAAGGTACCGTGTGGCGCAAGCAAGCTGGCCTCAGTCGATAAGGCCCGGGTGGTGAATCTGGCAGTACTCGGTTAGGCTGAAGTCGTCCACGGCGAAAGGAATGTCCTTCCACTTTTTCACCGTGGTCCTGCCGTCGGGCGTCTCCAGGGTGAAGTGTTTGATGGCCACGTTGGGCAGCAGGGCCACCTTCTTGTATAGGACCTCGTGACCCCACGCATTTCTGCAGCTGCCGTTGTTACACGTCATCATGCAGCCGAACTCCCAGTCTTCGAAAGTCCGATCCAGAACCAGCTTTTGGCCGATGTTGTACTTCTCCCTAAGACCAGAGCCTGGATGTCAACTCATAGAACGAGACAGAAACGCAATAAAACTGCATCCTTTTGAGAGACATTACTGGTAAAAGCAGCAAATGCAATGCAATTATGCCCCCTTGTGGCTCTGAGGAGTACTGGTATATGATCTTCTAGATTAGGGGTGTCAAACTCATTTTCATTGAGGGCCACATCGCAGTAATAGTTGCCTTCATAGGGCCACTTTTTAAAAAATTAATTAAATTTATGCATGCCTGTGATCAATCATCAAAAAAACAACAATCATTTGACAGCATTGATATAAATGTGTACCAATAATCAATCTCCTCATATTTTTACATTATTGCCTATGAATTTGGTTATTAGATTTTATCATGTACAAATTAATGGATACATCATACGTAAAGGTGACAAGCAAATATTCAACTGTTTATTTTTATCTTTACTAACCTATTTTTGTAATACACTATGTAATAATGTAATATTTGGCATGATTAGATAATAACGAGAGATGTCCGATAATGGCTTTTTTGCCAATATCTGATATTCCGATATTGTCCAACTCTTAATTACCGATCTCGATATCAACCGATATTGATATATACAGTCGTGGAATTAACACATTATTATGCCTAATTTAGTTGTGATGCCCCGCTGGATGCATTAAACAATGTAACAAGGTTTTCCAAAATAAATCAACTCAAGTTATGGAAAAAAATGCCAACATGGCACTGTCATATTTATTATTGAAGTCAC